>NC_133664.1:15525120-15876787 GCF_037893015.1 Macrotis lagotis
CTAGGAATAGAATCTACACATCCTGCCTGTTGTCAAGTGCACTCCATGGCTGCTGGGAAGTCTTGAACAAATACACTCCAGAGTCCTCACCCAGTTTCCAAAAGCTAATGATTTCCAGAGGCAGTCCCTCCTTTGACATCCCTTGACATGCAGCCAAAAGTGCACACAAATATTGGTTGGCCTGTCAAGGATTGGTCAAGATAGAAGACTGAAAATGTCAACTGCTTCTATGGGGCAAAGATCATTCCTGCAAGGATCATTGAGTTTATGTTCACTTTCCCTGTGTAACTTCTGGGTACAACATGGTGGACCATCAGCCTTCTTTAGAAAGAGAGCTCCATTGAGCAAGTAAAAACTGGTGCTAGAAGTCGAAACCATCCATATTCTGGAGAGTAGCTATCCAAAACATGGAATGGGCTTCCTCAGGAGTTGGCAAATGGAAATGCTTTTTCTTACTGAAGATCTTCAAGTAGGGCCCTGATGATTAATGAACAGCCAAGCACACTGGTTGGGGGTTCTCTTGATGGCGTTTGTCCTTCCATCTCAAAGAAGACTTTTACACCAGGGAAGTGATTCTATGACAAGCAAGTAAACGACTTGAGTGAGGGAGGCTGTTCTAAGTCACCAGCTTCACTTTCTCCTCCAGAGCCATTTGGGTCCTGTGACCAGATGTGAATCAAGATGACTGAAGATGGCCCTGAATAAGAGATAGTTGGGGTTAAGTGACTTGCCCAAGGTCACCCAGCTAGTAAGTGTGAAATTTCCAAATTTGAACTCAAGTCCTGACTCCAAGGCTGGTGCTCTATCCACTGCACCACCTAGCTGCCTCCTAGGGCATTCCTTTATCCTAGGATACAGATGGCCTCTGAGATCCCTACCCACCAAATTTTCAAATTTCTGTGACCCTATGAATCTATGATCTTTTTTTTAGCCAAAGGTGAGTGAGATGTCCTTCATCTAACCTAAAACTTCCTTCAGGGAAGCAATTAGATGTTACAATGGATAGGGTGTTAGACATGAAACCAGGAAGACACAAGTTCAAATCCTGCTTCAGACACCAGTATTTCCTCACCTGTAAAATGGTGATACAATAGAAGCTGCTTCACAATAATGCACAAGGATTCAATAATAACAGTAATTATTATATAATTTAGAGAAAATATTTATATGTTATAAAATATATGTATTGTATATTATCATATTTCATATATAAATATTTCTTTTCTATGAATATGTATCTATAAATATACACACATATAGAAATAAATACACACAAATTTATGCACACACATCTATCTATTCATATTTGTGTGTGTATATATATATATATATATATATATATATATATATATGTTATGTTTGTCCTTCTTTCTTGAAGAAGACCATGACATCAGGGAGGTGATGCCATGACAAGCACATGAATTGGATTTGAGTGAGGAGATGCTGTGCTAAGCCCCCTCACTTTCTCCTCTACAGCCATAGGAATCAGGATCACTAAAGATGGCCCTGGTTGCCCCACACACACATACATATGTAAACCTTAAAATGGTGTGAGTGGTCATGTCCAAGGGAACATGCCTAAAAGTCAGAGTAGAGAAGGGGTTCTGGGTTCCCTACCAAATGGATGGCATTGGGGGCAGGAGGGAGGGGTGGGGAGGATTGGGAGTGAGCATGGAGGAGAAGGAAAGGCAACATTGGTGGAAAGATATTTGCTTCTGCCAGGTCCTCAGTCCAAGTGGTATCTGGGAGACTGGCAGTCTTCATTGGGATATATGACCTTCTCTACCCACATTCCCATTACTTATTGGAAAATGATGTTTGGCCCAGAGTAGGATGGGAAATAAAAATCCACTTCTCTGGGAGAACCCAGGAATGTCAGAGTAGGTTTTGGTGTCTTCCTTTCTTGACCAGTGACAAGGGAAATCCAGCTAGATTGGAGAACAGGTCAGCGTGAGAGGGGAAAGCCCTCTATTCGCCATTCTCCAGATGCACATTCCTCTCTTCCCAGACAATTAGATTCAAATGCCTTAGAAGTTAAATTCCTGTCTGCCATTAGATATCACATAGCATTTTGTACCAAAGATTTCCCCAGTCCATCTAGGTACTAATGACAGAATCAGTCAAAATGCACATTCTTCGAAAGCAAAGTGTAAGCCCTGAAATTTTGGACAATAGTATCAGAAAAGAAAAACACTGTGTGATTGTGCACACACACACACACACACACACACACACACACCATGAATTCCAAACTTTGTCACTTCAATGCAAAACTCTCGATTAAATTATTTTAAAAAATTCAAAACCATAAAGTGATTAAATGAAGAGACAAAACCCCAAAGCAAATATTATTTTTATTTTATGCATCAGTTTTTGTGCTTCTTAATAAGAGCTGACTAGTTATTTTTCCCTAGAAAAAAGCAATTTCTTGGATTAATACCCATTCAAGACTGCAGCTGACAGGGGTGTTGATTCCAGAAGCCCTGATTCAGAGGGGAGGCAACATTCCGAAGGACCCAGGACACAGAGAGGGCTCATTCTCGGATCCATTTTCAAGGGGTAATTACAAACCTACTCATGCTAATTTCCTCATTGTGCCCACAGCTGGGATTCCTCTGTCACCAGTTTATTTTTCTTTGCAAACCTGAAAATCATCAGCAGCTGACCTGCCATCCCAGATGCCTCATTCTTGGTCCCGTTTGCAAAGCTGTTTGGCTGTTTATGTCTCACATCCAAATCATTTATTTTGTTCCAAACCTTCTTTGCTTTGGAAATTACTTCAATGCAATAGACTGCTTTCATCCCTCAGCCATAACAAAACATATCACAGTTTAATCAACAAGATGATAATTTTCCAATGGATAAACCTCCTGGTGGGTCTTATTTGTTTGGTAAATATCAGAAAGTTTGGAGTCCCAAGGACTATAACAACTCACATTCCTCCAGAGCAGGAGGTCTTTGCCTTTTATGTACCCCTCAGAATCCCATTTTTCGGGGTAGAAAATAAAATGCATAGAATTTCAAAGAAAGACAATGAGAGGAAAAATCTGACCATCAAAATTCTTTTAAAAAACAAATTTCCAGATTCCAGGTGAAGAACTGCTTTTTCCTGGGTTTGCCCCACTCAGCCCTTTCAATAGCTCTGTAAGGTTGGTGATACACATATAAGAGAAATTCACTTCACAGATGGGGAAACTGAGACTCATACAGATGAAAAGCTTACTCAGGACCTCACAAATAGTAGAGCTAGAATTCAAACTGGGATATCTCCTGACTCGAGACAAGCTCTCATTTAACCCCACCAGGCTGAGTCTGCTTGGTAATATAACCTATAATCATGGCGACTTTTTTTTGCCAAAGAAAAGCAAGATGGAAATTGAAGATTTTCATCAATTTGGGGGTATGTGAGTTAATTCAGTGAAGCATTGGAGTTCAAAAGTGACTTTGAGGAGCGTCTGCCAGTGGTTTGAATGGATGAATTAATGCAGGGAGGTCACAACTGGCACACTTTTCTAGGATGCTAAAGAATTTTCCTCCCAGAAACTCTGGGAGGGAAGCACTGAAAGTGATAATTAAGCCCATTTTACAGATAAGAATAGAGCCTCAGAAAATCCATTTCCAAAATCCTTTATAAAGAAAGGTATAAAATGATGATGATGATGAGAGAGAGAGAGAGAGAGAGAGAGAGAGAGAGAGAGAGAGAGAGAGAGAGAGAGAGAGAGAAAGGACAAGTTACAAGCTTTAGGAAAGAAGTTGCTTTGAAAGAAGCTGAAGGCATCTAAAAAAGTAGAAAACAGGAGAAGGGGAGAAAGAACATTCTGGGTATGATGGCAAAACATGGGCTATCCTACATAGGAACAGCAAACAATTCAGTTTGGCTGCAAAGAAAAATAAGACTGGAAAGGTAAAAGGAAAATGACTTGCCCAAGGACACACCCATGGAACAATGCAGGTAAGGGTCTTTAGATTCCAAATCCACCCTAAGCCAGAAGGTAACTCTAAATCCTCCAGGTTATGCTCTTAGGGAAAGGCATGTGGAGGGGCTGGGGACTGGGCAATGAAGCAAGATGCTTGACCAGAGTCAGAAACAGCCCATTTCTTGTAGACTGACTGGCCTCCAAGCACTGGCTCCCTCCCTTCCCTTACAGAAATCATCATGAGGATCTCCCCCCCCCAATGTCACTATATGACATAATTTGCTTTAAATTTAACAAAGTGATTTATATACATTATCTCATGTGACCTTCACAATAATTTGTGAACATGGTACTAATATGATTTGCATTTCACAGAAAAGGAAATTGAGGTCCAGAGTACCTTACTTGGGGTCCCACAACTGTTGAGTCTGAGACAGTATTTGGTTTCAAACCCCAGTCTATTGCTTTATCCCCTATAGAGAATTATACCAGACCTTTCTAACAACATTTATATGGATCTTTTCTAAAGTTTGTAAAACACTTTCATATATGATCTTACTTACAAAGTTGTGAGACAGGTTCTATAGGCATTGCTTTCCTCATTTTATGGATGTGAAGCCAAGGCTCATGGCTTGTCCATGGTCAATCCTATACCAGAGGCGGAATTTGAACCCAGTTTTTCCTCAATCCGAGTCCAGAAGGCCAAGTGACCCCTTCATGCTCTAATTCAAACACAGTTATGGATTAAAGGCTAGTAATCATCTTAGAAAGGAAATCACCCCCACCCTCATCCAATCCATGGTCCCCCAATCCCCCTTGCAGTCCAAAGCAATTCTCTGTTTGTTCTTCAGTGAGGATGGAGAGCAGCTGTTCTGTCTCCTCCTCCCAGAACACTGACCAGGGGTCATTGCTTTCATTTTCCTTTGTTCTCTTATCCACTGAGATCAGTGAGTTAGATTTGTATGTCCCCTCTGAAGGTCGGTTTTCCCCCTAGACAAGATAGGGGGGGCATTCAAGTCTGAGGCCCCCATTGGTTCCACCAGGTCAGAAATGTCCCTGGATTCTGTTGACCTCTTGCAGGCTTCCCCTCCACAGAGAAGTCAGTGATTCCTTTCTCAGGGGCCCGGCCATATTGAGGACACCTCCATTCTTACTCTAAAGGGGTCATGGATTCAAATGATAAAAGCCAACATAACAGAAAAGAATCACGTCATGCCCTCGCCTCCCAGTGTTCATATATCAGCTCCACTGCTTTTAATGAAGACCACATTTTATCCACAGAGCTCCCATGCAAATGCAAATTTATGTAGATGGTTTACTTAGATGGGGCTTTGTCCATCAATCTCTGTGTACCTCCTCCTCTCCTCTTTGCCTTGGAAGAGATAATATTGTGATTCCGGTCGTATCTCTCTCTTTTTATTGTCTAGCAGGCTCATAAAGATGACAAGAGACTCACTTCCCAGGGTCTGGTGTAATTTTCTGTTGAACTCCAGATACCAGGACTTTAGATGCCTTTTTCTGGACTGGTGGAGGGCTTCTATTATTAGGGAGGGACCCAGACAATTCTCCCAGAGGAGGGAAAGTACTCCCAGACTGATGAGATGGGCAGACCACAGGGTTTGAGATTAACCTTGGAAACAAGAAGGCTTGGGTTTGAATCCTGTCTCATATCCCTCTCTGCACTATTTAAGGGACAACACGTCATCTCTTGGCCCTCAGTTTCTTCATCTGTCAAATGAAGGGATTAGTCCAGATCTCTACCTATGCAAGAACTATCTCTGTATCGTCCTCTGTAAGGGGAGCCAGGACTACAGAATCCTTTTTTGTGAACTAGAGAGCAATGTTCAGAAGAGGTAGTCATCTCCCTCCACTCACATAGATTCTGGAAATGGTCTTCATCAGTCACACAGTAGAAAAATTATGGCCCAACCTCGAGCCTGGTGGATGCCCCCCTGAACTCAGTAGGGTTGGTCTTGTGGGCTGGTTCTTCATAAATGCTTAGTGATTGCTTGATTGAATGATTGAATGAATGCATCATCTCCCCTGTGTTCCCACACAAAACCTTTCCAGCTTACTAAGACCTGTTTCCAGCTTGGTCATTGGGACAGAGCCTTTGAGAATTGAAGGTTGCCTCTAGATCATGAAAGTCAGAATGGATTAGATTTCAAACATCTAATTCAGAGAAGAGAATAAATTAAAGTCCCAGGTTTGTCAAGTAATGTAATTCTATTGTTTTTATATTTTTACTATCATTTCTTCTATTTGCATAAATGGCCTTTAACTATAAATAATTATAATTATCATAATTACTTTGAGTTTTGGAAGTAAATGTTAAAACCCGCTTTTGCTGGAAGTTGGGAGGATTTAAAAATAAAAAAATAAAAACATATAATTTTGCTTTGAAGTAAAAACTTTCATTTTAACTAGGTCTCTTTTTTTAATGGATTAAAAAAATCTACCATATCACTTAATCCAATGGGGTCCTTGCAGAATCAGAGGATTTTATCAGGAGGGTCATAGACTTGGAGCTAGAAGGGGTCTCAGTGTTCATCCAATCCTGCTCCCTCATTTTACAGATGAGGAAATTGAGACCCCCAGATATAAGAAGTGGGAAAGCTAGGATTCGAACACAGATCCTCACCACACTGCCACTCATGAATGCTGAGCCAAAAGAAATGGAACTAAGTCAGATGGACTGAATAATCTTATTCTTGGCCTTTCCCCTTCCTCATCTCCCCTCCTCAGGATCCATCTCTTCTTCAAAGACTCAAGTCAGAGGCCACCTCCCACAGGAAGCCTTCCCTGATGCCCTCTCTCTCCTCCAATTACTTCTCTGGGTTCATATTGTCTCCCAAATAGAAGGAGACTCCTTGAAGGCAGGGGCTGCTCCATTTTTTTCTTCTCCATCCCAAGCAGCTTGCATAGACCCTTGAACATGCATCAGGCCTAGGATATACCATGGGAGGCAGCACTGTCTGGGACCTCCACAGGCCAGCAACCAAGAAGCCCCTTAGCCTCCCACTCCAAATCTCTTTCTAATTCTCTGAAACTATAAGCTACAAGGGAGTTGCTAGTTTGCAATGGTGAAGGGGAGTTCCACACTGGGAAATCCTCTAGTACTAAGTTAAGTTGTAGCTAGTAAGCTCAGTGTAAATGCTTGTGGAAGTACAAATAATCAAATTGAACAGAATCAAACACATAGATCCTAAAAGTCCTAACTAAACTGGTCTTTTCTGAGTCCTCATCGCTCCTGAGATGGTGGTGGGTGGTTCCAGGGCCCAGAAAGCTCTGGCTTGTGTCTCAACCAATCTCTTGGTCAGCTCCCCTCCCCTGACCAGCTCTGGAGAAACTGCAGTCCTCTTTTCTTATCAGGTCCTCTGGGCCCCCCGGGTCTGGTTTGACAACTGTCAGGGTGGAAGGCCCAGATATCCTGCCCTGCTTGTGGTCTGGTATCTCTCCAGCCCTCCAGGGCAGTCAAGTCTGGCTCAGGTTTCATGGGGCATTCCATTGGGTGGGCCATCTTGGATGGACCATTGTGAGAGTTTTATTTCCCCACCTGGCTGACAGGGCCCACCTCCATCCTGGACTCTTGATTGGAGCTGATGCTCTCCACTCTGCTCTTGTCCTTTCTTGAGGGGCACAAATGAAATCCAAAGAAAGGCGTCATCTGTTTCCTTTCCCCACTAATTGGCAGACAGACCACCCCCACTCCTCTTTCCTGCCCTTAATGTGTCTGATAAATGCTCTCTCACTAGCCAAGTTTTATAAGGTGGTCCTATATGTAGGCTTTGAAGCTAACCAGATTAGGAACTGCTGGTGGGTCGGGGGCGGCCTCTGACAAGGCCTGAATCACCACTTTGTGAGGAGAGCAGAAGGTGACCCAGAGGGTATTGCTTTGTCCCAAAGCAGTTAGCAGGGGAAGTCTCAATCTAACAGTATTTATCTCTACCTATCGACATTGGCAGGATAACCGTTGGAATCTTCTGAGCGTTCATGGAGCCCAAACCAGATTCATCCTCTCAATGAAAAATAGTGAATTTACCGTAATTTCATTTCATCAATGAAAATTGTACTCAAAGTTTCTTCCAATTTACTGTTTTCTTCAGGGTTAGGGGAAGTTTGTCAATTAAAATATTTGTTTATTGCCCATAGACAGCTCCCCCAAAGGTAGGAAAGGTTACCCAAGTTCTCTTCCTTGTTTCAGGACTAGAAGGGGTCTCAGTATTTAATAAGAGTGTGGCAGGATTGGTGCTTTACGGTAACTCAAAGATGCAAATGACTTGTCCTCAAGGATCTTACAATCTGGTCAGTGATAACTGTCATGTGACATTGATAAGTCCAGAGCTCCCTGGATCTCAGTTTCCTCTTTTGTAAAATTATGAGATTGTACAAGATGGTCACTAAGGTCTCTTTTCAACTCTAGAGTCAGGATCCTTCTAGGCCTCAGTTTCCCCATCTGTAAAATGATGGGGTTGGAATCTAGTCCAACTAGGACACAGAGGTCTCTTTTTAGCTCTAGAGTCAGGATCCTTCCAGGTCTCAGTTTCCCCATCTGTAAAATGAGGTGGGTTAGACTAGATAGACACTGAGGTCCCTTCTAGATTTAGGATCCCATGACTTAACAAGCCCATTTTCTCCACTGAGCTCTGTGACTTATGGATCCCAGATATTATTAGCAGCTCCATTTTCCAAAGAAGAATCAGTCTTATAAAGGCAACATGACTTACTCAAGGTCACATAGTATTTTGACAGAAGAGAATCCCAACCTAATTTTTCCTTATTCTCTCTAGCACACTATTCCCCCCCCGCCCCGCCCCTAGGACACTTTACCTCTTATTGGAGAAATAAGGTAAATATATACTAAGTTTAAAAACTGAATGAATGATACTATGGAAAGATCATTCATTAGTCTTAGCATGGAGACCTGGATTTTAAATCTAGATTCTGCCCCTAACAGGCTATGGGGCCTTAGACAAGACATTTCTGGGACTCCATTTCACAGAATTTCAGTTAGGAGGCATCTCAGAGGCTTACCAATCTGAACACCCTATCCGTCAATCAATAATCATTTACTAAGCACCTATGAGAATGTCAAACACTGTATTAGATGTCAAGAATTAAAAAAAGGCAAAGATGAACAAACTCAACCTCATGGGACTTCCATTTTATTGGGATTAGCTCAAGGTCAGATTATAATAAGGAGCAGAAAGGGGGTTAAAGTTTTGACAGGAGGACACCTCCAGAGTACTAAAAGATTTGCAACTGGGAAAACATTTGAGAGGGGGAATGCCTCCCTTTTGAAACTGGGAGAACATTCACTTGCCTCCAAGGATGTGGAGAGGACTCATTTCTTCCTTTCTCCCCATTCTCTAGACCATTTGTCTTTTGCTCAAACTGAAGACAACTCAACGCATTCAACCAGAGGTTTCACCCTAGGGCACCAGAATTTAGAGGGCACTGACCACCTGAAGTCCTTCAATGTTCTAGCTTTCCAAGCCTAGAACCTCAATAGAAAGAAGAATTGATAACTAAGAGCATAGATTTAGAGCTATGAAGGAACTCAGAGATCAATCTGGCTCCAACTCAAAGTCCAACCCTCTCATTGTATACAGGTCTGTATAAAACACATTTTGATCTAGGTCTCAAGGAGATAGGATCTGAACCCAGGTCCTCTTCCCCACAGTGGTGGCACCCCAACTGAGTTTCTCTCCAATCCTGTTTGGGAATGTGGAAAGAACAGTGGATCTGACCTTGAAACCTAGCTTTGATTCTTACAACCTGGGTGACTCAACCTCAACCTCACTGGGCCTCATGTTCCCCTCTCTTCAAAATGAGGAACTTGGCCACAATGGCCCCTCCAGCTTCAAAATGCAGGGGCTACAACTTTCTCTAAAAAGGTCCTTTTGGGGGGGGGAAGGATCAAAACAATGAATGTTCTCTTGTCACTCACCAGTTAAAAAGTTTAAGGGAAGCTACACTTTGCAATGATATGTGACTTCTTCATTGGTGTGTCCACAGCTTCGGACTTCCCTTTCTAGATCTGGGCCCCAACCTTGCCCCCAATCACAAGATTCCTCAAATTCTGGGCAAATATTAATGATAAAATTTTCCCCCATTCATGAAACTTTGGGAAGATGAAAGTCAATGTGGAAGCTGCCCATGAGATAATCAGGGTTTGTCAGGAAACCAGAAATACAGAAGCCTGCCATGAAGGGAAAGAACATTGGGCATAAAGTCAGAGGATCTGGGTTCAAATTCTGACCAGCTTGTCTGATATTGCTGCCCATGTGCCAAGGCATGGCCTCTCACTGGGCCTATTCTTCCTTATCTGTAAATAGGTCTTCTAAGGGCTTGGCCATCTGGCATCCTATGATCTCTACAATGAAGTTTGAGCCTCCTTCCAGCTCCAAGCCTGTGACTTCCTCTTGTACTTAGATCACACTAGAAGGGAAGGCAAGAAGACTGCCACTGACACGTAGCAGCAACAGAGAATCATGACTTAGGGAACTAAAAGACCAAGTAGATAACCTCTTCATTTTACAGATGGGGAAACTGAGGCTCCAAGAGATTAAATGATTTGTCCAGGACCACTGGGCTGGTAAGTATCAGAAACAGAATCTGAACTCAGACTACCTCTGTTCTGTGTCTGCCCCTTTCCCTAGACCTTTCTGAGTCTCAGTTTCCTCATCTGTAAAACTTGGATAATAAAACCTATGAGACCTCTCTCACAAAGGTGAGATCAGTAGAGGTCACGGATGTAAACATTCAAGCCTTCCATGTCACTCAGTATTATTCCATCATATATGTTACCTCTGGGGTTGTCTCAAATGATCCTCAGTCAAGATCATTCTATTCCTCCTATTCAGTCATCAAACAGACCTAGACAGTCATCTCTTCCAGTGTCTCCCTCTGTCAATGGTATCTCTTCCAAGACCTTCCATTAAAAAAAAAAGCCTTGGATGATCAGACTTATTCCAAGGACAAGGGGGTGGCAGCCTCATTGAGCTAAGCTGCCCGTGCCTGGCCATGAGGCCCCAGACGCTGCCTGGACATAGGCCTGGGCTCTGAGATGCCACCTCTAATCTCCCACACTCTGGTGAATTTGTTTTTTGTCAGAAATGAAGCAGGGGGCAGGCTTTAATTTTCCCCACTGCCCTCTGTCAAGTCAGAGCCATAAATATTGTCCCGAATCATTAAGCCCCAACCCGAAATGTGATCCTGCCCAGCTCCCAATCAGACGGCCATCTGGAAGATGAAAGAAGTCTATTTGGGTTTCAGAATGATGCAGACTCTAATTTGTAGTAACAGTCTTAACAGGCTGTTTCGGAGACATTAACCAGAGACTTGTCTCGTTCCTCAAGGAGGAAGGCACTTTGTCCATAGTTCCAGGCATTCCCTAGGAGTCAGACTGGACCCCAAGCTGTGAGCCAACCACCAGGCTCGCTGGCCCTCAATCAACCAGCACATTCTTCCTTGGACCCTGCCTTTCCATCCCAGGGCAATAAGAGTTTCTCGGATGGTTCCATACATTATCCATCTTCCCGAAAAGATGATCTATGCCATAGAGAAAGCAAACACTTCAGGAGAGAAAAACAAATGGTCCCCATCCCTCCAAACAAACACCAGCTCACCATGATATACACACTCTTCCTTGTATCACCCTGAGGTTACCCTCACAGAGAAAATAAATTGTGTTCTTGCTTTGTTGTAGAAATAAATATCTATTTTTTTAAACTACTAAAGAAAAGTCTTGGTTTCAATTGCTGGCAAAGCACACTTCACAAAAGGAAAAAAAAAACCTGATTGGTCCAAAAGACTGACAGGTCAAGGAAACTTGGGGAGGACAGGAAGTCCATCGCCATCAGGAGATCCCAAGAAGCCACCCATGTCGATGGCTTTTTCTTGGACTAGGCAGTGATTCTCTAGCCAGACTGGGGGGGGGGGGGCGGGGACTGAGCAGAGATAATACTGACCCAAGTGTTTGTTGGCTTTCATAGTCATCAAATCCCAAGTTTTCAGATGAGGAAATTGAGGCTCAGAGAGCAATAGAACACAGATTCAAATCTGAGGCTTTAATCCTCAGAGCTCGATTTTAACAGTCCCAGCTGGCTTCTCTTTCTACTAGAGAGGCTCCAATAGCTCCCTGATCTCAAATATCCCAGATAAGACTAATTTCAGTGACTATGGACTTTGGCCTGAGAAAGGAGCAGGGGAGTAGAGCAGAAAGGATAAGGAAGGTCATATAGACATATCTGTGTCTAAATGGTAGCCGTCTCCAGGGTGGGGAAGGGAAGAAAAAAAGTTGGGGGGGGGGGAGAAATTACATAATAGCTATTATTTATTGAAAAGGAATGGCAAGCTTTCCATAGTACCTTTACAATTCATGTAAAATCAGCTTTTTTTCTGTTCTACTATGTTATGGTAATGCTTAGTTCTTAAGTTCAGAATAAAATAAATAAAATGTTTTAAAAGAGAATAATGAATGTGATGTGTGTGGGGGGATTCTGACTTTGAATCCTATCTCTGCAAGTCATTTCAATTAATCAGCCAACATTTATTGAGTAGGTACTGTATGCTAGAGAGTCAATGAACAATTATTAAGCACTTACTGTATGTTAGAGACCAGGTTAAGTAAGCCCTAAGGATACAAAGAAAGACAAAACACACACACACACACACACACACACACACACACACACACACACACACACAAGAAAAGGCACTTATTAGGTACTTAGATGTGCCAGATTTATTACTAAGTGTTCAAGATACAAAAGGAGGCTCAACAGATAGCAGCTGTTAGGCACTTACTATGGGCCAGGCTATTTGCTAGGTGACAGACATACCAAGACAATGAATGAAACAATCCCTGCCTTTCATGAGCTTACATTCTAGCAGAGAAGACTATATCTAGATATAGATAGAGATATCTCGATTTATGTCCATGTCAGTCTCTTGCCTTCCCATCTAGTGTGATCTAAGTCCAAGAGGAAGTCACAGGCTTAGAGCTGGAAGGAGGCTCAAACTTCATTGTAGACATCATAGAATGCCAGGTGGCCAAGCCCTTAGAAGACCTATTTACAGATAAGGAAGAATAGGCCCAGTGAGAGGCCGTGCCTTGGCACATGGGCTGCAAGTGTGTGTTCATATATGGGTGTCTATGTATATATAGAAAATGTTAGGAATAATATATCGGTGTATATAGATTAGTTATTTGATCTGGATGATGTTGAAGAAGTCATTTTCCTGCCTGGGACTTTTCTTATCTGCAAAAGTAAGGGACTGAACTAAGTGATCCAGCACGGGGACAGAGTGGCGCAGTGGACAGAGCACTGGCCCTGGAGTCAGGAGGACCTGAGTTTAAATCCGGCCTCAGACACTTCATAATTGCTTAGCTGGGTGACCACTTAACTCTATTGCCCTGCAAAAAAATAAATAAAAGATGAAAAATAAAAATAAATGATCCACCATCAAACCAGGCTCTTGAATGAGCTCTTCACCAGCTCTGGGCTGAAGAGCTGAGGCAGAGTTGGTTGATCTTGACAAAGTTTCCCATGATACCAAGTGATGATGAGGGATTTATCCATTAAAAAAATTCTAGTCCAGGCCATCATAAAGATGTCACTTACCTGTTATCTCCAGGTTCCTTCCTCAGCTCAGAGGTGGGGATGAAAGCTGGATGAAAGAGTAGCAACAGGGCTAGGAGATGCATCTCAGGTCCAAGGCATCCTACAACATGGGAGCCAAAGAAAGCTGCCCCAACTAGGTCAGAGTTCTGGAGTCAAACTCTAAGATGTTCCCAAAATCTGCAGTGAGAAGTCTTTGAACATTCACTGCAAACGTCCTCCACATCAGTAACTTGGGTAATCCTGAGCCCCTGTCCTAAGTTGGGTCTCTCAGAGATCACTGATGACCAAGAAAAAACTTGCTTGGACCCTTTGCCTTCCTCACTCACAAAATGAGAGAACTGGACTAGATGACACCTAAGATTTGTGATTCTGACCTGTCATTTTTACAGATAGAGGAAACTGAGGCTCATGGAGATGAATGACTTGTCCAAAGTTGCAAGGATAGAAGCATTAGGGGGCATCTGACCCCAGCTCCTCTGTCTCTAGAGTCAGTTCTCCTCTCTAGACACTGCCAGATGGATAAAGAATGTGGGCTGGTGAAAGAGAACTTGAAAAATCCATCCAGGAAGTCAGGACTATCTCTTGACCTCTTTTTGTGTCCTCAGTACTTAGCTCTGTATTTGCACATATTAGACTCTTAATAAATATTTAATGATTGATCAATTGATCTATTCTTAAATTTCCAGTCAGGAGACTAATACTGAAGTTTATCTTGCAAATCGTTAGTCCATATTTGGCAAATATTGCAAGGTAAATATAGTGTTTCCCTCAACAAAATGTAAAGAATCTCCAAGGCAGAGACTTTCATCTTCCTCTTTGTACTAGTGCCTAATCCAGGAGTGGTTGGAGAAAGATCTGGTTGGTTGATTATTTTTTTCCTTCTAAGTTTATTTAGTTATATTTCCAATTACCTGTAAAGATAATTTTCAACAATCATTTTTTGGTAAGATTTTGAGTTTTACATTTTTCTCCCTCCCTTCTGTTCTCCTTCCCCTTGATAGTGGATATTTTATTCTCTTCAGTTCTGTGCAAAACCAAGATTTGATATTCACTTTTAAAACTTTGAGTTCCAAATTCTCTTCCTTCCTCCCACCCCTTTCCCCCCTCATTGAGAAAGCAAGTCATTTGATATAGGTTAGAACCCTGTCATGCTTGCATGAACTAATGTTGAGTGAAGTGAGCAGAAAACCAGGACATTGCACCAACAGCACCTTGAGGGGATGCTCAGTTATGATGGGACTTGTTTATCTTAGCTGTACAATAATCCAAAACAATTCTAAAAGACTTGTGATGGAAAATACCATCCCTATCCAGAGAAGGAATCGGGAAGTTTAAATGAAGAACAAAGCTTACTATGTTCAATTTTTGAAAGTGGTTTTAGGTCTTACTCTTTTTTCTTTTTCACTGTGATGTTATTTCTCCCATTTTGATTTGCTTCTTCTTTCACAACATGATTAATATGGATCTATGCTTAGCATGGTTAGACATGTATAGCCTATATTAGATTGCTTTCTGTCTGGGGAGAGGGGGAAGGGAGGGAGGGAGAAAAATGTAAAACTCAAAACTTTGCAAAAAAAAAACAATTGTTGAAAACTACCATTGCCTGTAGCTGGAAAAATAAATAAATAATTAAAAAATATATCTCTATATATATATTCATGAAAAATATTGCCTCCATAATCATGTTGTAAGAGTATCCCCCCCAATAAAAGAGAAATCTCAAGAAAAAATACAGAAAAAATATAAAACAATCTGTATTCGTATACCATCTACTCTGTCTTTGGTATAGATTGTATTCTTTACCCTAAGTCCTTCAGAGTTGTCTTGGGTCACAGCACTGCTGATCGTCCAACTATATTAAATGTATTTCCACATCATGAAAGAAGAATAAGAAAAAAAAGGGAAAAACACAAGAGGGAAGAACCACAAACCATAAAACAAAAATTCAAAATAGTAAACTTTGGTCTGTATTCAGAGTCCACAGTTCCTTCTCTGGGTGGTATTTCCCATCACAAGTCCATTAGAATTGTCTTTGATGATTGTACTGCTGAGATGAGCAAGTCCATCAGAGCTGGTCATCATGCAGAGTTGCTGTTAGAATGTTCAAACATTCTTCTGGTTCTGCTCATTCCACTCAGCATCATTTGTGCAAGTCTTTCCAGGTTTTTCTAAAGCCTGACTATTCATGATCTCTTATAAAACATCACATTCTTTTCCACATTTGTTCAGCCATTCCCCTCAATGTCCAATTCTTTGCCACTTCAAAAAGAGCTGCTATAAATATTTTTGTACATGCATACACAATCTTTCTTGTGATCTCTTTGGGATACAAATTTAGTAGTGATCTTGCTGGATCAAGGAAAGCACAGTTTTATTGCCCTTTGAGCCTAGTACTAAATTACTCTCCAGAAAGGTGGGATCAGTTCACAACTCTACCAATAATGTATTCTTTTGCCAATTTCCCCACATCCTATCCAATATAGATAATTTTTCTTTTTTGCCATATTAGATTGCCTGATTATTTCTGCACCCATCTTCCTTCCTTGGTGGTATTGCCACATTCTTGGCTCAGGAAGAAATCCTCATTGACCCTACTTCTCAACTCCTCATTGATGAAATTGAGCAAACAGGTTCTTCTTGTCTCCCTTGTCAGGTAAGGAGGTCCCTTCTGGAAGGGGACTCAAAGAGACAGTATGAGTCAAGAAGGAAGAGTATGGGCCCTGGAATCAAAAGACCTGGGTTCAAATCTCACCTCTGAAAGATGTTGGGCAAGTTATTAAACTTCTCTGGCTATGTTTCCTCTTCTGTAAATGAGGGAGAATGACTAGATGACCTCTTCAGATCTGGGGCTCATTGAAGTTGTTCCTTTAAGTCTAATTTCTCTATGAAGGCTAGTCTTGCATTGGAGAAGACCTGGCCTCAAACCTATTGATACCTTTTACTAATTGGCAGAACTTTGGCCATATCATTTGTTTCTCCAAGGCTTCAGTTCTTCATGGGGAAATCACAGAGAAGATAGTCAATAAAGGTCAGGGTTGTCACTGGAAGTTGAGTGAGAACTAATCATTTTGGTGCCAGGGAACCTGGGGAAAGCCACCCTCCTTGATCACTCTGACAACAGGTTTGTAATTCAGTGAAATAACAGTCCAAATTAAAGGGGAAAGGACCATCTGTACAAAAATATTTATAGCAGCTCTTTTTGTGGGAGCAAAGAATTGGAAATGAAGGGGATGCCCATCAATTGGGAAATGGCAGAAGAAGTTGTGGTATATTGATGCAATGAAATGCTATTGTGCCATAAGAAGTAATGAACCAGGTGCTTTCAGAAAAAATTAGAAAGACTTAAATGAACTGATGCAAACAAGCACAACCAGAGAACAGTATCACCAGTAAACGCAATATTGTATGATAATCAGCTGTGAGTGACCTAGCTCCTCTCGGCAATACAATGATCCAAGACAATTTCAAAGGACTCATGAGAAAAAATGCTGTCCACATCCAAAGAATTGATGGAGTCTGAATAGAGGTCAAAGCATACTATTTTCACTTTAGCTTTTATGGGCTTTTTCTTTTTGATCTGCATCTTCTTTCACAACATAACGAATATGAAAATATGTTTTGCATTATCCCAAATGTAAAACCTAGAGCAGATTGCTTATTTGTCTCAGGAAGGAGAGAGGTGAGACAAAAGAGAAAATTTCGAACTTAAAATTTTTTTAATCAATGTTAAAAGTGTCTTTACATGCAATTGGGGGAAAATAAAATATATAATTTTTAAAACAGCCCAAATTCAATTGAGAGGGAAGGGGGAGTTGTTTACTGTAGGATGACTGAATGATCATTCTGGGACTGAATATCTTCTTATCTAATAGCACCTACCCCCAGGCTTGTTGTGTGTATCAAGTGGGATCCTTGTAAAGGTCTCCACACAGTCGAAAACTTGGTAGGTAGTTAATACATGCTTGTTCTCTTTCCCCACCCCATTCCTATCTTGGCTAAAAGCTCTTTGGGACACTACTAGACATTTCATACCCCTCCCAGGCTCCCAGCCTGCACTAGAGTATATCTCAAAACTCATAATGCATTTTGAGGCTATTGAAGCCATTGGGGTCACTCTGGATTTCCAAGGGAGTATTGGCAACAGACAAGCACCATGATGGCCTAGCTCCTTTCACATTTTCAATAGGGTTTCTTGCCTATCAACAAAAACATGAGGGTCAAAGGCCATGCCAAATATAAGGGTCTGACTAGGTCAGAAATAACCAGTGAGGTGATCCAGTCTCTTTAAGAAAGGTGAAAGTACATCAAGAAAGCCTTCAGAAGCAGAAAAATAACAAGGGTGGCCTACCTGGTCTTTGTTCAGGCTGGCAAATGAAGAAGACCCGGACAAGATTATATTCCAAGGTGAACTGATATATGGTGGGTGCTAATGTTTGTTGACTGACTAACTGAGCTGAGGAGGAAACTGAAAAGTCCTTGAGGAAAACTTATGGACAATTCAAGCTTCAGAATTTAAATCCTATACACAAGAGAACCAAGGGAATGAAGGAAACAAAACCAGGAGATCAGGGTCCACAATGACTATAAAAATGGAACGATTAAAAATCGCCTAGAAAGGCAATCTAGGTTTCAGTTCATTGGAGTGATCATTGTAGTTCCCAGAGAAGAGATGATGAAACATGTTTGCAGCATCTCAGCAGAAAGGTGAGGGACTGTGGGAGTGGAGTGTTGCAAACACTGCCAGATATGGTCATTTTATCAGTGAGTTTTTGTTCAATTGTTTTCTTCTATTCAGTTCAAACTAGGTGGAGATTTGGGATATGAATGCAATATAAAAACAAAAGCATCAGTAAAACTAAAACCAAAACCAAACCCTGAAACAAACAGCTCCTACTTACATTTTACCTGCCTAGAAGAAAGGATCCAGGTCAATAATTGATGGGTTGATTAGATCATAAGCTTCTTGAGGATGAAACTGTTAGTCACGATGCTGTTCCCTCCTTCCCACCCCCATCTCTTTACCTGTTCAAGAAATGTAATAACTATTTGTTGAATGAAGGAATTAATGGTTGACTGATTCTTTTTAAAAATATTCCAGTGACTTACTCAGTCTCCATATTGAGCTGGCCAGAGTGAGGAGGAGGGGTGGCACATTGTCTTCCCCTCCATGACCCTCCCTCAATCCTAGGGCCCCCCGTTGGGAAGGGACTTGGGGAATCCTGAGTGAGCATGCTCACCATGGCTGAATGTTTGTTCAAACTCTGGTGGACCTCGGCAGTCTAAATATCACAATGGAAATCTCAAGAGAAAGAAAACCTTGTGCTCTTTTTGGTATTTCCTGCTCCCCATGGTGCCAGCTCCAGCAAACAACTCCCCTGCCCCCTCCAAGTTTGCTCCAGTGAAACCAGACCCAGGTGGACATGGGGAGGGAGCAGAGATGCCTGAAAAAGAAGTGGGGGTGGGCCAAGTAACCACCACCAACACACATACCCTCACACACAAACACAACACATACAATCTACATACACGTGCATACACAGACATATTCACAATACGTGCCTACTAACACACTCTCAAATGGACATGAAATACATGCACACCCATGTTCACACACAGAAAGACACATAATCACAATCCATGCACACTAACAGACTCACACATACCTACATACACAACCCAGACACACACATACCCCTTCACAGTAAGACTATTTGGCTCAGGGCCTCAGCTCCTTTTGATTTGATTTGAACTAGGTCACCCAGCTCTGACAGTTTGTTTCTTTGGTCCTGCTGTCTGTCCTCTGTGACTCGGTTGTCTTTTTTTGTCTTCTTGTCCTTTGGAGCCTGCCTTGGTGAGGCCCCACTTCCCGGCATGCGACCAGATACTCTGCTGTGGTGTTCTCTGGGGTCTTTCATCTTGCCCTCTTGAGAAAGGGTTAATTCCAAATCTACTATTTTCATTAGCCTTGGAGTCTAATGAATCTCTCATTCTCATTCCAGGCTCTGTTTATTTTCCTTTGCTGAGGTCTTTATTCACCCCTCTTTTAGGAGATTTTTAAGAGCAATGAAAATAGCAAATGGAACTACCCTCCCCCTTTCTTCCTCAGAGGTTCTGCACCAAGGCAGGACCAACATTGGGAGCAGCAAGCAGGTAAATGTCTTCCTGCTCAACCCAAGTTTTAATGCTTTGTGGTCACCAGGCGACCATACAGAGCTCCAACCAGAGGCTCCAGGCCGCCACATCGTAGCGTGCCCAGACGCATTCGCCGCTTTTTAATAATTATTAAGACTCGATTTTTAACATTTCCAAAACATGACTACAGGCTGTAAAACTGGTCAAATGCATAAAAAAATTACAAAAAAAGGACAAAATATTTTCCCAGGAAAGCAACAAGTTCTCTAACAGAATTCACCTTAGTAACCTGTTTCCCATCTTTCTGGCACCTCAGATGAATAGAAAAGCAGGCTGAGTTTTCAGATGTTTTCTGATCTTGTGGAGAGTAGTTGCCATGAGGACCCAGACCCAGGATCTTGGATTCCAACTCAAGCCTTGCTCCTAGGTTGGCTCTGGAACTTGGGGCCAGTCCCTTCATCTCTTTGTCTCAGGGTCCCCATGTGTCAGATTATTGAGCATCTGCTATGTACGAGATGTTCTGCTAGGCTTGGCAGTGCAGAGATGAAGAACAAAACAATTTGTGTCCTCAAGAAGCTTGTGTTCTCTTAGGAGAGAGATTCACTGTGCACATCCAGCTGAGGATGAGCCAGAATGGAAGTGGGGGGAGAAATCTAGGTCAGGAGGAACTTGGGAAGGGCTCACGACCAGTTCCAGAAATAGCCAGTACACTACGATGGATGAAGCCATGATAAATGAGGCAGACTGGGTGCCATTGTGGAACTCTTGACCTTTATCCCAATGACATTAGGGAGTCAGTCGTGAAACTTTTGAAGCAGAACAGTAACATGATCGAATTGATTTTCTTAGGAAGGTTATTTTGACAGTTGTATGGGCAGTGGATTAGAGATGGAAGAAGCTGAATGCTAAGACAGCAGTTAGGTGGCCATTGGACTAATTGACTTGAAGAGTCTTCTCCAACCTTAACAACCTCTGCCGTGTACTGTATAAGCTGAGAAAAGTCACATACCCTCCTCCTGCCTCTTTTTCCTCATTTGATGAGAAATGGGTTTGACTAGATCAATGGTACACAGTCTGTGAATTGAAAGGTCATCTAAGAATCCAGTGCAAATCTGTAAATACTGCTATGCTGGATTTGAAGTCAGAGGACCAGGTTCACCTGTTTTCTGTCTTTTTTTTTTTAATTTTGGCAATTTACTTTCTCCTTCTGGATCTCAGTCTCCATATTTATCCAATATGGAGATTTCATTTGATGGGTTCTACAGTTCCCATCAGCTTCAAGTCTAGGGTCTACAGTCCCACAAAATATACCTTCTGCAGACCAGACACATGTCATGTTTCATGAATACATACATATGTTCATATAAAGATAAGTAACATTGTGATTTACAAAATACAAACTCATTTAAAAGCATTTGACAAAGGTTTTTTAGTCATCATTCATTTTATCAATCAACCGATATTAAGCTTTTGACATTTAAAAGGGATCATCATAGTGACTTGGGAGCCACTTGCTTAGATAATCTCTTGAGATCTCAACCAATCTAAAATTCTGCGATTCTATGCAGCTATGAGACAGCCTATAATAACAGTCTTATTGCATTTGCCTGTCCCCAAAAGAGCAATTCATTTCAACAAACATTTCATAATGATTCTAGAGTTAGTTCTGGAAAAGAATCCAGAAGCCATCTAGTCCATTTGTTAAGCACCTACTCTGTGCTGGGCAGTGTGGTATGGAGGGACAATTCTTAGGGGGGTGGTCTGGGTATCTCTGACACCCTTTCAGGGGTTCCACAAGATAAAAATTATTTTCATAATTATACTAAGGTGTTTTCATTTCTCATGTTGTAAATATCAATAGATGTAACCCACATAAACAAAAACTTTTAGGAGAGGGGAAGTCCTGAATCATTTTTCATAATGTTAAAGAGTCCTTAGACCAGTTTGAAAACTGTTGATGTCTACAATATTCACCTGACTGTTCACCACTGAGGGGAGGGAGGTGGGAAGAGAGGGTGGAAGGAAATTATATATAACTATATGCATATGTGTGCAGATGAATGTTGAAAAACTTCCATACTATGAAATTGGAAAAAGAAAAGAAAAAATAAATGAAGAAAAATACAATTGGGTGAATAAAAATAAAACTGTTGGTGTCATAGGAAGAAAGCTGATTTTTGGAAGACCTGACTTCAACTTCCACTTTGTATTCCTTCAAGTTTTCAGACAGGATAGCTGAAGTCAGGAACCTCAGGAGGCAGTGGGGTTCAGCGGATAGAGCATTTGCTCACTTCAAACTCTTACTACTTGTTACGCTCTGGATAAGTCATTTACCTTCTCTGTCTCAGTTTCTTCAACTGTTAAACATGGGGACTGGATCCCTTCTAGCCCTGAATTTTTGATCCTACAGGAGTCCTGCCTCGCACTTGGCCTAAGAGATTGGACTACCCAAAGAGCATACATGAAACCTATTTTGAGTCCAGACCCTCTAAGCTATGCACATCTCCCCACATGACATTCCCATCAACTTCACTGGCTTTTCCAGTCCCAAGCCTGGTTCCCAGCCTTGGGAATGGGAGACTTCATTAGCTTCTCACCATAGGTGACTCTGTGGGAATACAGCCCACAGAGAGGTTGCTTTGGTGTCTCGGGGTTATGGCCAGACAGGCCCAAAATAAACACTTGGAGCAGATGATGAGGAGGGAATTTTCTTCATGCTGCCCAGGAAGAGGAAAGAGAGGAAAAGTTCAGGAAAAACACTGATCTTGGGCAACTTCTAATGAGGCTCATCCCTGGCCTGGAGGCCGGGGCCAGAGTGGCCCCCTAGGCGCCTGGCGCTTTTACAGATGGTGTTTCTCTCTGGGAGGATCAACGACACAACAGGAAAGGAGACATTTCTCACCTAATGCAAACTGTAAAAAACTGGGGGGGAGCTTGGGCTTTGCCTCTGTTCACTGTCTTGCTGTTTCCATGAATGCTCCAATGTTTTTTGAAAACGCATTCCCATGTTTCCTACTGTCCTCTCTGGGCATGCTCCTGAAGGTTTTCCTTGGCTTTTGTGTTCAGGGCCTAAAAAAGTCATTTTTATAATAAAACTTAATAAGATGCTGAACCACCAAATAAACAAAAGAAATGAGGAATAAACTGGCCCACAAAGGCATAAACTCTCAACTACTTGCATTTTGAGAAGGGGGGGGAAACCTTGAATAAAATAAAAGAACTTCAGTCGGTCTGCTCTGGGGCTTCTTCTGGTCTCTGGGTGCTTCAGAAATTCAGATATGATGTTCCTTTTGGGACATCTCTAATTGTCCATGGGGGCACTGCCCTCAGGCTTTCTTCATTCATTATTTTCTGGAAGTCTATATTTCTTTGTATTTATCACATTAATCATTTTTATGTATGATAATGTTCCTTTGTATGAAAAGATAAATTAATGCAATCACTGAACTCAGAAGTTGCTTTCAGCTTCCTTTCTTCTTTTCCCTTTCTTTCTTTCTTTCTTTCTTTCTTCATTCCTTCCTTTCTCTCTTTCTTTCTCTCTCTCCTTTTCTTCCTTTCTCTTTCTTTCTTTCTCTCTTTTCTTTCTTTCTTTCCTCCTTCCCTCTCTCTTTCTTTCTCTTTTCCTTCCTTTCTTTTCCTCTCTTTCTTTCTTTCTCTCTCTCTTCTTTCCTTCCTTCTTTCTTTTCCTCCCTCCCTTTCTTTTCTCTCTCTTCCTTCCTTTCTCTCTCTTTCTTTCTTTCTTTCTTTCTTTCTTTCTTTCTCTCTCTCCCTCTCCTTCCTTCCTTTCTCTCTTCCTTCCTTTCTCTCTCTCTTTCTTCTTTCTCTCTCTCCCTTCCTTCCTTCCTTTCTCTCCCTCTTTCTTTCTCTCTCCCTTCCTTCCTTCTTTCCCTCCTTCCTTCCTCTCCCTTCCTTTCTCTCTTTCTCTCTTTCTTTCTTTTTCTTTTTGTTTCTTTCTTTTTCTTTTTGTTTTTCTTTCTTTCTTCCCTACTTCCTTGCTTACTTGCTTTTTAACCTTTCTCTCTGTATACACACATGTGTATGTGTATGTATCTTCATACATGCATGTGTGTATGTATGTGGACATACATAATATATATTCTATATCTGTATATTTAGCTGTTACAAGTAAAGCACTATGAGTCTTTTTGAATAGGAAGTTTTTGCTGCTCTTTAACAGTAGCCTTGGTATAGATATCGTTTAGTCATTGGGTTAAAGGGACTGATCAGATTTCTGATTCATTACACACAGCAAGTCTGTTCTCCCAAAATAGTGCATCTCTTTACAAATCTACCTAGGATGTCCTAGAGGGCCTGTGATAGACCCTCTTTTTCCCACCGTATACCTAAAACAGGGGAAATGTGACTCCACAGATGAACAAAAGAGTCCAAGGGCTGCTAGGAGGTTTACAACTGCATCTCTGCAAAGAGTGAAGAGACATTTTCGGCCACCCGTTGGCCAGAAGGCAGTCTTGATTAGCTGAAATGCACCAGGTCTCTCTTCCTTCTGTTGGTGCAATAATGAAGGCATTAAATTACCAGGTCAGAGGCCCCAATTCACAAAGAAATAATCTCAGTTTATTATTTCTAATCTTATTAAGTTAGAAAATAGTCCTGAGATGTAGTGTCAACCTGAAATGGTTGAGGTATTGATTGCAAGAAGCCAGCTCTCATGGATAATTCAAGGAGCCTGATTTCATTTAATTTCTGTAATTTTTAAAATAGGCCAACAAAATTTCTAGGTAGCAAATAATCCTAAATTATTCCTATAAATAATGTAGATGTCTTATCAGATTTGTTTAGTCTTCATCAGTTCTGCACTATGTATTATGGATTAGGGAAGAGTATTATTTTTAATCCTGTTTTCTTAATCCCCAGTGTCTCCCTTAAGGCAAATAAGTCTTCTAAAAATGTATTGCAATTAAAAATAAATAAATGAATGCCAAAACCATCCAAGTATAGGGCTTGCAACATTATCAATGATTGCTATATTTCTTTGCAGTATGATCATGTCTTTGGTGGGTTCAGTGCCTACTAAGGGCAAGATATTGCACTGATGCCCAGTACCTGAGATTTTAAGGCCCCACATAGAGAATTATTCCCATTAAAAATATATTTACCAACAGCTTGTTGGAAAATAAAATTTTGCCCAGGCCAGAGAAAAAAGGGAGTCCCCCCTCTTTTGAATCTCTTTCAGGAAGGGAGGAGGAGAGAGAGAGAGAGAGAGAGAGAGAGAGAGAGAGAGAGAGAGAGAGAGAGATGGCCAAGACAGTGTGGAAGAGTGGAAAGGGTATAGACAGAAGTAGAAAGACTGAGGTTCAAATCTGCCCTCAGAAACTCATGAGCTATAGGCACCTGGTCAAGTCACTGAACCTCTCTGTGCCTCAATTGCCTCAACTGAAAGTGAAAACAATGGAGCAAATGGCCTCTCAAGTCCCTTCTAACAGATGGGGGGGCGGGTCTCAGACCAGCTAGTCCAGACTTTCATTTTGCAGATAAGAAAATTGAGTCCCACAGGTTGGGTTTGATTTGTCCATTTAACAAGTATATCAGAGAAGATTTGAATCCAGGTTTCTCTGAATCCAAGTCTAGGACCCTAACCATCATACTACACTGCCTTGGCCACACTAACTAGTAGGGATCAGATGCAGGATTTGAACCCAGGTCTTATGACTCCAGAGTCAGCACATTTTCTTCTACATCATGCTGCAGCAAACCTGGTAATTTCAGTTTTCTCATGTACAAAAGGAGGGCTAATAATCCTTCACAGGGAGGGCTGTTGTGAGGCTCAGTTATACACAAAGCGTGTTGAAGAGAATACTGGTGCCAGAAGTCCTTTATTTCAAATCCCCCCTTTTATACCCACTAACTGTATGACTTTGGACAACTCCATGGACCTCACTTTCTTCATCTGTAGAATAAGGGACTTGGACTAGATTAAATCTGGGATCCCATAATCACCCCCCCCCAAACAAAGAATAAGCAAAGATATAATTTTTCTGGATTTTTCTTTTTTTATCTCAAGACCTAGCAGAGTGCTTTGAACATAGTATGTATAAATATTACTAAATATAAATGTTTGTTGAATGAATGTGGGTGGCCCCTAAACTCAGGATGACTCATGAGGAACCCTCCAGTCTTTGAGGGGGAGCTTTCTACATTCCCACACCTCTCTTGATTATTAGGATTCTTCCCTACCTTAGCATATACCAATGGGGTGTTTATCAACCCAACTAGTAGAAGCCAGAAGAATGAGTCTAAGCTTGTCTCCAAGAAGGTTCCTCTTGCCACATCTCCTCTCCATCCTTCCCGATACTTCTTTCCTAGCTTGTTAATGAAAGCACTGGATTTTCCCATCCTTCTCTGCTTCTAGGACTTTCCCAACAACAGGCAACCTGCTTTCCTTCAATTAATGCAACTTAAGTGACCAGCTCAAAATGGAGCCTCCTGGCCCCCAAGAATGTTTCCAAGCAGGATATTTATTAGCTCTGAAGACATGTGTGGGCACAGCATGTTATTTTGTGACCTGTAATGCCCAAATAATGACCACAATAAATCAGACCTCATTATGGTGTGAAGGAGAGTGGGACAGAGCCATGGATTGAATAATGAGGCCAAATTTAATAACCTTGGAGCTTTCTCCACATGTTTGGTGGGAAGTGAGGGAAGGTCTCATGGATCCAAATGCTTTGGGATGGTGACGGTTGGAGGCCTGAACATCTGTGGGAGGTTGGGAATGACCCTGGTTAGGAATTTGGCAACCAATAAGCAATTAATAAATGCATTTCCATTCATTCATGGGCACCAGAATGATTTACATCTCAAGTAATAACAATCAACAAATATTTTGTAAATACCTGTGATGTGCCAAGGCTGGTCTCCTATTGCCAATATAAACAGAAAGCCCTGGCAGCAACCAGCAATTTGAATGAATGAATGAATAAATGATAAAACAACGGTTAAGTACCTACTGTTTACTAAGCAGAATATACTTGTATGGGTTAGCATGACTGTCAAGGAGCTTTCATGACCACAGGGGAAAACAATCCACAGAATTGGTGGGGGATAAGGGAAAGTGAGAGGGGGGCCAGATGTGCCCACCCAGCTTTGAAATAACCAAGAAGTAAGGAGAAGACCTAGATTTAGGCAAAATAAAGTGAAAATTCCCCTACTAGAACTCAGGATCCAGAGGCAAGTTCAGGTTCCACTGGAAGAGGGATGAGCTTGAGAAGATCAAGCAGCCTGGATGGCAAAAATATGATGATGAACTTCTAAATCATCCGGGGAAACGTTCTCAGACTCACTGGCTTATATCCAGAAGGAATCTTAGACGTAATCCAGACTATAATCTAGACTAATCCCTTCATTTTATAGATCAGGAAACCAGGGTCCAAAGCAGGCGTGTTACTTGTTCCATACCATTAGTGTATTACAAAACTGGGACTTGAATCAATGTCTACCAGACTCAACAGAATAGAGTCTTTTGACCCTAAAAAAATGTAGATTGTTTGGGGTGAATACAAGAGATTGATGCAAGCAGTAATTAAGAAGAGCAGAATTAGAGGACCGTGACTGGCCGGTTATTTTTTTTAATCACTGTATTTTGTTTCCTATTTCTTAGATGATTAGTTTTAACCTTTTGAAGTTTTCCGTGTCAGATATCAAGAAAGCTGGATAGGCATAGAGTGGCCATAATCTGCATCACAGAAGGGTGCTCCCAAATTTGTGGGATCCCAAATTACTCAAGCATTGAGTATATTTTCATAGGAAAA
The DNA here is from genome assembly GCF_037893015.1 of Macrotis lagotis. Lineage (NCBI taxonomy): Eukaryota > Metazoa > Chordata > Mammalia > Peramelemorphia > Peramelidae > Macrotis > Macrotis lagotis. The sequence continues at coordinate 15,552,568 of NC_133664.1, forward strand.
GCACACGAATGGGAAAGTTCTCTAATTCTAAAGGCAAAACTCTTACTACTGCAAATCACCGTTGCTGACCTAGAAAGAAAGAAACTCTTCCTCAGTGAGAAAAGCCATTGGCTTCCACTGGCAAACACAACACCATCATTGGTAAGGGTATGGCTACTTGACTAAAAGCTAAGACTAAAGAAGCCCAAGGGTTCCTGTGAGACTCCAGTGGCTGCTGTGGGCCAGACCCACTCCCATCTCGTGGGCATGGGGACACAACCAAGGGAAGAGCATCTAGACCTCATCTCTTTGGGCCTTGACCTGTGCTCATGGATTTCTTGCCATTTGGAGCATTTTCTCACAGCAACCCATGATTTGTAGTCTTAATTCTTCATGCATGATCTCTCCCCATTGATTATCTAACATCATTAGTTGGGACTGCCCTGTACGAAAGTCAATGGGGAGATCAATTTTAACCATATGATCCAAAAAAATCTGCTCTTACAGCATCCAGGAGCCAGAATCATTTATCTTCTACTCTCTGAATCGTAACTCTTTGACTATGGGGAGTAAGGACTAGTTCCTTGTTGGGGAGTGACACTGAGGAGGAATCAGCTAAAGCACTCCCTAAGAGAAAGTGCAGCTGGTGAGGATTCAGTCATTCATAGATGATGACAAATAAAATCTCTGTTCTTCCTCGGTTTCCCAGCAACCCACTGGCACTCAGTCAATTTGCCTCACACATTTCATTCCTCCTTACCCCTAGCCTCTACTTCATCATTATCGCTTTTCAAAAAGCATCATTGTCATCCATAAATCTCTAGGAGCACCAAATGGACCTCCAATGTGAATGTTCCCTCCATCTCAGTAGAAAATACCGCCTGGTGGGCTACAGCAGAAGGGGTCAGAGATTTGGGTTCCAGTCCCAGTTCTGATGCTTACTACCTGTGTAATCTTTTTTTTTTTTTAGATTTTTCAAGGCAATGGGGTTAAGTGGCTTGCCCAAGGCCACACAGAAAGGTAATTATTAAGTGTCTGAGGCCGGATTTGAACCCAGGTACTCCTGACTCCAAGGCCGGTGCTCTATTCACTACACCACCTAGCCGCCTCCACTATCTGTGTAATATTGAAGAAGCCTGGTCACCTCCCAAGACTTCCATTTCCTCTTTTGTAAAAGAAGAGCTTTTGTCTTTGATGTCCATTCCAACCTGTGCCCTATGATAGGATCAAATGGTCTCTAAAATGTCTTCCATTTCTAAATCTATGAGCTGAAGTCATTGAAACTCTCCTTTTCTGAAAAATGAGGGGAATAGACTCAATGACTCCAAAGGTTCCTTCCACCTCCAAGTCTTATGTATGATCTTATGTATTACCTTAGATAGGTCATTGCTTTTTCAGTTTTTATACCTGTGAAATGAAAGGATTGGACTCAATGGATTTGAAGTCCCTTTCAACTCTAGGTCAATGATTCCCTGGTCACTTACATTGAAAACTCAAACAGTTGTAGATGTGATCATTGTGTACATCAGTACAGGGCTCAGTCCTTCCATAACTATGGGAGACTCTCTTTATGAACTGAGGCATGTAGAATTAAAAGTCATTCCCTGGCAGTCAGTCAACCTTCTGAAGATAACTATCTCCAAACCTGGTTGGGCTGAACTTGGAAGTCTATGGTTGGGTCCATGCTTGAAATCTTGTCTGCCTTGACCAAAGAAAATGATGCATGGAAAGGGTTTTGCAAACCTTCTAACAGGAGTTACCTTTGACATTAAGACCTGCTAGAGGCCAGGACTCTGTTGGCATGATCTTTGAGATAAGTCCCACAGTGCCAGGAGAGTTGGCACAGTCGGGCCAAGTGAACCTATTGAAGTAGACAGTAGGTTAGACTGTAGCTCCTGAAGCAGAGCTTTTCCCAGTCAGAAAGATGCTGCCCTTGCAGCTCCATTTGATATCCTTTATTAAGCACCTCCTAGGCAAGATGCTTGGGATGCAGAAACAGATCTGAAGCAGATCCTTCTCTCCAAGGATCAAATATTAAAAAGAGTCTGAGGAATCATAGGATCCTAGGTCCAGAGCTGAAAGAAATCTCAGAGGTCAGCTAATTCAGTGCTCCCATTTTATGGATAGGAAAACCCAAGAATCCCAAGGAAGTGAAATGGTTCATTTCATAGCTGAGGAGTAAGAAGAGGGTCAGGCCTTGAACACAGGTGGGAATGGGAATAGAGCTTTCTCATACTAGCCCAGGACAGTCAATTATTAAATGTTTGGGCGAGACTTTATAACGCACAAGTCAACAGACAGTACAAATTAGAGGCTGATGATTTATTGTTTTGTAGATGTCTAGAGGATGACAGAGAAAACAATAAAGCTTAGAATGTTAAAATTAAATAGAGTGTTGTGCATGCAATCTTTGTTGTTGTCACTGTTGGAGAACCAGTTCACCACCAAACCCAGGACACCTGACTCCAAACTCAGCACCACTTTTTGTTCAGTCATTTCACTTGTGTGTGGCATTCATGGTCTCACCTGGGGTTTTCTTTGCAAAGATACTGGAATATATCTCCATCTTATTTTTATAGAGGAGGAAACCGAGGCAAGCAGGGTGAAGTGACTTGTCCAGGGTCACACAGCTTTCTGAAGCCAGATTTGAAGACAAGAATGAATATTCCAGATTCCAGGCAACCCCTAGCTCCTCTGTACCACATCTCTGCATGGCCTCTGTATTTTCTCAGGAAGTATTGATACGACTTTGCCTCCAGCAGCTTAGAAATAATCCTGGTCAGTGCCCAAGCTGGTCCCTTCATCTTCCTGAACCCTGCTCCTGGGTCTTTGTCTATACCCAACTTTCACTCCATTAAATAGTTAGATTCGTGTTACTTCCCCCAAGCTTATTTGTCTAGTTTTCTCTAGGCACCAAAATGGCTGGTTGATAGTTCAAGAATTAATTAAAAGAAATTAATCCTTCAGAAGGAAAAAAAAATGGCTAGACCGCCATTTAACAGTGAATCTCTCCAACAGAGAAGGATTATCCTCTGGAAGAGGGACCATGGACATAGGCCCCCAACTAGAAGAGGGGAACCAAGCCAAGTTCCTAACTTATTTCTGAAACAAGCCCAGAGATTTAAAAAAAAGCAATACCTAAATAATAGTTAAGGACTATGCCCAGACATTTCTAGTCTTTTAAGCCTTTTCTAGATTCAATTTCATCTTATAACACTTTAATCAGAATACTGCGGTTTGAGGGAGGCGTAGTTTGTATTTTTAAAGAAAAGGTACATGGAAGTCAATGCTTTGGTCTTTCTCCTGGGGTAAGGAGAGCCATGCTTCCTACTCTATCCTAAAGTGACTCAACCTTGTGGGAACGTGCCAGATTGCACTTCTAGCTCCTTAGAGGAACCCAGGAATATCCAGAGTTCTGGATATGCAAATTCAACTCTATTTCAGTTGAGGGGGAAAAAGCAACACTGGCTTAGGAATCTGTTGTTTAGGAAGGACATGAGGGAACACCTGCAAAAGGCTGAATTTCCCATGGGGTCACTCAAGCCATACCCTTCCTTCATTCCTTCAGTCTCTTCCCAGAAACATTCTAAACATTAACAGGGTCTTTATCCATCATGTGATCTCTCTATTGCCAAAGAGCCTTGGAAATCATTCCATTCCTCAGACAATAAGTATTAATTACTTACTTACTATGTTTTGGCCCACCATACTTAGCACTGCAATGTGAGCACTGCCCTCAAGTAGCTTAGATTCTAATTGGGGGGGGGACATATCATATGTTCATATATCTAAGTAAAAAACATATGAAATGGACTTACACATAAGTCACACACATAGATGAATAAACCATAGACAGCATGAATACAAGGTCATTAAGGGACAGAAAGCTCCAACAACTAAGGAGACTGAGAAAGTTGAGTTGATTTTAAGGGATATTTGGGGGTTCCAAGAAGGGATGGTGAGGAGGAAGCCTCTCCCAGTCATGGAGAATAGTCAGAACATGCCAGAGATGGAAGATGGAAGACTATCTGTACAGAATACCAGGATGACTGAATGAGAAAGCTCAAGGTAGAGGAAATGATTGGATGGATTTATAAGTTGGTCTCTGTTGATATCGCCCTTTGTCCCAGTTCCTCTCCTTAACCCAAGGCAAAGGCAGTGATCTTGCAGACATTTGGAGATAAATAGGCTTCATGCCATTTGGGAGATGACTCTCACAGAGGGAATTTGGGGAGGAGAGTTGATTATGGCTACCTTTGCCCGTGACCCATCTTTCTTAGATTTCTGACTTCCTGGTGGGGGAATTCCAAGACCCATCCATGGGAAGTTCTCTTGAGAAATGGCAGGGAGGGAAAGTACACGACAGAAGGAATTATGGGGAAGTCATAATTTCTTGCTCCTCTTGTCATGACTTAGTCTGAAACAATTATGTAGCTCCAACAGGAAGTCTGCTGCTCTCTTTGGGAAGTTTCTGGAAATCAATAGTAGTCCCATCATCATCCTTCTGTCCCTCAAATACAACCTGAGCACACAGTTTAAATACTGGCCTTGATGGCCTGGCTGCCCCATTCACTGCCTGTTCCTTCTATTCTGAAGCATCAAGGGAAGGCTCCTCCAGATTCTCAAAAAAGAAACAATTTTCTGGTGTTATTATCCTTTGCTGGCAGCTGAGAGACATCAGTCAAGGTGTGTGGTGAGAACCCAGGTCATCCCTGGCTGAATAAATCCAGAGAGCATATAGTAAAATATTGGAAATAAGGTTCTTCCTGAGAAAGAATTCAATGAGAAGCAGGGAACAGAAAACTTCCAGGCATCAAAATTCTGGGAGTAATTTGATTTGTACGGCTACCCTAGGAGAACTTTTCCCAATTGTTATTCTGGGAGTGAAGTTTAGCTTTTTAACTTTCTATGGATACTAAAGTTTGGACTCCTGAATACACTAGATATGCCTATCCTTCAGTCTGATTTGCTATCCTGAAGGGAGAGGTAGCCCTCTAGGGTTTGTGGTAAAGACAGAAGGACCACATGGCAAATGGGTCTCTCTACTTCCATATAACATGATCCAAGGAAGGGGCCACTGGGGCACAATACTCTGAGTCTCACCCCATTCCAGGGTCATAGTATCATAAGATCAGAAATGAAGAATTAGAGAGGACCTCAGAGATCATCAAATCTATTTTCCAGATTCCCCAGGGTCACAGCAGGTAACACATGCCAGAGATAGGGTTGAATGATATCTCTTAAAGATTCACTAAGAAGCACACACCTGAAAGTTTATGCTATGAAGTAAAAAGGATTTCCTCTCTCTTGATTCCAGAATGAATTGGACCCCAGAATGGATAGTGGAGGATCCTCTGCTTCAAGTGATCAAGGAGTCACCAGCCTCTAGCCTGCCAGGAGAGATCCACCTTAGTTTGTTTTGGAAAGGAATTGCTCTGGACAGGATGGCCCATGACTCCAAGACACTGGCACAGACATCACAAATGGCAAATTTCTGGGAACATCAAAAAATCCTCTCAATAACAATAACAAATAAATCATAGGACAGCAACTCAAAGAAACTTTGGAAATCATCTCTAATCCAATCCCCTTGTTGGACATGGAGAGGGAATATAATTTGTTAAAGGTCACAACTAATAAGAACAGGATAAGAGTTGGGATTCTTCTCCTCCAAACCCAGCATTATTTCCAGAACCCCAAATTGCCCATGACCAAAAACTTTTCGCAAGGTTTCTAAGGTAAGCACACTAATGCATTGTGGGTAGAGCTGTGGATTGATCCAACAGTTCTGGAAGGTCATTTGGAACTGATCAAATAAAGTGGCTGAAATGCCTATAGGCTCTGACCCAAAATTTCTCTCCTGAGCATATACCCCAAGAGGTCATTGACAAAAAAGGACCATGAAAATCAAAATATTTGTAGCTACACTTTTTGTGGTAGTGAAGAATGTGTTATTATTGTTGTTGCTAGCAACAAATAAAGAAGTAGAAGCAAAGAAGATGCCATCACCTATGAAATGATCAAAAAAAATCATGGTAGATGGATTAAAACGGAATATATGGAATATGGTGAATTTAAAGAAGTATAGAAAAAGCAACATGAACAGATTCAGAATGGAGTGAGCAGAACCATAAAAACAATAATGACTTACATTATGAATGGAATGACCCTCACCCACAAAACAGCTGAAAATAAATATTGTAAATTTTTTTAAATGACCTTGACCCAAAGGAGAAATATGAGATCTATTTCTTCACAGAGTTTAGGGATTCACCAATGTGGAACATTGCCCATATTGTCAAATTTTTATTGTATTGATTGGTTTTACTGAATTTTTCTCCTTTCCTTCTCCTTTTCTTTTTTTAGGAAAAATATTTTTATTACAGCTGGCTTTGTGGGGAAAGGAGGAAGAAGAGAGAAGTATACAAAGGAAATTAAGGCAATGTAAAAACAAACTATAAATACAATTCATTAAAAATAATATGACATCCCCCACCAAAAAGGGGATTTCTATGGGATTTCATTTTTTTTTAATTAGGGTGACACTACAATTAATTCCTTGAGAACTTGCTTTGTAGATTGTGGATGTTTCAACGTCCTTGCTTCCTTCTGGTCCTTTTCATTCTCAAATTTTCCCTCTTGTGGTTATCATTCCATCACTTATTAGCCACTGCTCCATCCTGGTTGCTTTCCCTATCCAACTTAGCAAAATCCTTCCTAAACCACCATCCCCTGAACCGACCACAAGATTCCAGACGTAGAATTGAGGCAGAACGTAGCAGAACCCTAACTAAAGAGACATCCTGATTAGACCCATTATACTGAAACCAGCAGGGAGAGCTAGAGTGAATGGAGTTCCCAGAAGGTTGATTTGGGCACAAGGTTAGGAAATAGTTCATACCAATTAGACCTAGCCAACAATAAACTGGGCTGTCTAAAGAGAGAGCCAACTCCCAAGAAATTCAGTTTTCAGTTATCATCTTTGAACCCAGAAGAAAGAACCAGAAAGCAAGGATGGACCAGAGGACTTCTGAGGTCTCTCCCACCACAGACATTTTGAGACAGGAAAACCTGAAATTGGGAACATTTGAAACAGTTAATTTCCCCCTACACTCCATGAATCCAAACTTCTTTTAAGTACTGGCTTGTTTCCTAATTAGAAAAGTTTCTACACTAAATTTTGATTATCATTCATTTTGATTTATGGCAGATTAAAGGACCTTGGACAAACATCCCTCCTATTGTTACAACATGGCTTGCTAAATCAATTGGCGTTATGGAAATTTCTCTCTTAGATCCTCTAGTCATCCAAGTTCAAGCAAGCGTGACATACACCCTCATTCTTCCTCTTCTCATTTATAGGCCTTTGGTGAGCATCTAGTCTGTCCATAATTTATGATACTCTACACTCTCCGATTCCCACAGTCTCTTGTTTAAAGTCCATGGAGCAAGCAGCAATTAGAGGGCCACCATGTTTATGCTATAGTCATTCGGTCATGCTCAGCACTAAGCTTCCAAAGCTCTTAAGGGGGACATAGGGCAGGGTGGAGAGAGTGAGCTGGTCCTCTAAGGATCAGGAGAACTCGGAATCCCAAAGTCATTGAGAATCAGAAGGTCTGTCTTTAGCCAACATCAATTCTGGCTCAAAAAGAAGTCTACAAGGACATGCCCAGTCTTTACTCAAAGGCCTCTGATGAGGAGGCCTGCTACTTCCCATCCCACTATTGGGCAACTCTGATGTTTAGGAAGTTCTCCCAAATATCAAGCTCAAAAACACCTATTGCCAACTCAGGTTGTCCTAATTCTACTCTCTGGGGCTAAACAGAACAACCAGTCCTTGAAGATCTTGAAGAGAGCTATCATGGCCCTCCTGAGTTTTCTCTCTTTCAAACCAAACACCCTCAGTTCCTTCAGGCAACCAAGCTAGTGCAGCAAAAACTGACCTTCACCTGGCTGTTAGGTCTCTAGACCAACCAATGGAGATGGGAACATTTCCATCTTTGGTACCTGTTGTGTCCCAGAAAGAGCCTTGATTTATGATTTAATGACATAGGGGGAAGCGAGGTGATGCAATGGATAGAGTATCGGTCCTGGAGTCAGGAGGACCTGAGTTCAAATCCACCCTCAGACACTTAATAATGACCTAGCAGTGTGTCCTTGGGCAAGCCACTTAACCCCGTTGCTTTGCAAAAAACCTAAAAAAAAAAACTGTTGAAGTCATGGCTGGGCAGCCCCAAATGCCAGGCCTCTCTCCCCCAGTAGAGTATTTGCATGGGGCATCACTGTCAGGAGGTGGGAGCTAAGTTGACCTTTTGAAAATATTCCTACCTCTTGGCAAGAGAGAAAATAAAATTCACTTTACTGGCTTAAAGTCACTCTCTGGCAGGCCAGGGACACGCGGAGATGGCCGACCTATCCAGTTGCCACAAACATAAAGTCAGTTGAGGTAGTGTCGTTTTTATCTGTTCCCAGAAAAGCTCTCCAGAAAGAGGAAAAAAGGAGAGAGGCGAAGCAAGGAAAGAGAGGAGGGGGCCAGGGAGGCACAGGAGCCCCACCGTCTCATTTTTAACAAGGACCAGCTGAAAAATGAGGGCAAGCCCAGCACAAACCATCTCCAGTCTGCCAATTCATTTCCTGGCCCTGAAGAAAAAATCAAGGGGGGGGGGGGGGGGAGAAAAACTCTTGTTTCCTCTCATGCAGGCCAAACATGGCGAAGCACCAGGGGAATTCTGAGCGGAATCAATCGCACTTGTTACCAGCCGAGCCACTTTTCTTCTTCTATTACCCAGGCCTGGATCCTCAGCTGCAAGCAATTATGATGAAGACTTACTGAGTAATGGCTTCCAGCCTGCTCCATGGTGGGGCATTAATTGGAAGGGACAATTTAAGAGTTTAGGCCATGTAAATGCATTTCTTACTCTGTCAAATTGAGAAAGTTTGGGATGCAGCCGGGCTGAAGTGTTCAGAGCTGAGAAGCCCCTGCCCTCTAAGGGAAGGCCCAGCCAGCCTGCCATGGCCTGTCCGCCCTCCTGGGCAAATGCATGCCAGGGAGGAACAAGGGAGGACTCCAAAAATACACCAGTTAGCTGATTGAGCCTCTCTCTCTCTCTGTCTCTGTCTCTCTGTGTCTCTGTGTCTCTCACTCTCTTTCTCTTTTTCTCTCTTTTTCTGTCTCTCTGATACTGTCTTTCTCTTTTTTCTGTCTTACTCTTTTTCTCTCTGTCTCTCTCTCTTTACCTTTTCTCTCTCTCTTTTTCTCTCTTTTTTCTTCTCTGTCTCTTCTCTCTCTGCCATTCTCTTTCTTTGCCTCTTCTTTCTCTTTTTTCTCTCTGTATGTATCTTTTCTCTCTCTCTCTTTCTCCTTTTCTTTTTGTCTCTTTATCTCTCCTTTTCTCTTTCTGTCTTTTCTCTCTTTCTCCCTCCTCTCCTATCTCTTTCCTCTTTCCCTGTCTCTCTCTCATTCCTTTCTCTCTCTCTCTCTCTCTCTCTCTCTCTCTCTCTCTCTCACACACACACACACACACACACACACACACACAGACACGGAACCATTGTAGGTTTGGTTTGTTTAAAATCTCCAAAGCACATTACACTTGGTAGAATAGAAAGAAAGTTGTGTTTGGGGTCAAATTCTATCTTTCCACTCTTTAGTGACTGTGTGACTATGGTCAAGTAATTTCAATTCTCTGACCCTCAGTTTCCCCAGATATAAAATGGGGGCAATGATAGCCCCAAGACCTACCTCACATGATTGAAGTGAGAATCAAATAAAATAATGGATGATCATAAGAACATAGATTTAGAGCTGGCAGGCACTTCAGGGATCACTTACTCCAAGCCCCTCATTTTATGCAGGAGGAAACTGAGGTCCACGTGGGCATACTGGTTTATAAGAACTGAGCTGCACATTGAGTCCAGATCCCCTGACTCTACCTTCCCCAAACATTATATTGTAAAATTTGAAGCACTCTGGACATCAGTGATTATCTTGACCTGCTTGGCTAGTGATTTATGGGGCCCCCTAAGGAGGGGGCTGAGGGTTCAACATCCTCTTTTAAAGAGGAGGATAAGTCAGAAAAAGGTAAATTGAATAAACTCCCAGGTGACAATGGCAGGGGCAGGTCAGAAGATTTGAGTTTCTCATTGGGATTTCTTTCTCTTTTTTTTAGGTTTGTTTTCTTTTTTGCAAGGCAAATGGGGTTAAGTGGCTTGCCAAGGCCACACAGCTAGGGAATTATTAAGTGTCTGAGACTGGATTTGAACCCAGGTACTCCTGACTCCAGGGCCGATGCTCTATCCACTGTGCCACCTAGCTGCCCCCCTCATTGGGATTTCACAGAAACTGCTTTAAATCACATTTTAGAAGAAAATTCCCTGGCATTGCATAACAATGACATGGTCTACAGGACAATCAAAGACCACCAAGTCACATGAGATGCAGATGGAGGAGGGGCTTCATCCCTACTGAGGTCATCTTCCACTGGGCCTGGAAATCTCTTGTGTCTCCTTAATAGTATGGGGTCTCCTTAACAGTACGGGCAGTTCTTGAGGCAGGGTTTCTGATCTACCCCTTCTTTTCTTGGCTCAGGGTCTGGTACACAGTAGGGGCTTAAGTGATGCTTGTGGACCAACTGACTGACATTTTTCCAAAGGCCTTACAAAGCCAGATTATAAATATTTATTCAAGCCTTGACTTCTTTCTACTATCAAAGATACCCCAATAACTTTGTGGGAACAGACATTGTTGAGCATAGATGGGGTCATCTGGGCAACTAGAGGCAGCTCTAGTGGATGGAACACTGGACCTTGAGTCAGTAAGATCCCAGCTCAAATTCAGTTTCAGATACCAACTAGCTGTGTTATACTGGGGAAGTCACCTAACTTTTACCAGCCTCAGTTTCCTTGTCAATAAAATAGGTATAACAATAGCACCACTATAAGGGGTTTTGTGAGGATTAAATGAGATAATTGTAATGCATCTATTATTAATAAGTATACTTGGTGATGACTTCTTTGGCCATTGCAGCATAACAGGCATCTAGTCAGGGATTAAACATGAGTAGACAAAAGCAAGCCACCACTATAGGATAGAAATACTTCCTGCCCCTGTTTTTAAGAAATCTGAAATTGCCCAAGAAAGTGATTTTTTTAGATAAAATTTGATTGTTCTCCTTTGCTTCTATCCTACCTAAATTTCCCCCCAGATCACCACTCCTCCTTCCATGAAGGGGTTTGTTTAGCCCGTCTCACTTCCTCACTGTCTGCTCTCTTCCCTCTCTCCTCCAGGTTGCTGCTGAGCAATGGTAGTGACCCATACCAAACTCCAGGAAAGAAGACAGAAAATGAGTCCTTAGGGGGCTGAGGGTTCAACATCCTCATTTTAAAAAGGAGGGTGCTATGTCACAAAGTGACCAAGTCACAAATGGCCAAGTAAGTGAGCATAGTGCAATTTGAATCCAGGTCTTCTGACTAGGAATCCCATTCTCTTTTCTACAGAAATATTTTGTCTCCCATCTACAGAAAGACTGAAATTTGAACCCAGGACTTTTTTCCTACTACCTGATGAAAACTGGGTATATCATCAAGAGGGAAGAAACCACCCAGATCTCTATTCATTAGGAAAGCCCTCAGATCTTTGTTAACACAAGACAACCTCTCCTTCGGCATCCATCATACTGTGGAATTATATGATGAATTCAGCCTGTAAGCCTCCCTCCTCCACCAAACATTCTCTCCCAACTAGAGTGGTCAGAAGTTCAATCACTGGGTTTAAAAGAACCAAAATGGACAAGATCTAGGCTGGAATTGCCTGGTGGTCTTTCAGCCCATCCAAGGGGATATCAAAGCCTCATCGAGAAAGTATCTCCCAAGTATCAGACAAAATAGCTTCAAAAATGGGTGATCATTTATATATCAGGGTTGGATGCATTTACAGGCCATGAAAGAATCCAAATTCAACCTTAAAAAGAGAAATTGGAGGGAAGTGAAGGCATACACACCCCACAAGATCCCCAATTCAACCTTTTTCATTCCTGTTGTTTAAAACAGTAATGATAACAAGGCAGTCTAGAGCTGCCTTAGTTGTTGCTAGGATAGACTGGGGAGAGAGGAGCTTCTGGAACAGGTGGAAATAGACAGTTTGGGAGATAGATCACCCCTAGGCTTGGGGTTGGGGGGATGAAAGGGGATTGGTTTTCATGTGGCTATTTCACAAGAGGAAGGCTTACCACAATACCTCCAGGATCAAGACCTAGAAGACCTCAGCGGCCATCTAGTACAACCCCTCATTTTACAGATGGGGGAAACTGAGGCCTAAGGAAGAAAAAGCACTTGTCCAAGATCAAGAGTGTTTCAGTCTGGTACACAGTCAGCACTTAATAAATACTCATCTCTATCCATCACAGACTTAGTTAGAAGAGATCTCTGTGACCCTCGTGTCCAACCCCTTTCAAACTGCATAAGAGGAAACTGAGGCCTAGGGAGGGGAGTGAGTTTTCTAAGGTCACACAGCAAAGAAGTGACAGTACAAGAATTCAAATGCAGGTTCTGTTTCAAATGACAACGTTCTTTTCACTGGGTTGTTTTTTCAGTCATTTCAGTCCAAATGAACCTCATGTAGGATTTTCTTGGTGAAGCTACTGGAGTGGTTTGTCATTTCCTCTTCCAACTCATTTTACAGAGGAGGAAACTGAGGCAAACAGAGTGAAGTGACTTTCCCAGGGTCACACAGCTATGAAGTATCTGAGGCTGGATTTGAACTCAGGAAGATGAGTCTTCCTTGCTCCAGATTGGCACTCTGGGTACTATGGCCCCATTTAGTCACTCCATTCTTTTCACTATGCCATACCAAATTGGTCAGCATCTCACCTCTGATGGTGTTAGCATGGGTGCTCTCATTACCAGCCTAGAGTCCATGGGTCCATGGAGGTGAACTTCCCAAGTACAGACATCTGACTTTTCATGACTGCCACTTCCAGGAGAAGCCAAAGGCGAGTAGGAATCAGGAGAGCTCTAATCAAGTGCTTCTGGAACAGCAGGCAGCAAGGGCAGAGTAGATGAGGAAATGCTGGAAGAATGTGGAAAGTGCACTTCATCCTAGGTGCAGAGCTCTATGGGGAAGATGATCCATGGTGGAAAGATGGTGTACATCACCGACTTCAGGATTTTCTGAAAGGAAGGTGAGGGCAGGGGCTGACCTTTGCTATCAGTTCATCGGACTGAACATTAAGAATTTGAAGCCATTGGGTGGCACGATGGATAGAGTCCTGAACTTTGAGTCAGAAAAACCTGAGTTTAAAATCTGCCTAGTTGTGTGACTATGGGTAAGTCTCTTAGAGCTTCTTCAGTTTCCCCATCTGTAAAATCAGCACAATAGCAGCACTAAATCACAGATGGGAGGAGGATCAAATGAAATAACATCTCCAAAATACATATCAAACCCTTGTGAGATAGACATAGAAATATAAAGATGAAAAGAGAGGGAGAGACAGATCTACAGAGCTAGGGCAGGGGGTAATATATCTATATCTATAGATATACCTAGAGAGAAACAGAGATTCGGAGAGAGATACCACGATAAAGACAAAGAGAGACAGAGATGACATAGAGACAGAAACAATAGAGACAGAGACAGAAAGAGGAAAAAAAAATAGAGACAAAGAGGCAGAGTAAAATAAAAAGAGAGAGGGCCAGAGAGAGCCAGAGCCAGACAGAGAGATGGCGACAAAGACAGAGAGAGAAACAGGCAGAGAGAGAGAGAGACAGAGAGAGCAGACACAAAGACAAGGGGAGAGAGAGAGAGAGAGAGAGAGAGAGAGAGAGAGAGAGAGAGAGAGAGAGAGAGAGAGTTTTAAAGTTTTAGGAGGAATTTACATATGTGTTCTCACTTAATGATTATCTCCACATTTATATGCATATCATATTTATAGTGTATCATACTTTAAGGTTTGATGTATACTATTTGCATGTTATTCCATTTAATATGTATTTATAAATGTGTCATTTTTCAGATGAGAAAGCTTAGATCCAGAAAGGTCCAATGAGTCCTGCCAGCCCGGAGTCCTATGGGGACCTGAGCCTGGACTCCACCCTAGGTCTTGATTCCCCAAAGCCCGGGCTTTTTCCATGCCCCGGCACTGTCTCTCTTCCCTTAGTTTTCCCTTACTCTCTGGCAAAATTTCCATGTTTATCGGACACAACTTGGAAGACCCAGCTGCAGATTTCTAGGGGGGATTAGCAAACTCTTCCACAATGAAAATCCTGCCTCATTACAAAGGATTACCTTTCCTATTTTGTTCAGATCGTTAAAAAAAAAAAAAGTGTAGACCAGTGTTCTGTCCAGGAAACCTTGAAAGGCTGTGTTTTCTCAAATCCGTTTTCTCTGGGGTTTTCCTCTTCCTTTCAATCAGACCAAGATTTGTTTACAGCCAGGACTTAATTAAGAATGCTGGCAAGAAGGAGGCCCAGGATCTGGAGACCCCAGGATCTTTTTCCCCCTGTTGTTTGTTTATTGGTTTAATTTTCCCCGAAAGTAAAAAGAGACTTTGAAAGGTAAGCTGCCATTAGGTGACGTGTTCCTACATAGTGCAGATGCCAGCCCCTGACAGCTTCCAGGGCTGCGCCAGCTCACCAACCGGACCCACGGCCACTTGCTTCCCCTCGGTCTGATTAACAGCCAGGATAAACATGCAGCCGACCAGAACAGGGCCTGGTGCACAGCCGGGAGCCGGCTGCCAACATGGTCCAGAAGTGACAGTTTGACGTCCGACATCTTGAGTTGGGGAGAAGAGGCCAAGCCTCATCCCGTTGCTGTCAACCAAGAAAGAGGCTCCATTTTCAAGAATCTTCCAGAGAGCACTGGGGGGTGGGGGGAGGCAGGCAGGACCTGGAGCTAAAAGCTTCCTAAAATGGCTTCATACACTGGGAAGAGAGAAAATGGTAGATTTGGTTTCAGGTAGAATTTGGTAGGAAACAACTTTATGCATGGGCCATCTTGGGTGGCTGAGGAGGTCATCACGTAGGCCCTTGAGTTTGTTCCATTCAATTCAAAGATATGAAGCACCTACTATTAACCAAGCACTGTGGAAAGCTCTGGAGATATAAAGATGGAAACAAAATCGCCCCCACCCTCAAGAAGCTTACATTCTACTGGGAGAAATGGAATACATGCAGAGAAGTAAATGGATCATCCCTCAAAAAGCATATCCAAAATGCTTCCTCTATGTCTGCCCTCCATGCTGGATTCTGATGATACGATGGAAAAAAGGAGCCAGTCCCTGCCGTGAATTAGAAGCAGGGATGGTCTTTTGCCACTTTCTCTATCTCTTGCCTTTGTCTAGTAATATAGTAGGGGTTTAATGACTACCAAGGTCACCTTCCATCTCTGAGACTTGGAAAAAGTTGACACTCATTCTCCATGAAAGAAACATGTATGTTCTAGAGGAGAAACAACCCAACCAGGCCAACTAAGGAGGAGATTCTTTTTTCTCCTTGGATTTAAAAAAGTAGAAAAGTCTAATTGAGAGTGAAGATATTGAAGTTTCCATTGTGGGATGGGTCTAATGTCTTTTGTTGAAAGTCATGAGAGGCTTTGGGAGGCAGAGGAAAACTCCCCAATAAGCCTCTTTCTTCTTTGAAGTCCATATTGAGTACATATTAGCTTTCCCGACCCTACAGGCCATATGTGTCTATTCTAATATGTGCTCAGTGTATGCAGAATGTAATGGACAGAGGGAAAGAGATATTTTGTTGGGGAGTCCCTCCCCATAATAACATCCTCATTATTTTTGGCAAAAGACTTCAGTGCCATTGCATAATGGAAAATTCAAGGTCATCATTTTAAATTAGACTTCCCTACTCTTCTCATAACACCTGAGAAATGGTAGGCATCTAATAAATATTTATTGAATTGAACTCTGATGATACTTTGTGACATAGAAGTGACCATGGTTTTCAAGTCCAAGAGAGAAGAACACAGACTGTGCCCAACCCTACCATACAGGGGCTCCAGTCATACCTGTGAGGCTCTAGGCTAACTTT
Source organism: Macrotis lagotis (assembly GCF_037893015.1). Lineage (NCBI taxonomy): Eukaryota > Metazoa > Chordata > Mammalia > Peramelemorphia > Peramelidae > Macrotis > Macrotis lagotis. The sequence goes on from NC_133664.1 coordinate 15,568,585, forward strand.
CCAGGTATATTTTCTAAATGTTATCCAGACTTGCCATGGGCCACTCCAGTCAGCCAACCTCTGTTACTTGCTACTTGTGTGGTCTTAACAAATCTAATCCGGGCCTCTATGAAAGGCGGGGAGGGTGTAGAGTTGGAATGGCTGGTCCCTGGGCATCGCTGAGGGTCAGCTCTGCACCAAGAGCTAATATTTGCCCTAGAGTTGGGAGGGGTTCTGGAGGCCCCTTTTCTTGATGTGCCTCCAGAGGTTACTTGACTTGCTAGTCAATGTCTGAAGCAAGATTTGAATTCAGGTCTTCTTATCTCAAGTCCTGCTCTCTTTCTACTCTACCCACTAATGGAAAGACACCCGCCAATAAACTGTGAGCCCATTTAGAGAAGCAAGGCTTTGCCTTCAGGTAGGACCAGGAGTCACGTCCTCTGAAAAGCCCAAGTCTGCCTTCCTTGGCAGTGCAATGGACTCTGGGAAGCAGGAATTATTTTCCATTTCCATCGGTTTTCATTTATTGAAAGGAGACTGACTCCACACAATTCACCCCGTCCCCACAGCCTAGTATGATGTTTATATAGGGCAAAATGATTTATAGGATTGGGCTTGGGGGGGGGGGTAGAGAGGAGAGACAACCCCAAGGCTTCTCCAAAGAAGCTGGGAAAGGCTGCAGAGGGGGCCTTTCATCCCACCAGCAGCATTTCAGACCGATCCAGGGCAGAGGAATGGGTGAGAAGGCCAAAGGTATGTTGGCTGGAGATCTTGACGGGATGCTCCCACCTGAAGCAGATGCAGAGTCCAGGTCCAGGAGGACAGACGCTCTGGTAAACACCAAGCCAGAGGGAGGCTAAGGCCTCCAAGGATGATCATCCTTTATTCACAGATCAAAGCCTACGCCAGGAAGACAGCTCTGAGGAACAGAATGTTCGTCCTAAGAACATCCAAGGCCCAGGGAGAGATGTGTGAGAGGCTTGCCAGCCTCGTTTGGCCCAGGAGACTATTGGCTCTGACACACACACATCTTAGAAGGCCAGCAGCTGCTGGGACCTGTGAACTGAGTCTCTCCAGGAGAGCTCTAAAGTCCCTCGAGGGGTGGAAAATGAAGAGACCAGAAGGGGCATCTGCAGCACCAGTCAGCATCTGAACCCAGACTGGCTTAAGGCTGACTCTGCCTCATCTGCTCCCAGCCAGACCGGAGGCCACCCGAGGCAATGGGCTTTGAGCAGGAGTATAAGGGTCGTGCTTCTGGCACGTCCCAGGCAGACTGTGCCCCTGGCACTGGCTTACAGCTGCCCTCTACCATGCAGGTGGTGAGGCTCATGGGACCTGGCAGGGACCTCAGATGCTGCCTCCTTAGCAGAAGGGTCAGCTCAGAGGTTCAGAAGTGATTAGCCAGAGGATTCAGTGGCCGAGGGAGCTTTCAGCCTCAGGTCCTCCACCTCAAGAGCCAACGTCCACTCTATCCCTATTCCACACAGTTTCATCCATTTACAGCTGAGAAGGACCAAGCCCCTCAATTTACAGACAAGGAAACTGAGACCCAAAGCATGTATAAATCTGTAGAAGCCTTGAGGCTTGGGGGGATGAAAACAAGTCCAAATGATTTTCCCAAAGTCACTCAACAGTTAGTGGCAAAATGACAGCACCTAGAACCTCTGGCAACTTTTTACAAGTCTGAGCATCAAATCTGGAGCACAGGAATAAAAGCAGTTCTATGACCCACATCCCAGGGAGTGCCAGAGTGCACAGAGAACCAGACCTGGAGTCTGCAAGACCTGAATCCAAATCTAACCTCAGACACTTCTAACTGTCACCCTGGGCAAGTCACTTGGCCTCTGTCTGCCTCAGATTCCTCAATTATAAAGTAAGGATTATAATAGCATCACAGGTTTGTGATGGGAAACAAATGAGATCTTTGTAAAGGATAGTGCCTATTTCATAGTAGGAGCCTAATAAATGTTTGTTCCCATCTCCCTGAATTTTAAAGTATTCTACAGACATCATACCCTATGGTCACAGACTTGTCAATGTTAAGGGGCTTTGAGTCCAAGTCCCTTATTTTACAATTGAGGAAAGTGACTTACCAAAGGTTGTCCCCAATGGGTCATGGTCCACTAACTCCCCATCCAGCCCTCATCTGCCTTCCCCCAGCACCACTGAATGCTCCCCAATGCCCGTACTTCTAATTTCAACTGGGGAGAGTTTATAGAAGCAAAGAAGCCCAGGTAGCCCAACTAAGCTCCACTAACAACCACTTCTTCATCCATATGCAAAGGGGTCATCCTCACAATCAGGTGCTTGGCAGTCCACAGAGACACTGCAATGTTCGAGAGAGGGTATGGAGGGAAAGAAATTGGAAATATTCCCCAATTAAACATCTGCAGACAGAGAATGACGACATGGTTTAACACTAGGGAATGACTTTCTCCCTTCTTCTAGGGAAACATCTGGAGTGTTATCTTTCTTATCCACTACTCCCCTATCCCAACATTCACTCCCCCCAACCCCCCAAAAGAGGCTGTTGGCCGACTGTCCGGCGGAGAAAACCTGAAACACCTGTGGGTTAGATAAGGGAGCTCAACGCCGCTCAGATGAGGTTCCTTTGGAAAGTTGGTCTTTTTTTTATTCGGCCATTTTCTTTCCCTTTCTTTTTTTTCCATTGGAGCAGGCTTAGGTCTGTGGAAGTGATGTCTGTCTACTACACATCCTTCCACCTTTCCTAGACTCCTCAGGTTGCAAGGGATGCTAGGAAGCGTGGTCCAGGCTCTGGCTGAGGCAACTGACAGCTCCCACAGCTCCCACCGTCCAAGTCAGGAGGGGATTGGTCAGGAAAAGAGACTCAACTGCTCAGCTCAACCCAATGTGTGAAAGCTTGACAGCCCTCTCTAAGCAACTACCAACTTGTTATCTTAAATCTATCTCCTCTGATCCTTCCTATCCTCATTGAAGATGTACCACAGTGACAAAGTGCCCACTATGGCATCATGTGCCATAACAACAACAGTTGTAATAATATTTCTTTGGCACAAAAAGACTGCAAAACACTTTACCAGGGCTCTCTTAGTTAAACCTTCTAATAACTCTGGGAGGTAGTTTCCATTATTATCCTGGCTTTACTGAAAAGGAAACCGAGACTGACAGAAGTTGTGACAGATAGATAATATCGGAGATAAGGTTTGGATTCAGGCAGCTATGCAGGTATTGTCCCAAGTATGGTGGCAGGAAAACCTAAAATCAAACATAGCCTCAGACATTCACTAGCTACGAGCACCTGAGCAAATTGTTTAACTTCTGTCTGCCTCAGTTTCCTCACCTGTAAAATGGGGGTGACAATGATACCTGCCTCACAAGGTTGTTGAGAATCAAACGAGTTAATAATTGTAAATCTCATAGAACAGTGACTAGTAAACAGTAGGCGCTATATAAAGGCTAACTAATATTGTTAGTATTATCATATATCTACCACACTCCTTGATTTACTAATCAAGACTGTAGGCGCTAATTGGATCTGGCTCCTCCAAAATGTTCCATTTTGAGGAGGACACCCAAGCCAGCCAGGTCTTCCTTCGTAATCCAAGGCCAGTGCACTTTCTTTCAGCTTCCACTTAATGGGCAGCTAGGTGGTGGATACAGCATTGGCCTTGGAATCATTAGGATGGGAGTTCGAATCCAGCAGTGTGACCTTAGGTAAGTCACTTAACCCTCATCACCTCATATTCCTATCTGGCCACTAGACCCAGATGACTGGAGAAAGTGAGGCTGGTGACTTAGCCCAGCCCCACCTCCCTCAACTCAAATCCAATTCATGTACTTCTCATGGCATCACCACCCTGATGCCATGGTCAAGAACAGGCAAACATCATTAGCAGCAGCAGCAGCTTTGTCCTGGTTCCTTAGTGTGGAAACCCTTTGAGGGCAGATGGTCTTACCTACTTGCATTCACAGTGTCTGGAGCATCAGTAAGGATATTTGGTCTAGAACCTCTCTCTCCCTGCACATTGGGTTGGGAATCTGAGGGCCTGGGTTCAGGCAGACATAGGGGGTTATGCTAGGGAATGAATGGCAAGGCCCTGGGATTTTCCTGGGATTCTTTAGATAAAGCAGTACAGTCAATGGAAAGGGAGGGCACCATTGCAGCAGTATCAGGATCATAATTGGAAGGGACCTTAGAAGACATTGAGCCTTAAGCTTACAGATAAGGAAACTGAGTCAAGAAGAACTGAAGTGACTTGCCCAGTGTATAAAGAAAGAACCTACCTACCTGAATGACTAGAACTAAGATTATAGAATTGTTTTTTACTCACATATTAAAAGACTGGCTATTGGTTTGTGTCTAAGGATTGCTAGTCCCAATTTTAAACAAATAATTTTAGGGATGTTAAGGGCTCCCCAACACTCTCTAAATCTCGAAGTTACAGTGAAGGGTCCATCTACTTTGGTAGGAGTCTCCTCATCTGGAATTCTCTAGACTCATGAAATCACCAATAAGAACCCAAAAAGGAAAATATAAAACTGAAGATGCCAATTGACTGACTCTTGCCAAGGCAAAGTACCCAAGTGGCAGCCCGTTTCCTTCCTCCAGATTCCTGCTTTTGGGCTAGGAGCTGAAAATGCAGAGGCTCCTATCCAGGCTGTCCTCCCCTGACATCTATTCCCTGTGGCCTCCAGGAGGAGAAGGTACAGAGAGGGACATGTGTAAACGCCACACACACAATCACAGACCTCAAGGGCACATGACCCATCACCAGTTTGAGTGAAGAAACCATGCAGCAGCCATCAGTGGGAGCTCTGTCTTCCAAACACAGGGTGCAACCAAGTCTGAGAACTGTTGTAGAACTTCATACAAAGATTTATTTCAGTCTGTATAATGCAGGAAATTGAATTATGGTTTCCATAGTAACTAGACCATGGGACCAACAGGAGGGCAAACACACATACTTCCTTCTCCAGTGCAGAGGAGGTTGACTTTTGTGCCTTCACTTTTAAGTGGTGAGTGGAGTCTGGCAAGGCTGTGAGCTATAGTGGAAATGGAGCCTTCAGTTAGAGAATTTCCAAATTTAAAGCTGTTTTATTTTCAGAATTAATTTTTTGGGGCAGCTAGTGGCACAGTGGATAGAGCACCGTCCCTGGAGTCGGGAGTACCTGAGTTCAAATCCGACCTCAGACAATAATTGCCTAGCTGTGTGGCCCTGGGCAAGCCACTTAACCCCACTGCCTTGCAAAAACCAAAACCAAAACAAAATAAAAACAAAAAACAGAAATTAAATTCTTTTCATCTTAAAGAGGAGCAACAGACAGAAACAAAGAGAGGAAGGAAGGAAGGAGGAAAGTAGGAAGAAAGGGAAACAGGAAGAAAGAGAGAAAACAAGGGAGGGAAGAAAAGAAGGAATAGAAAGAAAGAGGAAAGACAAAGAGAGAGAAGAGAGAGACCAAAGAGAGTCCAGCATCAAAGAAGGCCCACTGCCCAGGAGACAGCCTGCAGCTCTGGCATAGATGGGTTCAACTCTGCCTCAGTGCCTCAGATAGGGACCAATAGGGCATTCACTAGTTTGGTGCACCCCTCTATGGCCTAGAGTTGGGCATTTCCCATCTTCCATCCATATGTGTAGCCAGGTTTCCTCTGCTCAGAACATGCCCAAGGGTCACTGGAGGTGGGCTGCCCCAGGCTGCCTCAAGGTCCCTCCAGCTAAGGTTCCGACAACCTCCAATCCTGACCCTGTTCCTCAGCCTGGCTTTGTGCTATGACTGAAGGGATACACAAAAGTAGGGTCCTCTTCCATTTTCTCCCCATGAACTTGAACTAAACCCCCTCCTAGCTTGCAGGACTCTCCAAGGCAAGGTCCCATGGGGTCTGGTCTGGCTCTGCAGGTTTCTCCAGGTCTCCCTAGTTCCACATTGGTGGAGTCTCAAACAAGGCCTACAAGCACCTCAGTTTCCCCTCTTCTCCCCAGTCATCCCAGAATCATCCTCTCTGCTAGAACCATCTGAGAAAGAAATTTTCCCAGTAAAGCCACAGAGAAGCTGTTCACTTTTGGTGGCTTCCGGGACCTTCATTGACAGATGGGGGGCGGGGGCGGCTTAACCTCCAAGGTGATCCTCAGCCAACCACCAACTTCCACACATCCTTCCCCAGAGACAAGCACACTCTTCCCCTCTCGAAAACTCAAGCTCTTTGACTCAAAGGCCAAGGGCTGTGCTAAGAGCAGCCCCTCCTGTGACAGCAGGATCAGCCTGGGAAATATGGAAACCGAGGCCCAGGGCCCCCGTCAGATTTAGAGGCTTAATAGAGAACTTAGGAGTTCAGGCCCATCTGGACTTCAGAAGGCCGGCCCCCTTCTTCCTCTGAACCATATGAGCAGAGGCCTCCGGAGAGTCGAGAGAAGGTTCTGGCAGGACTGCAAGAAGCTCCCCCCCCTTGAATGCCCCTCCCTCCCACCCATGTTTGCCATTTTGGATTCCTAAGTGGAAACCCTTCAGCTGAACAAAGGTGTTTCTCCCCAGTCTTCCATTTGGGCTCCAACATCTCGTTCTCAGAAACTCGTTCTCAGAGATGCCCTGGTCAATTAGGCCATGGGTAGTTCTTGTAGCACCAGCTGCAAACTGTTAAGAATCAGCTCACCCACAGGACAAGCCTGCCATCTGGGGGATGGCAGGGGAGGAGAGGAGCGAGTGGGGTCACTGGGTAGCTGGCCAGAGAGGACAAGGGGCTCTGGTCAGGCCCTGCTTCAGCATCCTCCACTCTCTCTGATCCAGAGTGTTTATCCCCGGACTGGGGGGGGGGTGGGGGGACTCCAATGTCACAGCTGGAAGCAGAAGACAGATGGATGAGACATATAGTATGAGGCCTAGACTGATGGGGAGGGGAGAGAGCAGAGAGAGAGAAAGAGAGAGAGAGAGAGAGAGAGAGAGAGAGAGAGACAGAGAGAGACAGAGACAGAGACAGACACAGAGACAGACAGAGAGACAGACAGAGAGACAGAGAGAAAGAGACAAAGGAGAGAGAGAGACAGAGAGACAGAAAGAGAGAGAGCAGGCACTTTTCTTGAAAAACCATTTTCTATTTAGAAACAACTCAAGAGGCATCTGCTCAAGAGAAGCAATCTGTGTAGGACAGGACAAGTTTCATTTAATGGGGACTTTGAGACAAATGAAAACAATGGGATTTGGAATCCATGACTATGTGGGAAGAGGAAAAATTAACTCACTTGGTTTTCTCTAATTAAATTTCTCTGAAAAATCTGATTATTTTTCTTTTTATTTCTTTTTTTCTTTTCTGGCAAAAAAGTTCCATGTGCACTGAGTTCCAGAGGTACCAAACTCCCAAGCCTCCCAAATGTAACCTGATTCTGATTAAAATTGGGACTGGTTTAGCAAAATAAATAAAAAATACAATAAAACACAGTAAATGTTAATTTGTGGTTTTCTAAGTCAATGGGGGATTGGTTTTTAATTAGTCCCAGCCCACTCCCCTCCTTTTAGGTTACACTTATTTTGCACACACAGAGTTGTCGGTTGAGCTGTTAGGTTAAGAGCTGTTTTTTGCCTTTCTTTGTACTTCTAGTCTCAGAAAATGGAATTCTGGTGCTTAATAAATGCTTCTTACCTGGTACAGCAGACTCCTATTTGTCTCACCCTCTGGGTCCAATGATAAGGGTGCTATCACGATAAAGTGTGTTGCATTTTAGACACCTAAAGCTGAAAGGCAAATGAAAGATTATGTCTCACATTTACATTTTACAGAGAGGGAAGCTGAGGCACAAAGAATAAAAGTGGCTCATCCAAGATCAGAGAATTGCTTAGTATCAAGGCCATACCTCAGTTCTCTCTAAATCGGGGGACCAGCCCCTGACAGAAGTTAGACTTTTGAAATTCAACTTTGGGTCCGTAACAGCCTTTCCTCCCACATGCTGAGTCTTGAGAGAATCAAGATATGCTTAAAGTGGGACAGCTAGGTGGTGCAGTGGATAGAGCACCAGCCCTGGAGTCAAGAGGATCTGAGTTCAAATCTAACAGTTAATAATTGACTAGCTATGTGACCTTTTGCCTTGCAAAAAAACAAAAACAAAAACAAAAAAGATATGCTTAAAGGGTGAAGACAAGGAGAGGGGACATGCCAGGCATATGGGAGAGTCAGACAAAGGCAGGTTCAATCCATTCTGCCATGTGGGTGTTGGGTATTTCACATGGCCTCATAGGATCTGCAGCTGGAAGAGACTGAGGCCACCTAACCTTCATTTGACAAATGAGGAAACTGAGGCCCACAGAGGCTGGTCTAATGTCAGCCAGATTTTAATCGTCAGAGGTGGGATTTAAACCCCAGTCCTTTCCACCACAGCCCTTTTTTTGTACCAAGTTGCCTATTAGTTTCTTAATAAACATTTGTGGGATTGACTTAATTCTTTCCTAAATCGGATAATCCCCATCATCCCCCCAGAAAGTGCCTGTTTTCGAGGAGAGAAGGGCCCTGTTCTTCTTGCCATCACCCTTGTCTGGAGAGAGAGAGAGAGAGAGAGAGAGAGAGAGAGAGAGAGAGAGAGAGAGAGAGAGAGAGAGAAGCTCTGATTTATGTCTTCCCCATTCAAACCAGAGACTCTTTCTTCTAATCTCCATTCAGAGAGGGGAGAGGAAGGCCAGAGCCTGTTCAGGGGCCCTGAGTCCTGTTTACATGTGCTGGAGCCTGGTTTGATTGCTTGATAATTAGAGGCCCAGAATTTACAGTGGATTACCTGACTTGTGGGTCCCAGGAGGATTCTACCAACAAGGGAAGCTTTATTTCTTAGTACCCTTCTACCAAGGAGAGGACAAAATGCCCCCCCTCTCCTTCCCACTGTGGACTTTGTGGAATTCCCCCATTACTAGAGGGACTTTGGGAAAACCATAGTTGGCCACGAGACAACCCGGGGACTTAAAAATGCTCATGGACATCTCCCTTGAGAATGGGCCGTTGACCTGATCCCCTCCTCCCCCATGGAACAAAAAGGGAAGCTCAGTGTATCATCAGCAACCTTAAAGACTTTTCAGTGAATAGATCTAAAGGGATCAAGTCCATTCTCCTAAACAGGGTACAGCGGATAGAGCAATGAACTTAGGCAAAAGGACTTAATTCAAATCCCAGCTCTGACATCAAGTAACTAGATAATTCTGGAAGAGTCAATGCACAGGGCAAGACCCAGAGTCATGAAGACCTAACTTCAAATTCAGCCTCCAATACATAGTAGTGGTGTGACCCTGGACAAGTCACTTCACCCTATTTGCCTCAGTTTCCTCATATGTAAAATGAGTGGGAGAAGGAAATGGCAAACCCCTCCAGTATCTTGGCCAAGAAAACCTCAATTGGGGCCAAGAAGAGTCTGAAAGGACTGAACAACAAAAATGGGGATAATAATACTGCCCTTCATTATAGGGAATGAGAAAAATGCTTTCAAGTTCGAAAGCTCTCTTTGAATCTCTTTTTATTGTAATAGCCAAGAATGTGCTGGAGTTCAGTCCTTAGCATGATACACACTTAATAAATGCTCTCTAAATTGAGAAATGAGGTCAGAGGACAATGCCCCTTCTAGAATCTTCCCCTAAGTCTCATTCACATTGATGGACACCTTTGAATCCCCAACAACAACTGCTACCACTCCCTTCCTAGTTCTAGGGGCAAGCCTAAGAGGCCGGTCTTTAGTGTGGTCATTCAAGAACCCCCACTAGTGTGCATCCCATTGGCAATCACTTAGACTTAACAAAGGCATTTGATAAAAATCATATGGTAACAATTGGTTCAAGATATACCCCAAAGTTCTGAAGCTCATTCTCCTACAAATACACTCTGCATATATGGGAAGAGTGACCTCAAACTTAGGGTACAAATGCTGGGTTTTTGTCCTTCACTCTCGAAGAAGACCGTGACGTCAGGGAGGTGATACCAGGACAAGCACATGACTGGGATTTGAGTGAGGGGGGACTGTGCTAGGTCACCAGCCTCACTTTCTCCTCCAGAGCCATCTGGGTCTAATGGCCAGATATGGATCAGGATGACTGGAGATGGCCCTGGATGTGAGGCAATCAGTGTTAAGTGACTTGTCCAAGGTCACACAGCTAGTAAATGTTTGAGGTGGATTTGAGTTCCTGTCCCCCTGACTCCAAGACCAGTGTTCTATCCACTGTGCCACCTACCTGCCCTAGAGTACACAAAGACTACACTCATCACTCCGGGTTACTGGAAATTCCTTCTGGAGTCACAACTCCTTTGGGTGACTATCTTTCTGAACGGTCTGATTCTGTGATTGTCCTCAGTGTGACTCTCCTTACTTCTGGTAAAAAAATCCTCTACCACTGGCCTAGATGGAACCCAAGGGGTGTGACCTGATTCCAAGTAATCATACCCATTAGCCAGAAGGCTTATGCTATTTTCAGATCTATTAAGGGTTAATCCACAAATTCTGATCCTTGGTTTACTCTTTTGAATGATTGGGTTAATTAAGATATCTGTTCCTTTCATTCTACCAAATGGCAGGAACCACAATTCTTACAATAGAATTCTAGATTTGGAGCTAAAGAAAGTCTTTGAGATTATCTACACTAACCGCTTCAATTTACCAAAAAAAAAAAAAAAAAAAAAAAAAAAGGCATCTGCTCACACAGGAAACAACAGGGACAAAACTGGAATTCGTGTTCTCTGAATTCTTTCTACTGGACTAGGGTACATTTATACATTTCGATAGGGGAGAGAAAGAATTAGTTCGTAAAGTAACAAAACCAAATTATTTACCTTGACCCTTGGCTTCAGAAAAGGAAGGGAAGGGAAGAGAAGAGAAGGGAAAAGGGGAAGGAGAAAAGGGAAAAGGGAAGGAGAAAAGGGAAAAGGGGAAGGAGAAAAGGGAAAAGGGGAAGGAGAAAAGGGAGAAAAGGGAGAGGAGAGGAGAGGAGAGGAGAGGAGAGGAGAGGAGAGGAGAGGAGAGGAGAGGAGAGGAGAGGAGAGGAGAGGAGAGGAGAGGAGAGGAGAGGAGAGGAGAGGAGAGGAGAGGAGAGGAAAGGAGAGGAGAGGAGAGGGAAAGAAAGGGAAGTGAAGGGAAGGGGAGGGGAAGGGAGGAGAGGGGAAGGAAAAGAGTTGGATCAGACTATCCCTAAGGTCTTTTCCTCCCACATAGCAGTATGTAACCCCATGAACCATCCTGAGCAGTTACTCTTCTCTACTCCCTAGGGTCTCCTTCCCATTTGCTCCAATCTGAGAATGAGGGGATTCTGGCCCCCCATCTGTGGCACCCTCACCCACACTACCTACCTCATGATGTCAACCTGCCATCTGGAGCCTGCCCTGACTCCCCAATCAGCCCCTTCCCACCACTAAGTCCATTTTCCTTCTTTCTTGGCTCATTGGAGCAGTGACTTCTGCAGAAAGGCAATGAAACGTTTCTTTCAGGGCTCATTATTTTGCCGCCTGAGTGATCCCAGCACCCATAAAATCCATTGACATAGAAAGAGGGCATGTGTAATTGCAAGTGTATCCCCTTCCTCATCATGGCTTGGGCCCCTGCCTGGCTTGTCTCCGCTGAAAGGACAGGAAAGTTGGCAGCTCTCAAGGCTGCCCACAGGATGGACTAATATTTACCGGGGGGGGGGGGGGGGTCTGACTGTTGGAATAACACCACTCTCGGAGTTTGACCACCATGCCACAGGAGACCTTTCCCAATGGTGACCACGGGAAGGAGGGAGAAGCCTGAGCTCTCAGCAAAGGCCCCACTTTGCCCCAGCTCACAATTATACTAAGCAGATTTGAACAGGCACAGAATAAATAATGAGATCATTCTGCAAAAGTATCAGCTTCAGAAAAGGAGAATGTAAACAGCAGGCTGGGCTTGAACTAAAATATATATCTGTATGGGCCTGAGGAACAGCACGGGCGTATAAACAACACAAAAATTATAAACGTCTCCTCCCGTTGTGTGTGTGCTTGAGATGTGCAGAGTTTAAACAAATGTGTGTCTGTTTAGAGCTCCAAAGACACACACGTGTAAAGTATTCGGCAGTTGATTTAACAGAAAATTCTCCATCCAGACATTCTCTTCTAGAGGCCTCTGTTCTATCTATTGTTTACACATGTGGCCATTGTGGTTGGAAATCAAATGGCCCAAGTCAAGTTCTCTTTCAGCCATGGACAATTTTCAGTGGCCATAAAGAATTAAGTGAAGGGGCCTTGGGAAATGAGAAATGGAAGTGGGAACGAGGGGCCGGCAGACTCAGAAAGAAAGGGATGAGGAAGATGATGGAAAAGAGAAGAGGAAACGAGGGAGGAGAGGAAGAAGAAGGAAGAGAAAGAGGAGGAAGGGGGGAAGGAAGCAGGAAGAAGGAAGAAGGAAGAGAAAGAGGTGAAGGAGTAGAAGAAAATCAACAAATAAATAATCTAAATCTTATATAGTATTCTCCCTTCAGGCAAAGACAGACACTTTCTGCTTTGTTGAAGTGTGATATTTGAAAAAGTCAGAAGGAAGGGGACGGGTAGGGGAGCCCTTCTCTGAACACTAAAGAGGCTCTGTCAGAAAATGCCTCAATGAGGATTCCAGAAACCCCAAGACATAAAGGGGAGCATTGTCTTCCAACTTTGCAACCACAGGTAGTTGGACCATGTGTTCAGTGTGTCCACAAATGTTTTTATTTCCTTCTTCTTTTATCCACAATTTCAGTTTTTAATACCCCCTTCTGTTAGGAAAAACCTAAAATCCAAAAGGATGTGGTCAAAAGTGAAGTGTTCAGCCACCTACAGAATAGAACCCACTGCCCAGAGGAACCAGAGTAGTACAGATCACGCCTCGGGTGGAGCATCTTGAGCTGGGGGTCCCACAGAGCCTACTTTGGGCCCCTCTGGCTGGGAGTTCTTGAGGCCTCGTCCTCACTCTGGATGTGAGACTTAGATCGTGTCCTCAATACTAGGGAGGAATCTCTGCCCTTTGGCACATGCTGTTAATATCGCTGCTGATCTGTTTATTTTCCCGTTCTCTTTATCAGGGTTTCGGCATCATGAATCCAATAAATGTCAGCCTAGACTTAAATTATACATTCATGAATTCACTGCTGTTCCCTCTGCCAGTTTTCAACCACTTCTGGGCAAATTGTCATATACAGTGAGACAGACTCATCCACAGCAGAGTGTCCCCAGGGACCTGGTGGTAACATTTATTAGGTCATATCAAATTGGACGAGAAATAGCACTCTAGTAACAATCTTGTGCTGACAAGAGCTGAGAGGATTTACGATTCAACAACTTCTCTCCATTTTACATTCTCTTATTGTTCAATCCGAGAAAGCTTTGGAGCCTTCCCCAGTTCCCACTGCCCAGTGGACTTGCATAGAACCACGCATCACCCCCATTATCGTAGACCATCTTGGAGTCACTGACCATCCTCACTCTCCCTCACCCACCAACTGACCATTTACTGACTCTTGTCATTTCTCCATCATACTTCCTTGAGCCTAAACCTCCAAAGGCCTCAGTTTCTTCCTTTGTAAAATAAGAGGGTTGAACCAGACAAGTTAATAAACATTTATTATTATAATACTTAGTATATAATAAATATGCCAAAATGCTATATAATGTGTTCCTTATTAGGATACATAGGGACTAGAGCAGTGGACTGGAAGTCAGGCAGGGCTCAGGTCTCACCTCCAACTTTGGGGAAACAATCCCTTCTCCCTCAGCCTCAGTTTCCTTATCTGTAAAATGGGGACAATAGCAACCACAGTGCCAATATCACAGATTAAAAGGACTCAAATGAGAAAACACTGAAAGTGCTTTTGTAAACTCTACAGCCCCAGATCAATATTAGATCTTATTATCAGTGATGACCCAGAGATTCTGCTGCTAAGCATCAGCTCCAGGGGGTCCCCAGAAAAGTTCCAAATTCATCACTTTTGTGGGAGAAACAGACTGGAAATCAAATCAGTGACCCAGGGGCCCATCAAGTACCTTCATTCCTCCTCAGATGACCTACTTAAAAAACTGTATTTTCTTCCTTGCCTCAGGAACCTCCTCTTCCCTCTGGATTTCTCACATTGGGGCAGCTAGGTGGTGCAGCAAATAGAACCATGGCTCTGGAGTCAGGAGGACAGGAGGTCGAATGTGACCTCAGACACTAGACACACACTAGCTATATGACCTTGGACAAGTCACTTAACACTGATTGCCTCACATCTAGACCCATTTCCAGTTGTCCTGATTCTTATCTGGCCAGTGGACCCAGATGGCTCTGAAGAAGAAAGTGAGGGTAATGAGTTAACACAGCCTCCCTCATTCCAAACCAATTCATGTGCTCATCATGGCATCATCTCCCTAGTGTCACGATCATCATCTTCAAAAATGAAGGAAAGGGGCAGCTAGGTGACACAGTGGCTAGAGCACCTGCCCCGGAGTCAGGAGGGGACCTGAGTTCAAATCTGACCTCAGACATTTAATAATTACCTAGTTGTGTGACCTTAGGCAAGTCACTTAAGCCCATTGCCTTACAGAAAAAAAATGGAGGACATAAACATCACACTGGAAGGCTGAGAATCCCTGCAGCCTCTTCCTCCGATTGATTGTTTCCTCTCAGAGCTTTTATTTATTTTTTTGTTTGTTTATTTATTTATTTATCTATTTATTTGTTTATAATTCATTTATTTATTTGTTTGTTTACTTATTTATTTACTTATTTGCTTATTTGTTGTTTAGGTTTTTGCAAGGCAATGGGGTTAAGTGGTTTGCCCAAGACCACACAACTAGGCATATTAAGTGTCTGAGTTTGGATTTGAACTCGGGTACTCCTGACTCTGGAGCCAGTGCCCTATCCACTGTGCCACCTATCTTTTATTTAAATAGAGATCTCTGGATCAGCTATGTCTCCATTCCTCTCCAGGCTGCACATTCCCACCATTCCTCCATGGAGGGTCCCCCCTTTCCCCCCCACACACTTCCCTTTGCTTTTGAGATCATTTCTATGTGTTGTCCTGGAGCAGAACCCTCCATCTCCCTGCTCCAGGCTGGCTCCAGTGCCCAGAAGTCTCTTATCTCCTCCTGTTCTAGCTCCAATTCCAGTGCCTTCCCTCAACCTATTATCTCCAATTTATCCAGTGCTTATCTTCTTGTAAAGGAATTGCTTGCATATCACCTTTCCTCAATGGGTCATGAGCACTTAGAAACCAAGGAGTATCTTTTACCTCTCCTTGTATTCTTAGTGCTTAGCACCCTGGATAAACCAACCCCTGAGACACTTAATAAATGCTCATCCACTGATTCAACAAGGTCCTTGAGGGTAATCTTTAGGATTGTATTTGTAAAAACAATAGCTAATATTTATAAAAGGCATTTGATCTTCACAACAACCCTGAGAGGTAGGTGCTATTAAGATTCCCATTTTATAGATAAGGAAACTGAGACCAACAGAGGTTAAGTGACCTGTCCAAGGTCATGCAACCAGTAAAAGCAATGAGACTTGAGTCTAGGTCTTCCTGACTCTTCACCCACAGTTCTAGCCACTATAACAAAAATATCCCTCAGTAAGGAACAAATTCACCAACAGTCAGACCAGAATGGTTCCTTATCCAACACCATCCATGAGAAGCAAAGACATTTCCAGAAGAGGTGAAGCCTGCCTCACTGTCCCCTTCCCTCCCAGATGATGACCATCGTCCCCAGCAGCACTTTTAATAAGGCTGCCTTTGTGGGAAATAATCAAGTTTACAATTAGAACCACAAAATGGCCGATTTCTTCACGCTCTTCAAAGCCTCCAAGACAAAGAGATGAAGGCTGAAGCTCATAGAAATGGCCATGGTCTGAGAGCCTAGCCTGATTTCCTTCCTCAGAGGCCACTGGCCTTTTTTATCCTTTCTGAGAAGGACAGACACCGAGCAGCTGCCTAGCAACCCCTTTTGTCCTCCCTCTCTCTTGGTGCCACCAAAGGAACAAGGCTTATATTCAACTGGTTCAGCTGACTTGTTTACCGAGCTCACCCACTGGAGATGGCCACTTTGGCCTTAATTCCATTTAAAAAAAAATCCATCCTGTCTCCTGATGGGAGTGAAAATAAGGTTTCCATGGAAGAGAGGGTGGATTTAAAAGGAGCTTTCTAACTCTCTGGTGATCTCCAGCCACTCACGAGACATCCTGAGGGATTGTTGGGCATGTCGAGGTCACCTACTTGACCTTTCCGTGGTCTGAGGTACTAAGAAATGAAGTGAGTCTTTTATCCTCAACATTGGCAGCTTCCAAAGGGTGGACTGGGTCCAACCAACTGGGGGAAAAAGTGGGCATATCCTGTTTTCATGCCACATATTCGTTCCCTAGCCAACCACATCTAGTTACAATCTTTTCCATGGCCAAGGTATCTTGGCAGTCCATAAAGATTAGTAGAATTCTCCCTTCTCAGTTCTCCACCCTCTAAGCCAAAACTCCTGCAGCTGAGAACTGTCTTTCATCCTCTTGTCCCCCAAAGTCTCTCACCCTGCAACCGAATTCTCCACTTAGGCAAACACAACAGAGCTTCTAGAGAAGTGGGGGGACCTATTCAAGTTTCTCAGCATTGGAGTCAAAGTCCGACTAATAGTTGAAAGGACCTGGTGATGTTCAAGCCAAAATGACTCCTCTATTTTTATCCGACACTCGTTAGAGGCAGCATTTCTCACTTCAGAGGTCTGATCTCACCTGGGTCACTGACTTGGACTTGCGTCCACTATTGTACCTTCTAGAGTGATGCAGAATTAAAAAGCTAGAATGGGAATCTATCGACCTGACACTCAGCAGATTCTCTCTACCATTTCTCCCCAGTCCATTCCAAATTCTGTCCTTTGCAGCTTCTTTTAGGATCTATCTTTCTCCATCTTCCCATTAGAATGGGAGCTTCTTGAGGGCAGAGATTGTTTTTCTTTCTGCTTATATTTGCATTCCAAATTCTTCCCATGTTAATTAAGGGATTGATAAACATTCTGCCTATCTTTCTAGAATTGGGGCAGGGGCAACCTGCTGGTCCTTAATGTCCCCAACCAAAGAGCTATCCAGCACATAAAACTGTCATTGTACCCTGTCTTAACCTTTGCCAAGGTCTAATCTGTCTAATTTATCAAATGAGATATTTGTAAAGTCCTTAGTCTAATGTCTTGCACTTAGTAGGCACTTTATAAATCCTTCTTCCTTCCCTCTCTGAATATGTTCAATTTCCCCAGTGACAGGAGGAATTCCTTAAGGGAACAGACTAAGTTTGAGCAATCCTTTTATCTTCAAGAGCCTCATACTTTCCACATTGGTTTTAGTCCAGAAATATAATTTGATCAACATGGGTACCACCCAGATCTAGAAATTCTGTCCACCAGGCAGAGTATCTCTCCTCTTCACATTCTTGAGGTAAGCTATCTTTTGTTGTATTCCTCACCCATGGGCAACCCATTTTCCAACTGTAGGATCTGTCATCGGTTCACAGTCCAGCTATACCTCCCCTCAGTCCCAGAGAATTCCTAGTTTCCTTCCAAGCACAGAGGTCTGAGCAGTCTCTGCTACATGAGCTCTTTCCTGAGTCCCCTAATTGCAGTGGCTTCACACACAAAAAAATAACTTTGCATTTAGTGAATGTTCACATGGACACATAAGTGTATTGCAAACATGCATAGACATATATGTACAAGCCCAAACCCATACATACATGCACATATATGCAGATATGCCTTCCATGTGAGTCTATGGGCATATACATACATGGTCTCCTACTATAGATTGCAAACTCCCTGAGGGTAGAAGTAACTTCATTTCTGTGCTTGCATCCCCAGTACCTAGGAAAGGGGCTGCCACATAATCCATACTTGTTAACTATTGGTGGATTGACTACCCAGATCAGAGTCATGATCAGTTTCTGATTTCTAGTTTTGACAACTTCCTGGGTTACAGAGAAATGGGATTTTTTCAGGTCACTCAACAAGTGGGGGACTTGACTCCAAGTCTTCCTGACTCCAGGGCTGTTCCTCTCATACCCTCACCCCACTGCCTTTCATCTTCCACTCAAGTTAAGAGGAACTCAGTTAATAGCTATTAAACAAAGTTGATGATTTCCCAAAGAGTGTTCCCTGAATGATTCTTCCTTCATTTCTTAAAACTTGAGAAAGACAAGAGGACTGAGCTGAGCATAGGATTATCAAATTACCAAATCAAAGATTCTAGTCCAAAATCACTCATGTTATAGGTAAGGCATCAAGGTCCAAGCAGGGAAATGATTTGTCCAAAATCCTCTAGGGAATAAAGGACAAAAAGAAAGATTTGAACTCAGATCCTCTGCCTCCCAATTTGTGCTTTTTCCCTCTGATTTTTATTAGGCACTGTAATTCACCTCCTGGTACATGTGTGGAAATATCACATGCCACACTGAATTGACCAAAGGACTTTGACCTGAAATGAAACCTGTGCATGAACAAGGTCAGAAAAATCCTTCCAAATAATTAAGCCTGGACCCTTCTATCTGCCAGTATGGAGAGTTGTGAAATCTAGACTAATTTAGACCCTGAAGACTAGTAATTTCAGACTTGAGTCGCTGTTGGATCAATAAATACCCAAATCTTAATAAATCAGAAGACAATGTTTATATCAGTGGACATCCTTTTATTGAGTCAGCCTCTGGATTTATTGTCCTTAGTTATTACTAAGGAAATATTAGGGGGGGAACAAGGGCATACCATGTGATAGATGGTTTCTTGTGGTTTGATTTTTAATGGAGACTGTTTTTAATCCCCAATCCTGAAATGCTTCCAACAATAGTATACATCTTCATAAAAGTCAGAGTACAAACCAAGAGAGAGCTTTTAAAACATTTTTACAATTGATCAACAAAATTGGCATTGAAGTCAGAAGAAAGAAGTCTTTCTTTTGAGGCCCGCAGGTTTCTCCGGCTTCTAAATGCCGAACTGTTTTTGACCAAGAATATCTAGGGTCATAATAGATTAGACCAGACCCCTTTAATCAAAGAAAAATGGAGGTCATTCAGAGAGAGGCAACTAGAAAGGCAAATGAACATTCAAGAGAGTGGACTCTAGCTCCAAGAGAATTCTATCAACGCCTGAATTTTGTTTAATCTGAACAACTCAAAATTTGTTTATTTGGAGGTAGTTGGTGTTTGCTTATCCCAAGACTGGCACATTTACACAAAATTCCAGTCCCTTCCATATATCCATCTAGACAAAACTCCATAGCCCCTAACAGCTGTGGACCATCCTGTGGCAGTCATGTCGGGAGGAAGTTAGCTTCCTGGGAGCATTTATTCTCTTGCCTTCATTTCCTGGAGCCAGATCAAAAGGAGAATCCAGTCAGTGTTGATGAAGCAGAAAGCACCCTCATGCATGAGTAAATGGGTCCATGCTTCCAATAAACTCTGGCATTAGATCAACCAAGTCTGAAGCTTTTGGCTTGATCTTTGAATTCCCAACCTTGACTAGCAAAATGGTAACATGTATCTTAGGGATCAGTTAAGCCAGGGGTTTGGAATCTTTTTTGTGTCCTGGGATCTTAACTGGGAAGAAAAGAATTTCCACTACTACTACATGCTGAATAAGGACTAAGACTTTCCTTAATGACCTCTAATGAAGGAGAAGTCCATCACCTCCCAAGGCAACCAATTTCTCTGCCCTCCTTCCTTACTCTGGTGTCCCACATTTTTCCTGTCTTCAAAACTGGGACAGTTGAAGACTCATTCCCTCCTGAGAAATTTCCCAAACTACATGCAGAGACATAGAGATAGATACATAAATATGGATACAACACGCACACATATATGTAAGCTTCCCCATTGTTTACATTTCTATATTTTTTCATTTCTATTTTTATTACTCTTGGTTATTTATGCTCTTCAAAATTGAGGAGTAGATTGTCCTTTTTAAAGACATGCTTAAGGATTGACAAGAGACTTCCAAAATATGAACAACTTTAAACATTCCTTACACTTGGCAAAGTACTCTGTCTCCTTTGACCCTCAGAACAACTCTGTGTAGTAAGTCAGTGAATTCCTTTCCCGATTTTACAGATAAGAAAACTGAGGCTCATGAGGCTGAATGGCTTTCCTCTGGTCCCCAAATCATGTCAGAGGAAAGGCTTGAACTCTGGTGTCTTCTGACTCTGAATCAGTCCTCTTTCCATTAGAAGACACACCTTCCATGTGTTTAGCTCTATGTTAGGGATTGGCTGAAAGCCAGAAGGAAGACCAAGACTAGTGTGCACAAGTGGGAACTGGTGAGTGAGTGTGGACTAGTGTGTGCTAGTGTGTGCCATTGGGCACAGGTGTGTGCTGGTGTGCAAGTGTGAGCAAGTATGTGAGTGTTCACTAGTGTGCGCTATGTGTACAAGTATGTATATGCACTTGTGTTGCAAATGCACAACTAGCATGTGCAAGTGTGAGCTAGTATGTGCTAGTGTCTGAAAGTATGTACTGGTGCTTACAAATGTGTTCAAGTGAGTGCAAGTGTATACTGATGTGTACAAGTATACACTTGTGTCTGTAAATGTGCACAATTGTGTGCAAGTATGTGGGTGTGCACTAGTGTGTGCTAGTATCTGCAAGTGTACTAGTGGGTGCAAGTGGGTGCTAGTGTGTGCAAGTATACAATGATGTGTACAGGTGTGACCTTGCATCTTCAAGTGTACGAGTGTGTGCTAGTGTACAAGTGTGAGCTAGTGTGTGGATATGCACCAGTATATACTAGTGTTTGCAAGTGTGCACTGGTGTGTTGCAAGCGTGCTGCTTTTGCTTTGATTGGAGCCTCTCTGGTGCCTCCACAGAATAAACCCTGGATAATGACACTGCCTGAAGACTGGGGATAAGAACCTCATTTCTCAGATCTATTCTGGGAGGGAAAATGCTTGGTTAGAAAACTCAACCTGCTTGATCTGATTACAAATCAGGAAAGAATTCCCTATACAAAGTCGGATTTGGTTGCTGTTCTTGAGAAACTGAGTCACCAAATCGGAGTCAAGGCAATCATGTTGTTAATGAGCAGAGCAGACTCATGTCAGAAAACATCCTCAAGAGAACAAAGCTTCAAAGATGGCGATGGGATACTGGAGGAACACTGTTCTGGAAATTTCAGAAAAAGGGCATAGCAAGTCAACAAATGCTTTTGAAGAACCTACTAGGTGCTGAACACTTAAGAAGATTTAAAGACCAGCAAAAACAAAACTCATCATCCTTGACCTCGAGGAGCTTACATTCTACTGAGAAAATATAGCCCATATTGATAAAATAAAGTATTTTATTTCTAAATAAGTATTTCTTTAGCCCCTAGCAAAGTTCTTTTTGCAACTATTATTTCATTTGATCCTCATGACAACCCTAGGAAGTCATTATCCCCATTTTATAGTTAGTTGAAGAAACTGAGGCAGAAAGAGAGTGACTTTTCCAGGGTCACAAAGCTACTGTCTGAGAGTGGATTTGAACTCACGTTTTCTAAAATTCCAAATTAAAATGTAGCTGAGCAATAGTTCACAAATAAATAGATATACACTATTTAACATAGAAATATAATAGAATGTAGATAGTTAATTTAGGGTTTTCTAAGACAACATGAAATCTGTGTCTATTTAAGGCTAAGCACTGTTTAAAATACACACACTGATTTTTGTCATTCAGACATTTTCCATTGTCTCACTCTTCATGACCCCCTTTTCTTGACAGAGATTCTGGAGCGGTTTGCCATTTCCTTCTCCAACTCATTTTATAGATGAGAAAACTGAGGCAAAACAACTCAAAGTAATGATTGTCCTATGAACTTATCAGCCATTCAGAGACCATGATAGTTGTTTTACTGATGTAAATTATAAAAGTAACGAAGACATGTTAGTGTAATATGAAGACCTGGAATGTCCAAATATCAAGATCAAAGTCTGCTTTGTTTACCAGCAGAACCATGGATGAATTTTCCACTTGTCTTGATGATTATCCAGCAGAATGTGAGCCCCCCAGAGGGCAGGAGTGCTTTTTTTTTTTAGCTTTTTCAAGGCTATGGGGTTAAGTGACTTGCCCAAGGTCACACAGATAGGTCATTATTAAGTGTCTGAGACTGGATTTGAAGTCAGGTCCTCCTGAGTCCAGGGTCAGTGCTTTATTCACTGTGCCACCTAGCTGCCATGACAGGGGTGCTTTTGCCTTTCTTTGTCCCCATCACCTAGCACAATGTCTGGTACATGGTAGGAACTTAATAAATGTTGGTTGATGTGGTTGGATGTGACAATTTCATATCCAGGAAGTTAAAAAAAGAAATGAGAGGAATATGCTGCTTCTGGTCCTGATAAACTGGGATGGAGCAGTGGAGGGCATGGAAATGGCAGCAACTTGAGGATTAAATGAAGGGACTCTCATGACCATTGGGAATATTTGAGGAAGAAAAATACATGGCAGAGTTCAAATATGTACCCTGTTCCTTTAGGAATCATTTCCAACACTTCAGAGAAAAGGTAGATGGACTAGAGCCCAAATTATTTCAGGAAGAAGAAAATATGAACATATTTAAATTAACTTGTGAGACTGAGAAAGAAATCCTATGATGTCTGGGAAAGTAGAAAGAGTCCTGGGTTTACTCAAATCCTAGCTCTTCCACATGTTATCTGTGTGATGGTGGGCATCCCTTGACTTCCCTGGCCTTGGTTTCCTCATGGGTAAATGAGGGAGTTGGATATATATATATATACACATATGTGTGTATTATATATATATAGAGAGAGAGAGAGACAGAGACAGAGACAGAGACAGAGACAGAGACAGAGAGAAGGAGGGAGAGACAGGAAGAGAGACAGAGAAAGAGAAAGACAGAGGCAGGAGAGAGGGAGGAGAGAGACAGAGAGAGGGAGGGAGAGAGGGGGAAGAGAGAGGGAGGGAGAGAAAGATATTCACATATATGTGTATATACCCATATATAGCCATACACACACATGCATATATGTCTCCATACACACATTTTCCAACTTCCAGGTTTTCTAACTGCCTCGATAACCTAATTGTCTTCTCATTACCAAGAGAGAGAGGGAGGGAGGGAAAGAGAGAGGGAGAGAGAAAGAGAGATAGGGGTGGAGGGGAGAGAGGGAGGAGAGAGACAGAGAGAGAGAGTAGTCACTCCTGTTCCTGGGACAAGAATGAACCTTGGATTTCACTGATGATGAGAACTCCCAAGTGAATAAATGTCCTTAACTGAGGCAGGTAGGAATCTTTTCTACTCATCATTGTCTTAGAGAGCTGCCCAAAGCACTGAGGAGTTAAGTGACTTATCCAGAGTCACACAGTCAGCATATATCAGACGTGGGACTTGAATATTGATCCAACCACCATGACAGATTAGCATCATTTAATCTGTGATACCCACCATCAGCAGCCAATTCCCCTTTTTGAATTTTATACAAAATATCTTCCTGGGAGAACAAAAATGAACCAGATATTCCAGATTCATTTCTGACATTTGCTATCATATCTTCCACTGACAATAAGATATCCACATCATTTTTTTTTCAAATTTGGGCAAAGTTTTGGCCAAGTAGATCTGCCTCTTCAATAGTGGGAAAACATTTCTTTAAAAGGAGCTCGGCATTTTGTTCTCAGATGTCTTAAGGGCCCTGAGACCTTTCAGGAGATAGTTTTAAAGTGTCCACATTTCCTGCATTTCAACTAAGTGTGAAAATACAAAAGACCAGAACCCAGAAATTCAGCCTGAGAATTCACTTGGGACCACCCAGGCCATGGTTCCCATCGTTAGTTCAGATGTTAATGGACCTTCCCAGGAAAGCTTGGGAAAACAACCCAAGTAACTCAGCTCCCCCCAAGAGAAAAAGGCCTCATTTCTCCATGGCAGATTCACTCCTAATCACATTGCAGGGAACCATTATTAACATCTGGGATATTCAAAAAGAGCCACTGAGCTATTATCGAAATATTTTACATCAGCAGCCTCCAACTCAAATGATCTACAGTGTGTATAGGAGAGTGGGGTTCCACCACCCCCCCTTTCCCCAAGTCAGGAAGAAAAATGAACAATCCCTTATATTTCAGCATTCGTTACACATTTGTTTTTAATCTGAGAAAATTCGTGTCTGTCTGCTGCCCCTGCCGTATCAAAGGCCCATCGATGGGGTCTAGCTGTTGCTCTCCCACCACGACTTCCCTTTGAGAACACGATCTTCTGTGAGCAAGATTACTGGGGAAGTTAATTTGTTAGAAACGTCGACCAGTTGGATGCTAAATGCAGGGCCAGGCTCCCTTCCTCTGCCATTAAGTGCAAAGAGATTAGACAAGCATTAGGCGTCCTAAATGACCTCGCCAAAAATAGCACTGTTCTCCTCTACAACATTTCCAAAAATTAATCATGATGACTTATGTTTTGTTCATGTGTGCAGATTTCTAACAGCTTTTTAGCCAGTACTCCGAATTCAAAACCATGGGATGACTACATCATCTTTTCAGCAGAGAACAGCTTCGAGAGGTCATCCAGTTGGTATTAAGATCATCCTTAGGATTATCTGCTCTTTTGTCCCAATATTTCTCTTCTGGAAAACGGTAAAGGCTAAAATAAATGATTTTTTTAAATAAATGATTTGCTAAAGTGAAGTTACTGGAGACCACTAAAGGGAGTGAGGATGGAAGAGAGAAGTTTTCTGACCCCTTAATGATGAAAGGGGAGAGCTTAACGGAACCCATAAGAACATGCAGGTAGCCCTTCAAAGTTTGAAAAGTACTTGGAATCCTGCCATTTTGATCCCTATTTTACAGATGAGAAATTGAAGCCAAGACACTCCCTTGGTCATAGAGCTAATAACGGTCAGGTGAGGGCTTCAAATTCAGATCTTTCCAATTCCCATCCTCTACCCAAAGGCCAGAGCTCTTTCCACTGTACCAAAGAGGCATTCCCCACTATGTCCATCAAACCATACTGACCCCCAGCCTGCTGATTCCTGTATGGAGAAGTCACTACCTCCTTCCCCAGTGGAGGGCTCTTTGAAGCACAAGCAGCACAGGGTCTAGTCACCCACTGTACCTGCATTTCAACACTCTAAAGAAGAAAATTCCTTGTTCTTGGACTAGCACTTGACCATCAAGAAGAAAATGTCAAGAAGAAAACATTCTGAGTGCTCAATGCCCCAAGCTTGGGATAATGAGAAAAGTAAAAAGAGTGGGGCTAGCTGCTTCACCTATGAAAACCTAATAGGAAGAAGAGTTTTCCTTCAGTTTGACAAAAGGCCAAGTGTTTTAGTCCATAATTTGGACTACAAGACACTGGGGAGCCAATTGTACATATCTGTTGAAAATAGCTGGGACTTGGGAGGAAAAAGGGGAGTTTAGATTCCACCCCCCTTTGCTACACTTTTTGCTCTTAATCATCTTTCCCCTTTCCAACCCACTGGGAGAAAATGTTAGCCCCTTGACCCTCTTGAATCATTTTCGAGCACAGTGGTTTGCCTCTGGAATGTCACACAAAGGAGCTTTTTTTACCCCCTGATTTTTGGACTTTGTATGGAAAACTGTGTTACTAGGTTATTATATCAAAGATCATTTTGCAAATGTCTCTTGTAAGCTGCCAGAAAACAGGATTGAAAGCAAAGAATTACATGTGATAGAGAGGCCTGGAACCATCGGGAGGAACCCAACAATTCTGATGCCCCCTTTTTCTGTACATTGAACCCATTTTCAATGACCTCCTCCTCCCCTCTGGGTCTTCATCTGGGTTCATTTTCCATTTGGCAACTATTCCTGTTCTGTCCTTTAGCACCTTCCTCCAACAATCTGTAAATAAATATTTCCTTACTCTTTTGACAGAGAAACAACTTGTAAATCCATTTACAAATCAAAGAATCTCACTGTCGCAGGACTGACTCCCCAGTGCCAATCAGATTAAATGAAATCTGATTCATAAATTCTGATTTTCAGACACAGGCTCTGATCTACAGTAAGGAGAAAAAGAAAACCAGACTCCCTCCTGCTTAGAAAGTAGTTTTAGCATTTTTTTTTGCTTATCACCCAAGAAGTTACTATTTCATTCAACAAACACCTAGTTCTTTTGATGACCCCAATATTCTCTCTTTGATTCATCTTTGGAAAACCATTGAAAACAATAACCTATTGTCTGACTGAAAGTCATAGACTATCACCATGTCCCCCAAAACTGGGAATGATATAATAATATCATAATTTAATGGTATTATAAACATTTTTTAAATAACAAATCATCATGAAATACAACCTGTATGCATCCCCTTGTGATGTCAAAAGAATTCAGGCACTGATGGACAACTTTACCAAGAGGTCCGCAGAGTGGACAGGCATGGGGGGGTTGCAATCTGTTCCACTGAAAGGTCATTGCACCGCTTTATAATGGTGAGCAAATGAAGTTTGGCAAAAGCGACGTGAACCCACAAAAGTCACACAGGTAGCTGAGTCTGGGAAGGAGCGCTGGTCCTCAGAAGGAAAATCCAGGACTCCCTCCAGCCCACCAAAGGTCAGATTGCAAAGTGAAATAAATATGTATTCTGAAACCACTAATGCAGCTTAGGCCTAACGATTTCAGGAAGTGAAACATAATTAAATTTCACTTGGTGCAAAGTTGCAGAAATTGTCCCCTGTGAAAAGAGCATTCTGTGGCTGGGGCCCAGAGGTGGCCATAAACAGGCCCCAACCTCCCCGGCTTGAATACAGTAGCACCCGCCGCCTTCACAAGCTTCAGGTTGATTTCATTCTGAATTCATTCTGAATTTATGGGAAGAAAGATTGAAAGGACCGTAATGACATGTTTAAGCCCTCCCTCCTTTTTAACAAGAAGCCCATGGCTTCATTCCGATTAAACGTTCACACTGGCGCCTCAAAGAGTATCTGTTTACTGAAAAAACAGGCTTTTATTGCACTGTGAATAACTTCCCATTGAAAAAGAAAAACAATGTACAGTATTTCAGTGATTTGTGAAATGTCTGGAAAGGTCTCTGCAATTTTTCATTCCTTTTATATGAAGACAGGCACTAGGAAAAGCAAGACTGTTATGAAGCAGTCCTGCCCTCAGGAGGCTTACAGTCTAGCAGGGGTCACAACAGTTTGGAAGAGAAGGCTCAAAAAATGTTGAGTCCCGCTCTTTCACATTATACTAGATGAGACATCATGAAGCTTTATCTCCAATACTATTCCACTGTTAAACAGCTCTGCTAGTTAGGACGTTTCCTGGAATCAATCTAAATCTCTTTGGAACTTCCCCATATACTCCTTATTCTGACCATTGCTGCCCAGCCAGGGGGAAGCTGGAGCCAGTTCACCCAGGCTTATAAGATCCTCTGGTTAAATTTCAATGGGAGCAGAAATTCAAAGCTGGATTTGATTTATTATTTTGTTGATTGTCTAAGATGTAAGAAAGTAATAGGAAAAACATTGATAATATGGATTAAAGTTGTTATATGGGTGCATTTCTTCTGAGAGTCAGTTGTTAAACACTGACCAGCTCACCTAGCCTAGGAGAAAAAATGGATCCCTCTTCTATATGACAGCCCTTCTTGGTGACATCTGATTGATTATCCTAAGGCATGCAACATCCTGGTCATTCTCTTCTGGACAAGTTATACCTTGTCCTTAAAATGCAGAATTCAGAAACAAATACAATCTTCCAAGTATGGCCTGGCCAGGGCAGTGTGCAAAGGTAGGGAACTAGCAGTTCCACCCTTAATGGACTCCTTTAGATTCTTCAACCTGTCTCTCAAAACATCACTACATCCTTGGAAGACACACTCTCTGGGTCCTCCTAGAATCTCCACTAAGAGCTGTTTATTAAGAGTCATCTTTGGGGCAGCTAGGTGGTGTAGTGGATAAAGCACCAGCCTTGGAGTCAGGAGTAGCTGGGTTCAAATCCCGTCTCAGACACTTAATAATTACCTAGCTGTGTGGCCTTGGGCAAGTCACTTAACCCCATTTGCCTTGCAAAAAAACCTAAACAAAAAAAATTCATCTTTTCATTTCCCACCCTGATGGACTCCATTTCTCTACCTCCTCTTTTCCCCTCCTCTATTTTCAGCTGCCTTCAATGTGTTATATTCCCCCTTTAGAGTAAAGGCTCCATGAGGGCAGAGACTAGTCTTTATTTCTGTTTGCATTTATATTCCCACAGTGAGCAATTACTAAATGACTAACTGTCTCTCTAGTGCCAGACATTCTGCCTTTCTTAATGTAACCCAAGATCTCATTAACTTTGGGGTCTGTCATGACTCCCACATGAATACACTCAGTTTTTAGAGCATCTCAGCCAGCTTCGTTATTTTGCAAACAGGGAAACTGAGGCTCCCATTACTGAAGTGATTTGTTCATAGTCATGAAATTGATTTATGGCAGAGTCAAGTGTAGAATTATGGCCCTTTTCCTACTATGCAGCATCTGTCCCTACATTCAAATGGGTTATCTGGACCAAGCCCATCGAGACCTTCTCTGGATGAGACCATTCATGATTTGCAAGTACTTCTCTCACCCAAATAGAAATGGACTGGCTTTAGTGGAGTCTTCTTGTTAGGTAATTATATCTGAATCCTTTTCATTTTTCTTCTCATACTCTGAATCTAATAGAAATTTACTATTTTTTTTTTTAGGATTTTTCAAGGCAAATGGGGTTAAGTGGCTTGCCCAAGGCCACACAGCTAGGTAATTATTAAGTGTCTGAGACCGGATTTGAACTCAAGTATTACTGACTCCAGAGCCGGTGCTCTATACACTGTACCACCTAGCTGCCCCAGGAATTTACTAATTTTTGCTATGACATGCTATTATTGAAGAAGAAAGAAAAGGTCTAACCGGGTCTCCTTTTGAGAACAGGCAGTAATTTTATTTGTGTGACTCTCTCTCCTGGTGTTCTCCACTTTGGCTTGGTGCAGTCACCAAGGGCTTGAGGAAGAGCTCTCTTTAGGCAGCTTCCATCCTGTTCCCTTCCCTGAAACCTATACTCAATGATTCCCTCACCCCCTCACTTCTTGGTCTCACTTTCCTCTCTTCCTTTGTGTCCTTTGCATGGCAATAGGGGTGAAGGAAGAGGACCAGGTCAGGGAGGCCTGAGCAGGACTGAGGAAGAAGAGGAAAAACCAGTTGAGCTTTTTGGATCTGACTGATGCAATGCATCCTTAGTTCAGATCTGAGATGACTGATGCTGGAAGGGTCTTTTCAGATGAGGACCAGTTGAAAAGTATTGGATCTGAGAATTCCAATTTGAACTCTATCATTTAAAAGGGGAGAGACCTTGGACAAGTCAATTCTCTTGTCTGGGGCTTACTTATTTTGTCTCACAAAATAAGCATCCTGGAACAGATGATCTCTCGGGGCTCATTCCATCTCTCAATCTGTGATGCGCTCATGGGCTCATGCACTCATGCACACCCACTCACAAGTACACACATAAACACACACAGATTGTTTCACAAATGAGGCTATAGAAAACCAGAGAAATCAAGGTCCCATGGATAGTTAACATAGAAGACTGTAAGCCCCAGCTTCCAGTGCCCTCTCCACTGCCCCACACTTCTTGTAGTTTCGGTCACCCACTCTGAGCCTCACCCACCAGGCAGCTATAATCTCCAAGAGGAAAGGGTGGGCCCTCTCCTCCCCTCTCAGTGGCCACAACGGCTCTTGCTTCCTCCCCCACTTTGCTTCATCAAGGTGACTCTGTTGACCTTACTCTCAAGTCTTCCAGTCCACAGTCTGCAGTTCCCTGAATTCTTTACCTCATCTTGACTCCAATTAACAAATGAGCTTGAGCAGAGAAATCCGATGCAATTTAGCACATACCTTCGGAGAAAAAGGCAAAGCAAATCCAAATGAGGACCGTCCCAAACCCAATTGAACAGGTGTGCATTTCCATAATGGCTGTAAGATTCAGCAATGCTGGGGCATCTTACAGCTTGCGCTTGTGAGTAGAATTAGTAATCTCGGCATGCCCTGTCCCAGTGATTGAAATAAATTACTTTGTTAAATTGCTAAGCAGGTTGACCCATCTGTTGGCCCGCGAATGTTCAGATTCTCAGAGGGTTTATTATTCCAAATAATAGCTGCCATATGCAGGGGTAAACAGTTCCTTTCCAATTGACGAAAGAGTTTGCTGTGACTTTTGAAGGCAATTTATAAAGCCATTTGTGTTCCCTTAAAGAATCTGCCCTTCAACTAAACTTCCCCAAAGTTAGCTTGTTCAGCTAATCCTAACATGGACATCTTGTTCTTTTGGGTGAAGAGAGGAGAAAGTCAGAGTCATGCCACTGGGATCTGGATGTATGTAAATTTCCTCCCATTGAAATGGGAGGAAAAATGGGGTAAAAGTACCTTCCCTCCCATTCTCCCAATGGCACCCCTCCATTGGCATCCATCACTTCTCCAGTTGTACTTTTTTCAAGTCTTCTCCCCAGCAATGGGAAAGAAAGAACCTTAAACCTTTCAGTGGCAAGAAGCCAATAGGAATGTGAAAAAAAAGAAGAAATCCATGGGCCCTTTTCTCATCCATGGCCTTCCTTAACATTTAGTTTAGCTCAGCCTTGGTTTCAAATCCCTAGGTAGAATGCGCACTCTTATTCACACAAGGTCCATAAAGCATGCTCAGCCCATGGACCATCCATGATCTGTTCATGATGTTAACAATGACTCACTGTGGTGAGATTACAGATGTTAGATTGCTGATGGATGGCCCGCGTCCAGTTCAGGCTCAACTCTGCTGGTATTCAGCTGCAATATTAATCATGTGCGGAAAGATTTTTTTTTACCCTTCTCCCCGTGAATAATGAAAGAGCTAATGCACTGGATGGAATACGCATCCTCCAACAATTCCTTTCTCAAAGGGATGAGAATAAAGCTATTAAAAGAAGAAACCCTGAAAGTGACAGGATGACAGGGGGATTTTCAAATGAGTCCAGTGATCAGCTCCCCTTCCTTTGATTTATGCCAATGGAAGAGGGTCTCCCAGAATCCAAAGGAAGAGAGAGACCTTGAAGAGACCGGCTCTCCCCTTTCTCTTTGTTTGAACATTGGGTGTAGCTAAGAGTTAGGCCAAAGGCAAGCATTTTGACAGGCAGGGACCTATCCCAAAACCAGAAAGGTCAACACCTAAGGGATCAACAAGGAAGGGAAGAAGAATTGCCTTGGCATTCTGCCAGGAACCTTGATGGAAGAAATTTGCAGGAGAGAAACCCCCTCAGGCAACACTCTCAAGCATGAAGGCTAACTCTTACCTCTGTGGTGGGTCTTCCTCCCAGGCCAAGGGGGATCAGGCATGGCTTGCTCCCAGGGCTAAGAATCCTGACCCCAGGAGGTGAAAAAAATTCCTGTCCTCTTCATCCATCTAGGATAGAAGAAGACATGAGACAAACCAACAAGCAAGATATTCGGCAAGAAATAAGTTGGTGGTAATCTACAGTGGAGACTAGGGAAAGGAATGCCCAATACAGTGGCAAATCTCCTTTGAAATTTAACTGTACAATCAATTCCCTTTTTTTTCAGAGATAGTAGAGTGGAAAGAGAGGACAGAAGAAATTGGAAGCAGCAAAAGATACAGTGTGGTAAAGTGGAAAGAGCATTGGATCTGAAGTCTAGGTTTAAATCCCAACTCTTACTTGTATTCCTTTGGGCAAGGCACTTCCTCCCTGGGTCTCAGTTTCCTCTTCTGTCAAAAGAAAGAATTGAACTAGATGATCCCTAAGATCCTTCTACCACTAAATTCTGCCTATGTGACCTTGAGCAAATCATTTCATCTTGATGAAGCTCACTCTTCTTATCTGGGAAATGAGGATATTGAGAAGATGTCATTCTAGACTCCTCACTTGCACTAACCTACACCCTTATCCAGTCTATTGTCACATTCTATCCTTCCTACCTTGATAGCATTTCCTCCATGGGTCTCCTTCTCTTCCTTCTCACCACTGACACACACCCTAATCATCTTACATCTGGACTACTGTAATAGTTACTGGTGGGGTCTCCCTGCCCCAAGTTCCTCTCCACTTTAGTCCATCCTCCATTCAGCTACTAAACTGATGTTTCTAAAGTTTTTTTCTAACCTTGCCAACCCCCACTCATTAAACTTCAGTGACTCCCTCTTTATTCTAGGATTAAATATAAAATTATTTGTTTGACTTCTGAAGCTTTTCATGAACTAGTCCCAACCTACCTTTCTGTTCTTCTTATTTTTGATTTCCTTTGATGTATTTTTGATCCAACTACATGGACCTTTTTGCTGCTCCTCCAATAAGACCTACCTTCTCCTCATTCCCTATCTTTTCACTGACTCTCTGCCTGAAATCTCCTTCTCATTTCCCTTAATTAGTGAATGAAGTGAATGAAGATCCAGCAATGGGGAGTGAGGGGTCAGGAAGAGATATAAGGAAATTGTGAACAGGGATGATAGGAGAAAGTGAGAATATTTTCAGGGGTGAAGGGAACTTCGTGTATTTGAAGGTAATAGAGAAAAAGGACACAGAGAGAGAGAGAGAGGGAGAGAGAGAGAGAGGGAGAGAGAGAGAGAGAGAGAGAGAAAGAGAGAGAGAGAGAGAGAGAGAGAGAGATATTGGATATTAGAAAGTAGAGATGTCGATGTGGACAATCTACAGGAGAATACTGGAGGGGATGAGATTGATGATACATATAGAGGAGGTGACCTTGACCAAGGACAAGGGTCACCTTGTCACATTTGAGACTGGAGTGAAGGAGAAGATAGTGTGAAAGAATATATGAATGATGCAAGATAAAAAAGAGGGAAGAAGAAGGAACTCTTAGAGAAAGGCCTCAATATTTTCAATGAAGAATTTAACAAGGTCTCCAAATGAGACAGGAAAGGAATATTGTGAAATAAAGAGAGACAAAAAGATTCGAAATGGCCACAGTGGTGAGGGAATAACAGGCAATGTCAAGATCACGGTATCACCATCTTTGTATGCCTTTGAGGTGAAGCAGAGGAATGGGTCATAGGAACCAAGCAGATTGAGGAACTGAGTATTTAGGATATTTGATACCTTCTAGTATGAGGGCAGAAATTGATGATGAAGAGAAGAAAACCATGATTGCACTCTTTGAGGAAGGAAGGTGATCGATAGAGAATGGCCACCAAGGTCTGAACTGGGTGACAAATTTTGATGGCATAAACCTCAAAGAAGGAAAGGTTGTTGAGTGATAAAGGGAGAATTTAGAAGCCACCATGGGGAGCAAGGAGGATTCCATCTCCCTCATCATGGCAGTGGATGGGAAAATGGTTGGAATAATAATGCAGTGCTGGAGAGAATGGAAAGGAAAGAGGGTCAGAGTCAGAATTAGAGTGAAATCTGAATCTCAGTGAGGGCCAGAAGATGGAGAGGGCAAAAGGAAGAGGCTGAATGGAGCAGAGGTGACAAAGGATTCCCTTCAGTAATCTTCCAATCTGGGGACCCTGGAAGCAATTCATTTCATTTTCCAAGAGGCAATTCCACTCAGAAAATTCCCCTCTCTCTAGAACATACCTAAACCCTTGAACTTTGTGGTTATCTACAGAGTAATTCTCCCTCCAACCTAAGACTTGTATTGCCTAGGAAATTTCTATAGACTGGATTGAAGGCTAGATACTAAAATATGTGACCTAGTAATAAAAATCCTCCTCCTCAAAACAAAAGGTTGAAGTTTGGTAGCATTGCACAACAAGTCTCTGTGTGGATCCAATGAATGAGCACATGTCTGTTTCTACCAAGACCTGGCTTGGATGGAATCTCTTGGATTCTTGGATGTCATTCCTTGGACCAAAAAGTCCCTCTCATAAACTCCTCTGGATCTTCTGCTTTAGACATAACAACTTTGTTCCTGGTGTATGTGTGGGGGAAGAAATCCCATCTTTCCCTCAGTCCCATCCCCACTCTAGTAGAAAGGTGTTTGCATTTAATTCCTGTGAAATCTCAGGAAAAGTCATGTCATTCCTCTCAATTCCAGGTCCCTTATCTGTAAAACCTGTGGGTCACCAAGCATTTGATGACTTGCCTGTGTGAGGAACTGTGCTAATCCTTAGAGTTAAGGGAAAGGCCAGAATGACATTTAGTCAGGTCATCTTCAAGGTTATTTTATATATATATATATATATATATATATATATATATATATATATATATATATATATATTATATAAATGCATATTATGTGTGGGTGTGTGTGTGAAGATCTAACCCTTCCAACTCTAAACAATTGGATCCTACCATTCTCAATGGGCTCAAATACCATATCCCCAGCACAATCCTTGACCTAAATCAGAAAGGTAAAGATGAGAGCGTGAATAGTGGTAATATTATAATATCTTCACGCTCTCTCGGGCTTGTGCAAGATGTTGGGCAAAGTCCTCCTGGACTAGGCATAGTATAACGTTGACAACCAAGTGCTCCTGGGATCTGCTAATTAAATTGCATAGTTTACTCAGGTGGAAGTGCCCGCAAAGCTGAGTCAGATGCTGACTTGATAGGATTTGGGGGTAGATTTCATCTCTCCTGTCAAATGAGAAAAGAATTGAAGACCCAAAGGGGCTTAAGTAAGTTAAGTTCTTACCAGTTAGAAGAAAAAATATGTTTTCAGAAAGTGATGTCTTTCATATAGTCAGCATTCAGAAAGATTCTTCTTATGGATAAATTGAGTAATATTCAGTCCATTGCATGCTGACCTGTTTGAGATTCAACCCATGCTTTCCCCAACTCAGTTTTCCAATAATCTGGGTTTGGCAAATACCAATTTTTTTGAGCATGCTTATATCTTCTAACTTTCCACACATGCAGTTTTAGAAGGAAGATACAATTTGCATGTTCATCTTGTTTGCAGATTGGTTTGTTCTTGTCCAGTTATTGAAGAAGACCAAAATCATCACTTTGTTAGAGATGAGTGACGGTGTGTTTGAACCGTGGCTGAGCAGATCGATAAGAGCTCAGAATGTTCCACCACAGGCTGGGTACAAATAGTTCATGTTTGCAGGTTCTCCATTAAAGTGTGGTCTTATGTGATGTCCAAAATGGCATTTGATCTCTGCCCCCAATGAAACCTCACTATCCTTTGCCAAGGGCAAATAAGGTCCCTGCCAGAATCTCCCACATTCAATCGCGACCTTGAAAAGAGGTTGGAGCTGAGAGTTAACATTGGAGGGTCTATTTCTGCCAGTCATGCTATACGGTCAACTAGACTGTGGGTTCATTAAATTCAACAAGAATGGATCAAGCAGGGGCGGCTAGGTGGCGCAGTGGCTAGAGCACCGGCCCTGGAGTCAGGAGGACCTGGGTTCAAATCCAGCCTCAAACACCTAGCTGTGTGGCCTTGGGCAAGCCACTTAACCCCACTGCCTAGCAAAAACCTTAAAAAAAAAAGAATGGATTAAGCACCCACTTGCTATATATCAGACACTTCGCTGGATTCTACCTGATACACTTTTCTCTCTCGGGTGGTTCTTACTTCTATGGCCATTCCTCCTCTATCTCCTTTGCTGATTCCTAACTCTCTCCCTTTCCTTTGGACATAGGAATCCTTAAAGTTTCTCTCCTCCATCTCTTTTCTTTTGCTTCTACCTCTCTTCCTTTTGGATTCAATCCACCTTTATGACTTCAATTATCGTTTCTGTGTAGAATTGCTGTACCTGTTGCCAGACCATTCAATTGAACAATTATTTATTAAACAACCACTGTGTCCAAGTTGGCACACGCCAGACCCTATAGATCTAAAGATGAAACAGCCCCGCCCCTGTTCTCAGCAGTTTGTAATCCAGTGGGGGAGGGGACAGGGATATGGGCAAAGGCAAGCCATGAAGTAAGCATGAAACTGGATCTGAATTCTGTGAGTGCAAATGACAGATCTCAACCAAGAGAAGGAACATTCTACTTCACCTTGGAAAGGTATAAAAAGGAGAGGTATGCATGAAGTCCCACAGGACCCAAGGCTGAAGGAGGATTTTTAAAAATAAGAATAACCTGAATACAGAGCCTTAAGAGTCACAGAACATTTAACACACAATATCGCACTTGATCCTCACAACAATATTCTAGCTTTCCTATTTACAGATGAGAACACTAAGGCACAGATAGGCAGAAATATCAGGGGGATAATGAACCAAGCACAGATAGAGTCACAGATACAGATATATTGAGCCAGGAGAGGGCAGAACAAGATGGAGGAGTCTGGTCAGAATACACACTGTGTGAAAGTGAAGATAAGCTCCCTTCTGGCTGGAAAGCTAAGGTCCCATGATGTCCACTTTAGTTTCCCAGTCCTCATCTAACACTTCTCCAGTTTGGCCTGAAATGTCCTTCTCTGACCATGCCTATTCCCCCTGTTTTTCTGATTCCTCAGAGGAATACCTTTCCTTTGTCTACCTGTTGCCCTACCCCTCTCCTCAATCCTTATACTTTTCTTTGAAAGCTCCCATCTGGCCCCTGACCTTGCAGATCCCCAGCCATCTCTGACTCTTTGTTTCTTCATGTTCTAAGTGTTGCATTGGATAGCCCATTTGCCACTTTTTCATTGTGTGACCTTGGACAAGTCACAACCCCAATCGCCTCACATTCAGGGCCATCTCCAGTCATACTGATTCAGATCTTGCCACCAGTCCCAGATGGCTCTGGAGGAGAAAGTGAGGATGGTGATTTAGCAATTCATCACCTCCTTGATGTCAAGGTCTTCTTTAAGAACAAAGAACAAGGGGCAGCTAGGTGGTACAGTGGATAGAGCACCGGCCCTGGAGTCAGGAGGACCTGAGTTCAAATCTGACCTCAGACACTTAATAATCACCTAGCTGTGTGACCTTGGGCAAGTTGCTTAACCCCCTCACCTTAAAAATAAAAAAAAGAGAACAAAGAGCAAAAATATCATCTTGTGTCCTTCTAGTCTAGCCCCTTCAGTGGGCAATGAGGAGGACAGTTTGTCTATAGGTGAACATGCCCTAATTTTCTGTCTTTCCTCAATCTCCATGAACAGAATATACTTGCAGGGGGAAATTTTTTTTTCATTAAACATAATTTTCAATGATCATGAAGAAGCCTTATGACTTCTTCCAGGTTAAATTAGAAGGCAAGTCAAGTTGAAACAATTTTTCCATCCCTGGAAAACTGAAAATCAGGGGGTTCCAGATTTATAGTGGTAGAAACATTTTTGGCCATGGTCCATGCCTCCCTCCGCCATGTCTGATTGTGATCTGTACACAGAAAAGGGACACTCCAGGAGGGCCTCCTCCCCCCCTCTCAGGATCACTGTAAACTTCTGGCAAGATTTAACATTGGAAATGCGTTTGTCATCAGGTCTCACTTGGTTGGAGGCCCTCGTCTCAGCGTTCAGAACACAAGGACCATCTGGTCTGCTAGGACAAACCTTTCCTGATTCAGTATAACATTCTTTGTGGGCTCGATAGAAATGTGGATGTGAGGCAATACTGTGTAAATGTGTTTATTAATATAATGTGTGTTGTTGATTGGAATATTACCCAGAAGATCTGTAAGCCAGAAAGATGACAGGAGAAGGCAGACAATTTGCACCTGAGTGTATGGGGAGAAAGGAAAGCATCAGGAAATAGGGGAATAAATCAATTTATCCTCCTTCACCTAGGGAACCTGCCCCCTTTCCTAAACACAGAGAGAGCAAAGTAGCATCTCCTAGGTGAGTTCCTAAAGAATCACTCTCTCACAGGTACTGATCTCACAGCGAACATCACATCTCCCCCACAAAAGGAATGAAGACAAGCTTGAACTGACCATTGAGCAAAGGCCACGCTCAGGCAGAATTCCATAAAGACATTCCTTAAGCAGGGGTCTTTTATCTAGAGACTAAATTTGGGTGAACAGAGGGCAAAGGGCAAGAGGGGCAGAGATTCTTTATTATTGTCCAATGTCCTTCAAACCAAATGATTCTGTCACCAAGTTTTCAGAGGAGAGGAGTTGTCGGATTGACCCAGAGACAAAGACGATTCCATTCAATTGAGAGCAATTCAACAAGATTTTATTGAGTTCCTGGTTTGGACAGGACTGCACTAGGGGGCCTCAGGGGCTCCTTCCCACTCAGAGACACCAATTTCTATGAGTCCTACAACATGTCTATGGAAACATGATAGGGACCGGGGAAAGGAAGCAAAGAATGGTCATAGGAAGGAGGAGGGAGACAAATAAAATAATGGAATGGACTGGGAGAGTGCAGCTCATAACCTTGTCCAGATGGCCGATATTACATGGCTATCCATATTCACAGAAGTTGAGCTATGCTGGTGTAATTCATCTAAGTAAACCTCCTAACAGTATCTGGAAAGTAAATAGAGTTAGTTCAGAATCTGCCTCTTTTAAAAATTCTGTCATTCTGGTAGTGAACCCCAAGGTCAGCCTGTCCACCACCCATCCCCAAGATCACACAGGTGGGCCACTCATGTCCTTTGTCTGCAACATCAACATAGCAGCCAAAAGCTTTGCCCACAGTCTGCTGCCTATCATCACCAGTCCCATCCATTCAATTCACTCATTTATTCATGTTCTCCATGTGTACTGAGCCACAACAAGCAAGAACACTTACTAATCATCTTTTAAGTGCCAGGACACCAGAGATACCTAGACAACATGAAACAGCTCCTAGCTTCCAGGAGTTTATAGTCTATCAGGGAGCACAACATATCCACATATAGATTTATACAAAGTAGATATCAAATAAATGGGTTGGGCTACATGGGTGGAATGAATAAATCTTCAGCTGATTCTCCTTCTCTGACTATCTATG
This sequence comes from Macrotis lagotis, assembly GCF_037893015.1. Taxonomy (NCBI): domain Eukaryota; kingdom Metazoa; phylum Chordata; class Mammalia; order Peramelemorphia; family Peramelidae; genus Macrotis; species Macrotis lagotis. The sequence continues at coordinate 15,607,255 of NC_133664.1, forward strand.
TCCAATAAATGTCACTCCCAGGAAACAATGAGCAAATCCAAACATTGCATTTTCAGAATATTGGATGACCCTGTCTTTTCATATGGTTTAGGTTTAGTCCTAAACAAGCCTTCCTACTACTGAAAGAAAACTCCTCCTCAGGAGCCAATTAATCCATGCCTCCCAGGGATCTCTTTTTCATTAGAAATCTCATATACACAAGAGAAAGAGACCTTCCTTCCTTCACTTGGTTTGGGTTGGTATATGCAGGCACACTCTCTCTTAGATGTAATGATTTTTCACTCACAACCTACAGTCAGTTTTATCATCTCTCTCCTGCTGATGGACCCTCCCTTTCAGTCGGCAGCCAGCCAAAGGTATTCATTATGTATCAAAGGTAGGGGCAGGTGATGATGAAAATCCTGGGGAAAAAAAGCAAATAGATACCAGGAATTATTTTCTATTCCAAAGTAAAAGTTAATGTGGGGGGAATAAAATGCCATGCTCTTATGATTTCTCGAAATAGAACATGACTGATAACAATGAGAATCCCTCTAGTGAGACACATAGGAATTGTTCTGTGCATCCTAACTGGTGTGATGACTGGGGTGGGAAACTCTAGGGCCATTTTGGAGTGAACAGTCTCAGTGAAGCAGATGGGCTGAGAACTGAGTTCTTCCTAAGGTCTATAAAAGTGTTTGGTCCTATGGGATCAACTTTAGGCTATTAAATTGGATCAAAAAATAAAGTTTAAAAAATAGATTAAACTGTTTTATAAAAAAAGTGGTCAATATAATTCATCAAAAAAAGAGAACAATGGTCTCAGTGACCTGAAAGAAATCAGTCTGTTGCCCAAAGTGAAATGTAAATAATGGATGCAAAATACATTTTTACTCAATACCATCCCCCACTTTGTTCTCATTCCAAGAGTTCAAATTATTTTATTTTGTCTATTTTTCATCATTAGAATTGATTTTTTTTAGACATTTGGTCATAAGGCCATAGATTTGGAATGGAAGGAATCTTAAAAGCTATTTAGTCTATTTTACAGATGAGGAAACTGAGGCCCAGAGGAGAAAAGAGGTAAAGTAACTCAAGATCATGTAAGGAGTAAAGAGCAGAACTTAGCTTGAACCCAGGAGCGTTGACATCATTAACCAATCCTCTTGACGGCATAGAGGCAACCCTGAGTTCTGGGAGTCTCTACCAGAAGATTGGAAACTTGGAAAAGACCAAATGAAAAAGTCTCCAAGGGCACATAAGACCATAGACTGTGCCCATCCTCCCAAAGGAACCACAAGCCGTGAAGTATGCCCCAGTCTCCCACCTCATCTAAGGTCATCAAGGCTTCTGGGTTGGAATTCCCAGACTCATTCCCAGGCTGCAGGGCCTTCTTGAGGAGGGAGGTGAGACCTTGCTATGAGTGGTCAGGACCAGCCTGGCTCTTCATGGTATATCTCTGGCTCTAAGGGTACTGCATCACAAGCTCAGTAGCACAAGCTGCTCCCTTAACAAGACCAACTGAGTCCTTCCCTATTTTGGGGACAGGATTCAATTTGAATCCAATCCAACAAATGTTTTAAATGCCTACCATGTGCCAGGGACTATGTCAGAGACTGAGAGTACAATAGCAAAAGTGACTCTGTCTCCTCTCTCTCTCTCTCCCTCTCCTTTCTTCCTTTCTATTCCTCCCTCAGGAAGATCTTCCTGAGTTCAAATTTGATACTTACTAACCATGTGACCCTATTTGCCTCAGTTTCCTCACCTGTAAAATTAGCTGAATAAGGAAATGACAAATGACTCCTGTGGCTTTGCCAAATGGGGCCACAGAGTCAGAAATGACTGAAACCACTGAAAAATAACACACACACACACACACACACCCATATACACATATTTTATATAACCAACAAAGGAGTCCAGGAAGGACTTCTTGAAGGAAGTAGACCTTGAGATGAGCCTTAGAGGAAACTAGAGGTGCCAAAAGGAGAAGATGAGGAGGGAGAGCTCTCTAGTATGAGAGGCAGGTTATTCGTGAGAAACTGGAGATAAAATGTCACTCCCAGGAAACAGTGAGCAAGCTGGTTTGACTGAACCTCAGCAAGCATGGGGGCAAGCAATGGGGAAGGTGGATAGATTGGATAGTGGGACTTTGGGAAATATTTAAGTACCAGACCAATTAATTGTCAAGCAAACTCTAGTTCAAGGTGATTGGAGCTATGAGCTGACTAGAAAAGGCTGGGGAAGTATCCAAATCACTCTGGTCTCTTCTCCTTGCAGATGCCAACTGGACTTTGAACACTGAGCAGGTTTGCCATCAGCAGTTGATCTTTGGAGAGAGGAAAAAGACACTGGGGGAAACTGACAACACCATAGCAGCATGGCCCTTTCTCTCATCCCTTTGTGGGGAACAATTTCCTTTGCAAAATTCCCCTTTTTAATAGACTACAGTTTGTTCATTAAAGTCATCTGGGGATTGAGTTAGCATGAGGATGCCAGAGGAAGACCCTGAGAGGTAGGTAGAGTCTCATTTAATAAAACAATTTTGGGGGACTTCTCAGCCACTCACCCCCAAAGTATGACCACTCTCTTCCCAGATCTCTAGTGTCCCAGGCCTTGTAGGAGCCACAAGAGGACATCTTTATCATGGTGCTCAAGGAGCCAGCAGTGAAAGAGCTGCTTAGTCCTCCTGGCCACTGGGTTTGGCCTCTTATCTCATTATCCTTACAGAATGACTTCATTCGGGAAAGGTAGTGTGGTACAGTGGAGACAGCATGAGTCTTTGAAGTCCAGAGAAATAGGTTTGAGACCTGGATTTGATCTCTATGAGCTGGCTGGCACAGACCCATTGCTTCATTCTCTGTGCCTCTGTTTCCTCATCTGCAGACTAAATTATTTGTTCTGCCAGTCTCCCAGGCATGTATCAAGAAAAGCAATTTTGAAGCATTGTAGAAAGTAAGACATAATGATTAATCTTTGATGACAAATGAAGCAATCAATTGGACACACCTTCTTTGAGGACCTGCTACAAGTGAGGCATTGTGACATATCAGCGCACTAAGAGCCGATGAGGGTAAGAGATACCAGTACATTCCCAATGCAAGAATCCAAGGTGGAAAGGATGTGGCTCTGGAAGCAGGGGACAAGAGTTCAAATCCCAACTTTGATACTTATTCTTTTTTGACTGGGCAAATCTCTTAATCTTCCTGGACATCACTTCCCTCATCTGTTTAAAAAAAGGGGGGGTAGACTAAATGACTTCTAGATCCTTCCCAGTTCTATGTATGTGCATATTTATACACATATAAATTTACACACAAATACATATTTGTATGTATGTACCCACAAGACAATCCTGCCCTGGTCCCTTAGGAATGATAAACACCAAGGAGCATAGTATTCAGGAGATAGTCTATGAAGTATTAATGGATAGATATGGTGAAAAAAGCCAGAATGGTTGGGATGGGCTATCTCACTGCAGGAAATCCCCACATTCATAGGATCATAGATCCATCAAAAAATGAGAACATAAGGATGGAGAGTGTTTGGGAGGACTGGTGAAGGAGACAGATCCCACAGAGTACCCATTTTACAGATGAGGAAATAGAGGCACAGACAATGGGGTGGGCAGGAGATGAGGCTTTGAAGGAGGTGATGTGGAAGCTCAACTTTGTAGGATGATGGCGGGTGGAGGAGGGAGGTTTACTGGGCATCTGGAACAGGCTCCCGACCAATCTGTCATAATCCTACAAGGTTAAGATCAAACCACCCTTTTCCTCTAGGCTAAAGAACCAGCATTTTCCTTCACAGGCAATGAGAAGCTACAGCAGATTTGGGGGGAGATGAGTAATGCAGCCTGAAACTTATGTAAGCTAATTGGACAGTTCAGGAGAGAAGAATTAGCGCAGCTGAGAGGTGAGAAGAACCTAGAACTTTAGGAGGACAGAATGGATGAGACTTGGACACTGGTTTGGCTATGGGTTGTCTTTTAGGACCATCAGGAGAGAATATGAACATCTCAGCCTGGTTCATGTCTATCTTGGAACAACTCCAAGCCTGGCTTAGTGGGAAGAACATGCCTACAAAAGAAACCTGCTTCTGACACCACCAACTAACTACCTTGGCAAGCCAGGTAAGTCTCTTCTCGCCATCTCAAAGTTCAGTCACCTCATGTCACCTAGTGGGGTTGAGTTTTCTGTGAGGTTCCTTCCACTTCTGGGTCTGGGACCCTGTGGTGTCTACTCTTGAGACCTCAGTGTCCTTTGTGAATGAGGAGGTTAGAGCAGATGGTCCCTAAGGTCCATCACAGGGACAGGAATTGTCTTTTTCCTCTCTTAGTATCCCTAACATTTGGCACTGGGCTTATGTTTAGTGATAGACTGATGAAAGTAAATTTCTAGACATGGGGCTTTGATTGCCTTGAATGATCCTCTCATTCTAAGTCCTGGCTTTCGCCTCATCTTTCCTTCTTCTCCTAGGATGATTTCAAGTCCCACTTCTCTCTTCATTCCATATGGGCATCAGGTCTCTCACAGATGCCACAAACCATCCTGGCCAGCCAGGCAGAGACAAGTCCAGGTGGCAAAAGACTTTTCTTTGGGTGACTGGAATCAGAGAAAGTGGCCCAATTTATGTGGCTCCCATTCCAGTCATCTCCAGTAACTCATTGATTTGCCTTTCCTCCTCTCTCTTTGTCCCTTCCAGAAAGTTGGTCTAGAAAAAAAGTGAAGAGAGAAAAGTTATTCTCTTTTCCCCCAGGGAAAAATCAAACTCCTTCCCAAATCATCCTTTTGCACCAAAGTTATCTAAAGGGGGAACCTCATTTGGGAGTGATTATTCATGAACCACACTCTTCTCTACCACAGCCCCCCTCACTCTCCTCAGCTCCCTCTCCCCTCCCAGACTCCCACCCACTCCCAACACATTCTCTTAATTCCTCCCTGGAGGAGTTGGGGCCCCTTGTGGGAAGGCAGATTTAGCAGGGAGCAGATGTTCTGTCCCCTGGGCGCCGATGAAAGGGGACCATTAACAGAACACATCAAAGCCGGTGACATTTACCCTGGCCAGACCCCAGAGGGCCTTTCCAAAGACACCCACACACTCTCTGGCGTCCTGATATTGGACCTTCTTGAGCCCTGACAAAGCCTTAGGAACAATGCAGGCCCCAGAGGCTCTGCCTGGCGCCCGACAGATGACGGGCTTCATAAATGTGAGTGATGGTGATGAGGGGGAATCATGGGGGTTGAATGGTACATACCGTCCCGGCTTCTTCCGTTCATCTTCCAGTCGATGTTGTAGTTATTAGTCTAGCACTTGGAGGGGAAAGTTATCCTCATAGATGGATGAGGAAGGACCTTACATGAGCATCCACAGAGGGTGGAAATAATGACTGCCGTCATCTCCACAAGACAAGTGGTGGGCTATGGGTGAGGGAGCTGATATACTCTGTCAGATGATATGGCTAGATCTGAATTGGTTTGGGCTTTTTGTTGCTGTTGGGGGGTTTTTAATTAATGTGAAAGACCTGGGGAAAAGAGGATTACTGCAAAATAGATGTGATATATAAAATCAAAATACATTTTATTAAAACATTAAATAAATTAAATTATTTTTAAAATAAATAAATAAAATTTAAAAGACATGATGTAAGAATTGAGCTTTCACTCCCATTTGGGCTTTTTAGAGACCATCACTGAGCACAGTGGTTAGAAGACTAGGCCTGAAGTCAAGAAGACCTAAGCTCAAATATAACCTTTACTATTTACTAGCTGTATGACCCTGGTAAAGTCACTTAACCTCAGTTTCCTCAACTTCTACTTTTATATTTACCTATAGAACTGGTGGATGGCAGGAAGCCATGAGTCCAAATCTAACCTCACTCATTTACTATTTCCATTAAAGGGGGTTTGCAAAGTGCTTGGTCATTGTGGGCTTGCTTTTTTCTTTATCTCTCTCCTAAAATTCCATGATTTCTTTGGCTTTGCAATCACTGGCAAGGTGGGTAAGTTTCAATGGATGGAGACAAATAGAAAGAAAGGAGATAGAACAAGTCATTCTTCTCAGCTCTCTAAAACTCAGTCTTTCGAAAACTATTTGGACCCTCTCTCATCTCTTTTCCCAACTTACATGGTCCTGCCGCTGATCATTTCTGAATTTCCTCCATCACCTTATATTTAAAGCCAGTTCAGATTTGCAACTTGGTAACTCCATTAGCAGTTTGTTCAATATTCTATAAACTCAGGAACCCCCATGAAACCAGATGTCCCCTGACCAGCCACCTTAGCCTTGTAATATAGAAACTTGAATCTGGATAACAGTATAAAAGAGCTTGGAATGGTAAATTATGGTTGGTTACAAAGCCACAGGACATTGCGGAGCCCCCCCGCCCAGGCACTCATAGATAATTGTGTGCAAAACAGACAGCAATGATGGCAGAAAAAATGATGAACAGTCAAAGGAAGAAGCAGAAGGCACTATAATGTGGGGCCATTTAAGATAAACAATGGACCACTTCAACAATTCCAGAAGGCATCATCATATTAAATAATAACTCCCCATAATGATGACCTGAAGTGATAGATAAAAAATGTTAAATTCTATCCAGCCTCAGATGCTTAATAATAGCCTAGCTGTGTGACCTTAAGCAAGTCACTTAACCCCATTGCCTTAAATAAATAAAAAAAATTTTAAATGTTAAATTCTTTATCTCCCTTTAGATAACTACCTTTAAGACTATTTTAAATTTAAGTGACATTTACATAACATTTATTTTGGTCCAGACCTGTGATTTCATCAGTGTGAGGAAACTCCCAGTATGGAGAGTCTTTCTCCCAACAACTTAAGAGGGTTCAGAGACATGAGTGGCTTGCTCATAGCAACCAACACAGTTACGATGTTCCAGATGTTTCTGATGCCAAGGCTATGCCCACCCTGATGCCTTTTCTACAGAGTTTTAATGTTTGCAAATGGTTTTCTAACATCATTTCCTTTGATCTTCCCAGAGAACTGGTGAAGTAGGTCCTATATTTCTGAATTATTCACTTGTGCCCTGTCTTTTTTTCCTCTAAGAAGCCAGGGAAGTGTACAAATGCATTTGATTCATTTTCTATGGAAAATAAGTTAATTTTCTATGGAAAATAAGTTAAATTGGTGTTAAAAGGTCTAGACTTCAGGGAGGAAGACTGACTGGCTTTGAAGTGGCCAAAATCTGAGTTTGAAAATCACCCTGATATTTAATAGCTGCATGACTTCACTCTCCAGTCTCAGTTTCTTCATCTGTAAAATGAGATAGTAATAGTGCCTACTTCAACAAGGCTAAAATGAGCACATGTACAAAATGTGAAGTGCTCTGCAAACATCAGCTATTATTATCTGGAAAATTCATCCGAGGGACATTCTCTTTATCTCCTCCAGCCCTAAGACCTATACAGAGCAGATGCCTAATACATACTTGATTCAAAAGAAAGGTTTTATCCTGTCGTAAAGCTATATTAGTTTTAAAGCAAATTCAGATTTAGATGAACCTTTCCCCCAGATTTTGTTTTCATCCAGATCTTTGAGTTCACTCATCTGGGGAACTTACAAGGAAATTCTCCGCTGCCCATGCAAGTGAGTAGGGCTCTGAAGGTCACAGACAAGAGAAGGGACTGGAAATTGGACAGATAAGGTGAGTGACCAGGACTGGACAGCCCAGACACCCAGGAGGATCTTCTGGCCTCCAAGGCCGGTCTCTGCATGCTCAGCCTATGAGGAGGTCTTCCAACATTGCTCTTGTCCCCTCCCATCATATTTGCCTCCCCCTTCTTCTGAGTATACTCCCCAACTGTCTCGGAATTAAGGACCTCCCTTCAGTACTAGGCAAAGATGTATAAGGGTAGACCAGTCTCTGCACCACTCGACAAACAACACAGTGTTGGCTTGTTAGACAAAGGTTAATAAAAATAGAATTCTTTTCTCAGTAGATGGAAAATACTCCACTCCAAAACCAAGCCAGGATATCTGCCCCCTTTGCACTCTCCTTCCATTGCTCCAGAATTGGGGAATACATGCCCAACAACTTCACATATTTTACCCTCCGATGGAGCCAGGGACAAGGCAGCCCTCCCCATCCCTGAACTTTGGACTTATCAGGGGCAGACATCTGGGGCCACTGGCTGCCCAGACCACCCATGGGGCAGAGGAGGAGAGCTCTGGTCATCCAAGCCCATCCAAAGGAGGTCACAGGTCAACTGCTCTGACCAGCTTGCTGAAAGCATCTCCCTCAGACCTGAATGAAAAGGTCATCCTAAGATAGTGACAGGCCACAGCTGGAGGGGAGAAGGGAAGAAGATTGTATATGTGATTGTGTGTGTGTGTGTGTGTGTGTGTGTGTGTGTTTTAATAACTAAAAAAGGATGTTTCAGCTCCTCCAATTTTTGAGTCAACATAGTTGATGCCTTTTTGAATTCACAACTAGCTTGTGGAATACCCTTCTCATGGACATAATCCACAATTAATCAGGAAGCATTAGTTAAGTGCCTGGACATAATCCACAATTAATTAGTCAGCATTTACTAAGTGTCTACTGTGAGATACTGAGGATAGAAAGACAAGCACGTGGGGACTCCGGAGAAGGGTCAAGAAGGTGAGCTCTCAGATGGAAGGAAGAAAGCCTGGTCATTCTGCTGCAGATCACTGTGCTAAGTTCAAAAAGAAATGTGACGCCATAAGGAATGACTTAGAAAACCACGTATGAACATTGTCTACAGTCAAATTTTTTTTATTTATTTTGTTAAAGGTCGAATCCAACATTTTGCAGTTGAGGAAACTAAAGCTCAGAGGAACAAAAATAATGTCTTCAGCAGAATTAGAACCCAGATCTCCCTGATCCCACTTTTCACATTGCTCACTCTACACACACACACACACACACACACACACACACACACACACACACACACACACACGGCACTACTCCAGTAAAAATGTCTAATACCATTTGCTATCTTCCAACAAGGTTTGAAAGCCCATCTCCTGGAGGGGAAAGATCTCCATGTTCAGAAGGGTTTGTTCCCCCCACTGAGCTGAGCTTCCCACCAGCAGCCGGAGCCCAACCCTGGTCACTGGGGGGTGAAGGTGCTGACTCCACCTCCCCCCGGCAGGCCAAGACTCATTTTGCTGACTTAAGAAGATGCCACGTAAATTAGAACTCATGTAACCATATGGTTCAAACCTGTGGGTCATATTTTATACACAAATGACTATGACAGGCTGTATTTTTGTGCTGACAAGTTATATTTCACCCATGTTTACTAGGAATCCAAGATGGTTATTAAAAGCTGAGCAGCCAAACTTTCTCAGACTTGAGGACAAAATTTTCTTGTGGGGTTTGTTGGTTGGGTTTTTTTTTGAGGGGAGGGGGGCCTTTTTCCACAATGAGAAACAACTTGACTGCAGAGAATGTTTTATGGTTCAGGGGATGCGTGGTTTGGTGATTTTGAGGATGCTAACATCAACAATTCAAGGCATATAACTCAGGCTTTGGCTTACAGAGGGATCGGAGTCTAGGGCTCTGTACAACCATCTTCGATGGCCTCCCAGAAATGGAAGTTCAGAGTTTGTCCTTCCAATGCTGAGGATTCCTGATGAATGAGTGGCAAAGAAGAGGGGAGTGTTTTGAGGAAAGAGTGAGAACAAGGGGTGCAAGGGTGGACTAGACCACCTTGAGGTCTACGACATTGTGATCCTAATACCAATCCACTGACATTTCTCTAGAATCACCCTTGCAAATATAAGTTTGACCTTTTGTTAGGGGTTATATTGCCAAGGGATCTCAGAAGAAGGGGCAGGATGCTTCCCCCCACCTAGTCAAAGTGGTACCTCCAGTTAAGACAATCAGTGACAGCCACTGGCCTTTGAATCAGAGTGGAAAAATGGAAAACCAAAATGGAGCAACAGAGGGGTCATCCTAAGTTCTCAGGGCCCCTCTGGAGCAAAACCCTTAGAAAAACACCTTGGGAGTTTACAAAGAACTCTGAATGAACTCAGGAGACCTAAGCAGGCAGGCAGGCAGACTCAGATGAAAATATGGCTGCAGAAACTCAAACACGGCTACACAAATCTTGAACTGACTGAAAACTTAACCGGGAAAAACTCCCATTCTAAATGATTCACCCAAATCATCGTGTGTCCCAAGGATGTTGACTCCAATAAACTCCCCATTTTGTCTTTTGATTTCCCAAACCTCCAGAGTGCCAGGGCCTCAGAAGCACCTACTGGATAGTGTTCATGTAGAAAAAGTCAAAATATTTTCTCTGGTCTAGTACAGGATAGACAAATATCCCCTATATTCCCATCTCTGAGAAACCCAAAGAGTCATATAATTTCTTCTTTTAGTGTTTCATTAAAAAATGTAATGTCAGACAATAATATAAACAATTGCTAAAATAGTAACAATCTGCATTTAATGCATTTTGAGATCTAAAGCATTATTTTAGCTCCACCCTTTATTTCTTTTGGGGGGGTAGGGAGATCCCAGAGTCTAGAACATAATAGACAATAAATGCCTCTTAATTTGTCCATTCATTTTCATACACTTTTCCCCTTAAGATCATAGTTAGTGTATCCTCTATTTTTCTTATTATTCCATAAAGGTCTTTTATAGATTATTTTGGTATTCATTATACTTTTCAGTCCTACTCACTTTATAGAATTCAACTACATTTTGTTTATCAGGAGATTAGGGCAAGATTGATTTTTCCCACAGGTCTAAGGAACAGAAACTGTTCTCTACTCTCAAAGGGTCATCGGGGCACTGAGAGTTGACCTGCCCAGGGTCAAACAGCCAAGATGTGTGACAGGCAAGACTTGAATCAAGATCCTCCTGATTTGAAGGTCAGCAGAATCACTAGCCTATGTTGGCTCTTCTTCTATTATATGGAATTTAACCACAGTTTAACCTCCCCACTATTGTTGTACATTTCAGTTTTGTCCAGGTTTTTGCAATTACATTTAATGTTGCTATGAACATCTTTGGACACGTAGCTCTTTTTTTATTGATGTTTTTGATAAAAAAAAAAAAAAACTATCATGGTGTACTCCCAATGGCAGAATTACTGAGGCAAAGGGTATGATTATTTTTATAATTTTTATTGCACAAAATGAGACACTCATTTTTTTGGACAAAGACAATAGGAGAAATTTGTTTTATTTGACTATGAATATTTCTTACAAGCCTTTTGGTCTTTGAAGAGAAGAGAATGGAAAAGAAAAAAAAAAACAAAGGTTTGATCACTGAAAAAAATAAGAGCATAATTTTTTTTTAAAACCCTACTGTTTTAGACAGATAGATATCTTAAAAAACACACCATGATATTCTAAGATCATTTAATATCATCATTTTCATTATACATTTAAAAATTTAAGGATCTAGGTAATAAAAAAAGTCAAAGTTAACTCCCAGGGCTGGCCAGTAACCAAAGAATGTCTTTGAGAGCCTCACATTGTGCCCCAAGGTGCTTTCATCCTTTCTCCAAGTAGCAACCTTGCTCTTGGCTTGACTGTGTCTGACTTCCTTAAGGTATGACTTTGAAGGATCATAGATTCCGAGTTGGAAGTAGCCACAATTAATTCTACCTCAATTTCCACATCTGTAAAATGAACCAAAGAAGAAAATAGCGAACCACTCCAGTTTATTTGCTAAGAAAACTCCCACATGGGGTCATGAAGAGTCAGACACAACTAAGATGACTGAACAACCATAATAACAATTTACTTTTTATAATTTATTATTTTTAATGAGGGGATTGCAGTATCGATTCCATTCAACACAACTGCCTTGCCTTTAAGATGTTCACAGTCTACTGAGGTGGGGGGGGTGGCATGTACACAGATAAGTGTATGTTCATATATGAAAATGAACACAAAGAGATTTTGAGTAGAGGGATGAAAAGAATGTTAATAACCAGGGATAGAGAATGGTCTCATGGAAGAAGGAACAACTTTGTGTGGCCAAATAGTACTGTATCTTTCTGGGAAGTTAGACCTTCATTGATCCTCAAACTTATCTGTGAGATAAGTGCTATGGTTAGCCTGTTTTATGGAGGAGGAAACCAAGGCTCAGCTCAGCCAAGCTCCAAGAGGCTTATTACTTAGGAGCCTCCAGGGGGACAAACTGTTCAGCCCTAGCAGCTTTTGAAGACCACTTACCAGGAGACCTAACAAGGTCTTTATAAAGCCCTTGATAATCAATCTGAAAATCACAGATGCTGGAAGCCTTTAAATCAAGGTCTCCTTAACCTGTTTTGTGGGTAAGACTCTTTCTCAGAATCAGGTTTGGAATGATGAAAGGAAATGCTCCATTTGGGTTAGAGATTAGTGAGAGTAAAGATGGAATTCTATGCTCATCTTTGTTCAAGGACCCCTCCTGAAATGGATCCATGAAAACCCCCAGGGAAGAGCCCCTGTCATAAAAGACTCTTGTACCGAGTGAGTGTAAGGATTATTTTTCTAAAGAGGCAACATGCCAGTGTGAATGGAGTACTTTACTTTCAATTCAGAACAACTATTACAGCTCACATTTATATGGCCCGTGAAGGCTTGCAAAGCACATTACAAATATGATTTCATTTGATCTTCTCAGGGACCCTGAGAGGGAAGTGTTATCAATAAGCCCATTTTGTAGAAGTGGGACTTGGGACTCAGTAAGGTTAAATGATGTACCCAGGGTCCCACCACTAGTAAATGCCTGGAGCCCAGTTAAGACTCAGTTTTTTCTGATTCCATTCGACTCTGTCCCTTAAGTCAGATGAACCTCAGTTCAAATTCTGCCTCAGAAAGTTCTTAAGTGGATTATTCTAGACAAGTCTTTTCATTTTTCTAAGCCTGTAAAATGAGGATAATCACAATATCCACTTTATAGGATTATTGTGAAATTTGTATAAGATAATGGATTTGAAGTATTAAAGAAATGAGCTACTGCTCCCAGGATCCCTCGTAGGATCAGACCATGGGGAACAGGCTTCATCTGCAGTCCTAGAGAATGAGATGAGATCTTAGAAAGAATTTCCTGACTTTGAGAGTCATTAAAGCTTGGAATGAGGGAACCAAAAGGGACTATGGAAACTCTTTCTCAGGAGAACTTTTAAAAGAAGAGAGATTGGGGGGCGGCTAGGTGGTGCAGTAGATAGAGCACAGGCCCTGGAGTCAGGATTACCTGAGTTCAAATCCAGCCTCAGATACTTAATAATGACCTAGCTGTGTGGCCTTGGGCAAGCCACTTAACCCCGTTGCCCTGGAAAAAAAAAGAAGAAGAGAGATTCTCAATCATCCAGGGATGGTTTAAGTGTGATCCCCACCCCCCATTCCAGAAGGTCTCTTAAGTTATTTCTCATTTCTCAAACCCAGGACCCAAATTCACTCTGATGTTCTTAGGTGATTTGTTGCTAAGAAAGCCGATGAGCAAGTCGAAATTTAGTATGTCAGTCTAAACCACTGAGGACCCTCTTCCTATCTAGAACAGATTAACATATCTTCCCATGAAGCCAGAGCTCTGTAAGATCTTGGATGCATTGAGATACTTCCTTACATAGTCCTCTCCATACCCCTGGGTCTCCAGACCTCACACTGGGGATCCTGGCTTCTATCTCAGGAATATTCTTCTCATGGTTGGACCTGACCTGACTCAGATACACATTACCCTAAGGTAACCCTGAATTGTACTCTACCTGAAATTCCTGCCAATGCTCCTAATTGCTGGATGCCCCTCTGCCTCTCCCAGTCACTTTGCATTTGTTTGACTATTGTTACATATGTATGTCGGGGTTGTTTTCTTTCATTAGATGACACAGATTGGCACAGTGACCGGAACAGTGAACTTGGAGTCCTTTGGAAAGACCTAAGTTCAAATCCAGTCTCAGATATTTGCTGGCTGTGTGACCCTGAGCAAGTTACTTAGCCTCTCTTCCTCAGTTTCCTCATGTGTAGAAAAAGAATAACAATGGCACCTACCTCCTTGGATTGTTATGAAGCTTAAAGCAGATTATTTTTATAAAATACCTTGCCAGCTTTAAGGTGCTTTATAAGTGCCAGTTGTTTTGGATAATAAATAAAACATTTATTTTATGAGCTTATTAGAGTGCCAAACACTGTGTTTAGCTTGTGTAGAATGAAAATTCCTTGAGGGTGGGAACCATTCCAATTCTGTCCGTATAATTCTAGTCCATAGTATAATATCTACCACATGGGAGGTTTCATAAATTTTTGTGGATTAATTGGTTGATTTTTCCCCATTCATTCACTCAGTTTGATGAGATGGAACACTTATAAATGTGTGCTACTGTTAGTCGATGAGTATTTCTAAAGCACCTACTGTGCACAAACTCTTGGGGCCATGGCAGATCTTCCCCTCAAAGGATTGACATTCTATTGTGAGCTTTTAAGAAAGAATTCGAAATATCTACACATTATTTCAGCAGAGGGTCTGAGCCACTGTTTCAGAGAAAAACTTCTGCCAAAGATAGTGGCTAAGTGTTGCAGGGATTTGTCTTCACCCAGTTGTTCAAACCCTTACCATAAACTTTTTTCAACATTAATTTGGTGAAGCTTTGAAACAAAAATTTCCAGGCTAAAAACAAAAGGAAAATCCATGAATTCCTCCACTTTTCAGAAACTTGTGTTTCAGCTTGTTTCATTCTTCTAACTTTCTCTAGAATTTCCCAATTCTCTGTGATTTTTCTAAAATAAATCAGTAAAATTGAAAAGTGCTGTTGGTGGACTCCCTAGAATTACTGTCACTGACCCAATGTTCTTAATGCTTTGGGGCAGCTAGGTGGTGTAGTGGATAGAGCACTGGCCCTATAGTCAGGAGTACCTGAGTTCAAATATGACCTCAGACACTTAATAATTACCTAGCTGTGTGGCCTTGGGCAAGCCACTTAACTCCATTTGCCTTACAAAAACCTAAAAAAAAAAAAATCAAATCAATGTTCCCTGTAATTCTATTTGATCAATAGCTCTTATTTTTTTAATCTTTCAGTCTCTCTTTGCTTGGATTTCTAAATGATTTGTTTAAACAATAGTATAGCCTCATCCATTTAGAGATGGAAGAGACAGTAGAAACAAGCTAATTCTAAAATCCTCATTTTACCAAGGAGGGAAGTGAAGTCCAGAGAAAAATTCAAACCCCCATTTCCTAACTTCTAACTGCCACAGGCTTGATGCCATCCATGTCATCAAAGAGGATTAAATTATGTGGTTTCAAAAAAATTTGTTGACACTTTTATTCCTCCCCACCCATTAGGTTGTAATGTCCTTGAGGGGAAAGATTTTTATTTTATTATTTATATTCTCAGTACTTGACACAGTATGAGGAATATGGAAGGCACTTAATAAATGTTTATTGGATTAGATTAGATTGATAGCAAGTTTTCAAAAAGATGTTCAGATCCTCATCCATCCACTAGTCAAATATTCCTCAAATTGCTCTTCAGATGCTCTTTCCAAGTGAAGTGAATAAAAGTTATATGAGGATAAAAGATGTCAGGATTTAGAGAAAAAAAATAGGTTAGCACCCTCATTTTACAGGTTTAGAAACTAAGGTCCTTCCACTGAGGGGAAGTGACTTGTCCAGAGTAACACAGTAAATAACAGGCACAGGGTGGGATTTGGATTATAAATCCAATGGAACTAGTACACCAAAAATGCTGGCACTACTTCCCTTTCAAAGTAAGAAACAAAAAATTACACTTATACTAAAGATACATATTATATACAACAAATTTTGACTAGGAAAATTGGTCTGATTTTACTCCCATATTTTCCTGATCACCCCATTCCTGGGAAAATAAGTGATTCTTATGTAGCACTTTAAGATTTAGAATGTATTTATTTTTCTTTAAGAAGTCATGAATGGGGGTGGCTAGGTGGCACAGTGGATAAAGCACTGGCCCTGGAGTCAGGAGGACCTGGGTTCAAATCCAGTCTCAGACACATAATAATTGCCTAGCTGTGTGATCTTGGGCAAGTCACTTAACCCCATTGCCTTGTAAAAACTAAAAAAAAATCATGGGTGGATTTCAGAAAAGCCTGGAAAGACTTGCATGAATCGATGCTGAGTGAAGTGAGCAGAACCAGGAGAACATTGACCACATCAACAGCAACAATGTGAGATGATCAACCAAGGTCCTCTCAGCAGTTCAGTGATCAAGGATAATTCTTGAAGACTTGTAATGGAAAATGCCATCCATATCCGGAGAAAAAACTGTGGAATGTGAATGCAGACCAAAGCATGCTATTTTCTATTTTTAAAATTTGTTGAATGTTTTTCTTTCTCAAGGTTTTTTCTCCTTTAATTCTGCTTCTTTTTCCACAATATGACTAATAGGGAAATATGTTAAACATGAGTGTATATAAATAACTTATATCAAATTATTCACTGTAATGGGGAGGAAGGAAGGAAGGGAGGGAGGAGAAAATGTGGAACTCAAAAGCTTACAAAAAATTATCTTTGCATGTAATTAGAAAATATAAAATAAAATAACTTTCAAAAAGAAAAGATTGACACTGTGTACACATTATCTCAATGACCTCAGTTTGCCCAGTGCCTTAGGAACACTGACTGTCAGAATGAGAAGGGACTTCCATGATCATGGATTCTAATATGCATATATATATATATATATATATATATATATATATATATACACCTTAACAATAGATTCTTCTATAATATCGCAAGCAACTGATCGTCATCATCAGGGCTGGACATAGGAAGAAACTGGAAGGAAATTCTCACATCTGATCAGGGAATTCCTCTCCCAGATCTTCCATGAGAGGACATAGACCACTTATACTCACTTCTAAGGTAGTTCCTTACTTCAGACTTTTCTACCTTGCCTCCTCCCCTTTTTTATGTATTATCTTCCCCAAAACTCCTTGAGAGCAGGAACTGTCTCTATTTTTCCTTATATTTTTCCTCTATTTTTCTGGGATGTAAATAGTGTCTGTCATTATAGATGTCTGCTCGACTCTAATGGGACTCTTCTACAGAATCTGTAACTCAATAGTGGCTAGACTTCTAATAATATTACCTAAACAGTAGGTTCCTTGAAGGGAGGAACTATTTCATTTTTCTTTCTATCACAAGCCCCCGAAACAATTATTGACTATCTGTGGGTGCTTAACCAATGTTCATTGATTAATTCATTGATTGTTTTCAGAGGTGGACATTCCACCTGAGTTTCTCCTGACTCCAAGTCCATTTTCTTTTCCCTATACCACACTCCCATGCTCCATTGATTATCAGATCTGGAAAGATTAGAATCCAGTCTCAGATGCAACAAATGCTCAACCATGTCTGTCCTTGGTCCATGAAGAATGGAGAGAATAACAGGATGCTGTCTCCCACACTTGGAAAGACCCCCACCATCTCTTCCCATTCCCTGGTCTCATTCTCTTAAGAGAAGTTCATTTTCACACATGGTCCCAGCATTCAATTTGAGCCTTCTTTCATAGCTGACCAGTCAACTCTGATTGAGTCTCTGTAAAGCAGATCCTGACCATGTTACCCCCAACTCCACTCAAAAAATGTTCAATAACTCCCTATTGCTCTAGGATTTAGAAAAGCTCCTCATTTAAAGCTTTCCCAGGATGACTCCAGTCCACATTTGTAGGCCCATTTCATATGACCTCTCTTCATGCACTTTAGGTTCTAGGCAAAATGACTGACTTGGTGTTCCCTGAACTTGGCCTCCTATCTCCAGTCTGCCTATATCTGTATAAGCTGTTTCCTGTTTTGAAATGTATTCCCTCTTTACCTCTGCCTTTTTTAAAATGCTTCAAGGCTCACCTGCCATGCCAACTCCTTTGGGAAACATTTCCTGTTCTTCTTAGTTCTTAGTGGTCTTTTCCTCCTCCTGGTTTCCCGTGTATGTTCATCTGTGTGCATATTACATTTCATACCCCTCCCTCTGTGCCCCAGGAGGCAGGAAGATCCTTCAGGGCAAAGAATTTTTCATTTTGTCTTTCTAGCTCCAGTACCTAGAATAGACCAAATACTTCATCAATGCTTGATTGGTTAGCATAGCTGTGGAAACGAGTCTCCAGGAATCTCTCTGAGTCAATCAGAAGACCTGATCAGGTTTGAATCCCAGTGAATGCTCACTCCAAGGAGAGGTTCTTTTCCCACCTAGATTGGCTTTTTATCCTTTGAGTCCAGAAGGTAATGAAAAGGTTGGGAGTCTAAATGTTAAGGAATTTTCCTACAACTCTTCCAGGTGTGTGAGAAGGTCTTTACTTGAAAAGATCATAGGGTTTGGCACACTGAGTAAAACAGATGGAAACACTATATGATTGGGAAGACAATGTCTTTCTTGGGTCTATATAGAAGAAGGTAGTGAGGGAGTTTGCCTGTAGAGGATAGTAGAGGATGCCAGGCTTAGCAGAGAAAAGTCAACTTTTCCCCCTTGTACCAGAGAGATCTGTGTCCTCTCCTCCCCTTCCCCTACTGACCATGTTATTGGAGCTCCTATACCAAACAGGAGACAATGCATCCAGCCCAGAGCAGAAAGACGTACAAATGTGTAGATAGATACAGATGCCTAAAAATAGTCACCAAATGAGGAGGCAACTTCAGAGACCTCCACTCCTCTTATGAAGCAAAGGTCTACCCACTATGGTCTCAAGAAAGAAATAGAAACTAGGAACCCAAATATGGTACCTTCCCGGGGGGGGGGAGGGCAGGGAGGAGGGGAGTGCACCTAAGGAGAGCTACAGAAAGATAGCACAAAAAGAGAGAGATCTTCCTATTCTAGGAGATCAGGCCATCTATGTAGGTATACATACATACCTTTTATATTTTCAGTTTGAATGTACCATCCAATGAACATTGTGTATATTTATGGGAGGGTACTTTCCAAATTTGAGAGGCAGTATTTTGGACCTCTTATTCTTATTACCTTCTTATGAAATACTTTTGTTAAAAGGTAACTAAAGCTACTGATTAGTCAATAATGGAAAGCACGCTGGTGGGGGCTTATGAACCATAGAAGTGAAATTAGCTGTTCTTAACATGGGCCTAAATTATAGTGTAGAGAATGTAGAGAAAGCATTACTCTTAATCTCACTTAATCTTGCCAAGTTTCAATTCCTCATCTATACCTGTGATCCTGTTTTTCCAGATCTGAGAAACATCAGAAAAATTCCCTTCCCTCTAACCTCAATCTAGAATTCACAAGACCTGTTGAAAAAGGCTCTGGAACTCCATCCCATGAAATCACTCCTACGTCTGGCAGGGTTGCATAATGTCGGTCCTCTGTGGGGATTTTGGAGGTGCATCTGGTTTCACTACAGCAAAACAAATCACCCCTTGGACTGCAAAGCAAAGAAGAGAGGAGGAAAAGAGAAGATGAAAGCTATGGGCCGCTCAGTAAATTATATATTATCTGTGCCTGGGATGCCCAGGGGGGTCATGAATTCTTAGTTTCAACAACTGAGAAAAAAAAAAGACTCCAAGAGCTGACACCTTCTGTTCCTAGACTCCATTATAGCTCTGGGAATGAAAGGGAAGGAGGAAATAGTGAATAAATTATTTAAAAGAGGAAAAGGTTTCATTATATTTTTGCACTTTTCTAAGCTTTTCCCCAATAGTCCAGGAGCTGGGGGAAGGGGATGAGCATCCTGCCTATTAAATTATCCCTTGGATTCAGACATTGAAAGGGCCTGGCATTCTCTTGTGAGTTGCTGAATCCAGAACACTTAGCAGCTAAATCTCAGGTCTTTCTGTCTTTTATTCAAAAAATGAAATGTATGTGTAGGTCACAATGAAGGACAGTAAGGCACAAGATCGTTCCAAGTCTTCCATTGCCAAACCACTGTGCTTGCACACTTGGACAAGTTCTGATTTTTCAGAAGTCATTCAAATGCCACTTGGTCCCTTTCCTTCTATGTTTGCTTGCAATGAAGGAAAATAATTTCATGAGGTCTCTAATGTCCCTCAAAAGAAACCTCATTTCAAGATAATCAAATATCATTCTTTCAAAAGCACTGGATGACTTTCCACACTTCTATTTCCTTCCTTTATGTGATACCTTCATGAGAATTGCATTATGGGGGAAAATACAGACAAAGACATCAGGAATGAAGCAATGATAATTTGAGAGAAGGGTCAAGAAGCGACAGAAGAGAGGAGAGCTGGCAGACACCAATGGGAAATGAAGAGTAGGCATTCAGTTGATTAATGATGGATTAAGCCCTGGCTCCTGGGGGCACAGAGACCAAAATGGTGCCTCTAAGCTCAGGAAGAATAAATTGTCTGTCTGCATGTGAATGTAGTTTGCGTGTATGTTCACATAGCATAAGTGTCTATATACTTAGACCCGTATATAAGCAAACACAAAATATATCAATTGTCAGATGTGAATGATGTGCTAATCTAATTTGTTTAACTGTTCTTTGTGCTAAGAAGAGGCTCAGTTGGGGGAGAGAATATCACTGAGATATGACAATGACTTCTTACAAAGCAACAATAATTTTTTAGGATGGTTAAGAGACTTTTGAAGAGGTAGTGCTGTCTATAGCCGACTAAGTTGGCCTCACAGTGTGGGCCGGTGAAGAGAGCACTGGCTCTCCAGTCACAGATCTGCACTTCAACCCTAACCCTGATGCTAGCTGTCCCGGGAACCTTGGGCAAATGCCACCATTCCCGTAAGATTGTGAATTCCTTGAAGGCAAAAAGTGTTTTTGCTTTTTCTTGTACAATTTTCTATATTCTGCTACAGAGTAGGCAGCTAATTTTTCTTGATTGACTCAGTTTCTTCAATTGTAAAATGATAAGGCTGTTCTATTTGGTTTCTAAGGTCTCTTCCAGCTCTTCATCTCTGGACTGGGATCTAATAAGAGCTTATCATATCTCCTGTTCTGCTTTTGTCCCGGATTCAGCCCCAGTACTAACCTTAACTAACCTTAAACCTCAAGGACATGATTCAGTAGCAGGTGCTTTTGTGGACATGTGTCTGCTGACGCCAAGACAAAAATGAAACCATCCTGCCCCCAAGTAGCTGACAATCTATTCAGGGTGGAAAACATACACTCAGATTAACATGGGTCCTTGCCACACTCAAGAATGGTGCAGGCCCAGACTTAGCTACTGTTCAGTCAGTCCTACACTTGAGAAATTGATTTTTTTAACTTAAATGTACAATTCTACATTAATCCTTTAACAAATTCCATTTTTAGGTTTATTGCATGGTTCTGGGTAATTGTGATATTTGGGGACATTGATTTAGCTATCCAATGTATTAGATCTCCCTCCTAAATTCCAGTTCCTTGCAAATAAACATGTCATGAGTGACTTCTTCTAAGGTGTGTTGTGTTTATGGTTTGGATTACTTGTTTCAGACCCAAGATTTTATCAGTGAAAGAACACAGGATGCCCAGAGAGGAATTTCCTTATCCAAGACAAATTGGTACTTTCTCTGCAATTTAAAGGTTGAGCAATTTAGCTGATAAAAATGAGACAGGACATACCCCTCCCTATTTATACCACCTCTGGACTTAGATGTTCTCAAGGGTCTCAAATGAGTCATCCAGCCTTAATGATTTCCAAAATTATCTGCCATCCACAAGGGACAGAGTATTGAAGATACTGTCAAAACCTCACCACCTCAGTGTCTTCTGAAGTCCTAGCAATCTCACTCTTGATTTTCAGAGGGTCACCAAAGCAGAGAGATTTACAGCAATTTAATTACAGTACAATGCTCTCACCCCACTATCTGACAAGGGTCAAAGATGAGATGAGTTGAGTTTTAAGAATTTTAAGGAAGATGAGTTTTAAGATTTTTAATTTTCTGTATAGTATCTGTTGTTGTTCAGTCATTTTAATCGTGTCTGACTCTTCATAACCCCATTTGAGGATTTGGGGCAGAAATATGGAGTGGTTTGCCATTTCCTTCTCTAGTACATTTTACAAATGAGGAACTGAGACAAACAGCAAATCACATTTGAACTCAGAACATTGTCTCTCTGACTCTGGTCCTGGTTCCCTATCCACTTTGCTATATAATACCGTAAAAGTTATGTGTTATAAAAAGTGAATATAGTCCGAAATCAATGTGCGTGTTTTTTTCTTTGAGTTGATAGCAAAAATGGTAGCATAATTCTTGGGAATTACTAGCAAGAAAAAACGCATTACTTATTACCAATTTTATTTTGTACACTACATTTTATGAATTATTTTATGATTACTACATTAGAAAAAGTATGTTATCAGAATTAATATTTTATTATAAAGAATTGTAAGCAGAAAAGTGTATTTTCTGTAATTCTTAGCAAAAGATTATAGTTGTAGGTGGTCACAGGAGCCTAACCCCATTTCCCATAGGTTTAATGTATCCATATCTGCATTTTTCACTTTCCTGCTATTTTCTGTGAATGTTACATCTGTGAAAGTTGAGAATTGACTGCAGGTCAATAAAAGAAGAACTTGGCTCCCAATAAATTAGGCAACTCGGACTTGGAAAGTTGACTTTCTCTTTTCCAGAACCTTTCCAATCCATGTTTAACTCACAGAGGGCAGGTGCTCACAGGGGGTTCAGAAAAAGAGAGACAAGGACACACTCAAGGTCTCCCTTAAGAATTTTGGAGTCATTTGGACAGCATGGAAGACACTGGCATAGACCTGCCCAGCATGGTGTGCCCTCACCAGCTTAGGGTTAAGTAACCCCCTACTAACTCTAGAATCAGATACAAAATCCTCTGGTTAGTGTTGAAAAGCTTTCACAATCTGGCTCCCATCTACCTTTCCAACCGTATTTTAGGTGATTCCCCTTTGTACACTCTTCAATCCGGTCAAAATGGCTTTATTTTTGTTCTTTATACATCCTATCTAATTGCCACATCCACACCTTTCCATAGACTCTACCCTGTGTCTGGAAGTCATTTCTCTCCTTTTCCTCTCCCTCTTAGAATCTCTAGTTTTCTTCAAATTTCAGTTCAAGCATCACCTCTGACCAAAGACCTTTCCCCAACTGCTAGCACAGCACCCACCCCAAATTACCTTGTATATACTTATATAGAATATGCCTCTACGTGAAGACATATTCTCCCTGATAGAATGGAAACTCACTGAGGACAGGTATTATTTTATTTTTGGCTTTGCATTCCTGGCCCCTAGCACAGCGTCTGACCCAGAGCAAACATTTCACAAATGCTTGTTGATTGATTGGTTGCTTGGTTGGAGAGTTGCTTTTTCAATACCGTGAAATGTAATTCCTCCAACCAGGATGAGATTATTTACTGTACCTAAGTTTCTCTTGCTCTCTCTTTATCTCTCTTGAATTTCAAATCACAGTATCTCTGAACTGAACCAAATATCAGTGATCATAATTCTAAAAGACTTGAGATGGAAAATGCCATCAAGAGGGGGAAAAAACTAAGAATGCAGATCAAAGTATACTATATTCACTTTTAAAAGTTGGTTTTAGGGGGCGGCTAGGTGGCTCAGTGGATAGAACACTGTCCCTGGAGTCAGGAGTACCTGAGTTCAAATCCAGCCTCAGACTCTTAATAATGACCTAGCTGTGTGGCCTTGGGCAAGTCACTTAACCCCATTGCCTTGCAAAAAACCCCTAAAAAAATCAACTTAAATCCTATAGCACATCTAATAAGGAGTTTCCTAGTCTTTGCTTGCAAGGATGGCGGGGATGGAAATGGGAAATTATCCTACTGGACACCTCAAATGATTAGGAAGTTTTCCTTGTTGTTGTTGGTAGTCACTTTTCAATCATATTTGACTTTTCATGATCCCATTTAGGTTTTTCTTTGTGAAGACACCGGGGTGGTTTGTCATTTCCTTTTCCAGCTTATTTTACAGATGAGGAAACTTGGGCAAAGAAGGTGAAGTGACTTGCCCAGAGTCACATAGTTAGTGAGTGTCTGAGGCCAGATTTGAACTCAGGAAGATGAGTCTCTGTGCACCATTGCACTACCTAGCTGCCTTTTAAGTTTTCCTTAAGTCACACCTAAAAATACTCTCAATGACTTCTATCCATTGCTCCTGGATTTCCCCCCTGAGACAAAGAACAAAATATAAGCCCTCTTCCACATGAGAGCCTTTTTAAGTGTTTGAATATGACTTTCAGCCCCCGCCCAGGGAGTGTTCTTTAATTCAAACAACCCTAGTTCCATTAAATGGTTATCCTATCTCATGAGCCAGAAGCCCCATCAAATCTGAGCGGTCCTCTTCTGAATGACTATGCCTCTCCTAAAATGAATACTGAGCTAAACACAGTATTCTAGGTGTGCTCTGACCAAGGCAGGAGACAACTCCCTAGTGCTGAATGTTAGACCTCTCTTACTAGTGTGACTGAAGTCCTCGCTGACTGCCTTGTCATAGGATACTATTGACTTACATGGAGCATACAATCCACTAAAATCCTGATATCTTGATTTCTCTCTCATCACATTCAGCTTAGATCAATGTATAACATGAAAGCAACATAAAGACTAACAGACTGCCTTGTGTGGGGGGTGGAGGGAGGGAAGTAAGATTACCAGGAAAAGTGTAAAATTCAAAATAAATAAATAATATTTTAAAAAATAAAATAAAATAAAATCCCAATATCTTCTTCAGACAAAGTATTAAATAGTCTTACTTGTACCATCTTGTATTTGAGAACTTCATTGTTGGGGATTTTGTTTATTTGTTTTCTTTTTAAACCATGTCTTTTCTTGGTGCAACCTTATTTTCTTTTTTTGCCTTTTTATTTTTTATTTATTTTTTTAAGAAAGATTTTATTTATTTTGAGTTTTACAAATTCCCCCCCAATTCTTTCTTCCCTTCCACCCTCCCCCCACAGAAGGCATTCTGTTAATCTTTACATTGGTTCCCTGTTGTACATTGATCTCAGTTGACTGTGATGACAGAAAAATCATATACTTAAGGAAGCAAAATAAGGTATGAGATAGTAAAATTACATAATAATATAACTTCTTTTCTAATTTGACAGTAATAGTCTTTGGTCTTTGTTCCAAGTCCACAATTCTTTCTCTGGATACAGATGGTATTCTCCATCGCAGATAGCTGAAAATTGTCCCTGATTGTTGCATTGATGAAATAAGCGAGTCCATCCAGGTTGATCATCACCCCCAGGTTGCTGTTAGGGTGGACAGTGTTTTTCTGGTTCTGCTCATCTTGTTCAGCATCAGTTCATGCAAATCCTTCCAGGCTTCCCTGAATTCCCATCCCTCCTGTTTCTACTAGAACAATAGTAAAACCATGCCCTCCTAACCGTGCTTGATCGACCCTTCCCCTGTCTTAGATTTGAACGGATCTTTGGTCAGAGTACAGAGCTCTGAGTATGTACAATGATTATTTGTTAGCTAGATGGATGGATATGTTTGTTTATTTTTTTCTGCCCCGATAGTATGTAAGTTCCTTAAAACAGCAACTATTTCAATTTTGTCTCTGTCCTAGAAAATTCAGAAGATAAGAAAAACATGGGAACACCTCAGTCTTTATTGATTCCAAAAAAAAGTAACCAAAAAAGAATCAACAGCCATTCACCTGTATGCTTTCTCTTCATTCTTACAAACTCTTTATGATGGTCAACTGAACATGAATCGAGGGCATCCTTGATGAGAATTATAGTGAAAAACAAGCAGATTCTCACAAACATTTTTCAATCATGAATCCCATCTTTCCCAGGCTAATCAAGACCCTTGATAAATTCCCTCTTTGTGTTCTAGGTTTTCTTGAGCCACAAAACTGGGGAATCTTTGGGGACCTCCATGAACAATAGACTGGGTTTAACAACTGTGAAAGTCTATTGAACAGCAATAAGAAATAATGGGCACAGAGAAACAATATGATATTTCCAAGTGCCAGTAATGCTGCCAATCATGAGACATTCCCAGGAAGATAGCCAGAACTAACTTGCAGTCAGCAAAGCCCCATGGAAATGTTCATGCAAACCTGAAGAGACTGGACACTTGGTGGAGGGCAGTGTTCCCATGTCCCACAATTTGGATTGCACTGAACTGGTATATTTATGTATGCCTGTAAGAAAAACATCTCTTTCACTTGGAGAAGATAAATTAAAACATCAGAACCACATGCCAGTGTCCTTGGTCTTCAGCAAAAGAGTCCTTCTGACTCTGCTCCATGAGGCATGAATTATAGTACTTAGCCTTTGGGTCTGGCTATTCCCAGGGCCGCTCACTTGGATTGGCAGACCCACACAAACAGCCTGTTATCCCAAGTAGGGCTGAAGTGTTAGCAAAGGGAAGGGTGATTGTGCAAGTAAGTAAACAATTAAGAGCAAGAAAGTCCTAGCCCCTTGGGATCCTTCCTCCCTGGGAAGAAGGGCAAGGTTGTAGAGGACAAAAAGGAAGACAGTTTTAGAGGACTTTGCATCAAAATCATCTCATCCAACATTCCCATATTCCAGGAGGAGAAACTGAGAGGAAGAGGGGGAAAGAGATTTCCCAAGGTCCTGAAGCCCCATTCAATTAAACAAGACTTTAAAAATAAATTAATTAATGTCAATTGTTCTCATTTATTACTGCCCTTCCCCTAATCCCTCCCAGAGAGCAGCCCTTATAATAAAGAACTAAAAAGTAAAGGGAGAAAACAATTCAACAAAATTAGCCAAAATACTTAGATAAAATAAAAACGAAAGGTCTGGGTCTCTTCTTTTGGGACGAGCTTTGTCATCATGGTCCATTTTGTTGTTGTTCCTTCCATTCCCATTGCTGGAGTGATTGGGTGGTTTCCTTGTTCTGTTTCTGTCATTTTGCATTGGGTCATACAAGTCTTCCCTGGCTTCTCGCCATCATCACTTCTTGCCATGCTGTAACATTGCATTCCATTCACTCAAGAAACACTTATTAGACACCAATCACTGCATTACAAAGGCAAAAGTGAAATAGTTCTCACCCTCTGGGACTTTCCATTCTACCAGGAAGAAATAAGATATTCACAGACAAATAGATGCAAAATAATTATGTATAGAGGGGTATAGGAGGGATCCAGTGAAACTTATTAGAAGATTGGCACTTGGAATTCCAAGAGGCAAAGTTACACAACAGGTAATGGGCAGGTATGGGGAGAGCCCATGCAAAGGGACAAAACAACGGATGGGTGGAATGTCAGATTCAGGAAGCAACATGTGGAGGGAAGGAGAAGGGAGAAGGCAATAGGAAGAGACATAGACACAGAGAGAGAGCCAGACAGAGAGAGCTCTTTCCCCTATAACACAGATTACTTTGGAATTACTACTTACAAGACTTCAGTCTTGTACCTGATTTCCTCCAAGTTTCCGTTCTTTTTTACACTATATCATTTTGCATCAGTCAGATAAAAGCTGGAGCCAATTGCCTGCTCCATTGTTGTTTTTATGGAAATATTGATGGTGAGAGATTGGGGTAGCCACCATGAAAACAACTTTTTTTAGAATATAATCATAATGCCTCATTAGATTGTGATGCCCTATGAGAGACAAAATAGCACACAGAGACCAAAAGTTGGATCTAGTTTCAAAAGATACAGATTCAAATCTCAACTCTGCTATTCAGTTACTCAGGGATCCCTAGCAAATCATTTATTCATTTGGGTCCTCAGTTTCCTCTCCTATAAAGTAAGAGCATTAGACTACATGACCCCAAGGTTCTTTACAGTCTGAATATTATGCTTCTAGCCTAGAAGTGTTCCATAGAGAGGTTCAAAGACAACAGTTCCAGCATGATGGTACCCATTGCAACCAGTGTCTGAGAGGAGATGATGGTGGCTTCAACTAACTAAAGTTAATTTCATAATAATAGTGTTCCTACTGTATTTTTCAGCTCTTAGGGGGCTGACCCATTGGCTGTGGTGACCTGCCAGCAAGAGAGCTGGAAAGAAAAGGGTCTTGGTCTTCAAGAATAGCTCCATTCAGAGTATATATCCTGTTCTAAGGAACACTAGAGTTTCAAGTCTGTTTTCTCAAATTAGAAGACCATTTAATTTCCAGCAGGACTGAGAAAAGCCGGGAGGGTTGGGGGTGAGAACCAGGGAAGGGTTAATAAAATAAAAATCCAACACCTTGAAAGAATGAAGCTCTGAAGACCTCTATGAATTGATGCAGAGCCAAGTGAGCAAAAATTAGGAGAACATCAGAGAAAAAAGCAACTTTGAGACTCGGATCAATACAAGGATAAACCACAAGTCCAGAAAACTAAGGATAAAATCCTGGCAGAGACAGGATGGACTTAACAATGTAGAGAAATACAGAGATACTCAGAGATGGCAATACAGGGATTGGCTTTGTTGGGCTGTCCATGCTTAGGGGCAGATTATTAGTGGATAGGTAGATAGAAAATTGAGAAATAGAATGATGAATACATTTTAATTTGTTTACTTTTGCCATTCTTTCTTTTTTTACATTTTGATTTCCAGATTCTTTCCATCCAGCTTCTCCCCTACCCTCTAAGAAGATAAATAATATGATATTAATTATACATAAAACGTTTTTTAAAAATATGTGATGAAAAAATAAAAATAAAAAATAAAAAAATAAAAAATAAAAATAATATATATGTGATGAGGGGTGGCTAGGTAATGCAGTGGATAGAGCACTGGCCCTGGAGTCAGGAGTACCTGGATTCAAATCTGGCCTCAGACACTTAATAATTACCTAGTTGTGTGGCCTTGGGCAAGCCACTTAACCCCGTTTTGCCCTGCAAAAAAAAGCCTAAAAAAAAAAAAATATATATAATATATATATATACATACATATATATATATATATATATATATATATATATATATATATATATATATATATATATATATAAAATGCTGAAACCCCAAATCCACACAGAAAGGGAAGATACAAGTCAACTTAGAGGAAGCCAGCTCATGATTTAACTTCCTATATGTTCTGAATTGACCCCAGTGGCCTTCTAGTCCAAATAATGACTGAACAAGATCCATGTATGCAACCACTGACCACTGGTCTTCCACCCTCTACCTGAAGAACTCCAGCAATAACTAATGATAATCGCTAACATCTATATAGCGCCGTGACCCAGATACTGTGCTAAGCACTTTATGGTTACCTTGTTTGATCTCACAACAACCATGGAAATTAGATGCTTAATTATCCTTATTTTACAGATGAGAAAACTGAGGCAGAGAGCAGGTAAGTAACTTGTCCATGGTCCCATAACGAGGAAGTGTCTAAAACTGAATTTGAACTCAGGTCTCCCTGACTCCAGGTTCAGCACTCTGTCTACCATGCCACCCATCACTTTCCAAGGTAGCGCATCAATTTTTGGATACCTCTAAGAAGTTTAAGAAGTTGTTCTAACACTCGTCTCTCCCAACTTCCACCTGCCCTCTGAAGTTAAGAATAAAGCAAGTCCCTTTTCCTCATGATAAATATTACAAAATGGAACAAGATGCCCCAGAACTCTCTTCTCTTCTACAGGATAACAATTAATTATTCCTTCAACCATTTCTCCTTGGCACAATCTCAAGGTCCTTTCCCAGGACTCTGGAAGTCTTTTCAAGAATTTCTGAAAGTCCTCTCTAGAATGTAGGTCTCCAAAATGAACATGATCCCCCAGGCATGGTCAGACTAAGATACACTATACAGTAGCAATATAAACTCCCCAGTTCAATACATTATGCCTCTCAATACAATCCAAAATATCATTGACACTCTTGGCTACCATATTACACCACTGACTAATCTAGTGTATAGTCCATCCAAAGTCTCAAGATATTTTTTCAAATGAATGTCTATCTAACCATCTAATACTTATGGGGGAGTGGAGATTTTGCACCCAAGGGTAAGATTTTATATTTATGCTTTCTTTGTCCCTATTAAATCTCATTTTTAATTAGATTCAGCCCCAGATTCTAGCCTGTTAAGATCCTTTTGGATCCTGATACAGTTCATCTAGGTCTGATGAACTGAATTCATCAAGGCGGCTAGGTGGCTCAGTGGATAGAGCACTGGCCTTGGAATCAGGAGGACCTGAGTTCAAATCCAACCTCAGACCCTTGATAGTTACCTAGCTGTGTGGCCTTGGGCAAGCCATTTAACCCCATTGCCTTGTAAAAACTAAAAGAAATAAGCTATGATCACAATGGTGGAATTCTGAAAAGAACTATGGTGGTTCAGTCTTGCCCTGTGAGAAAAGTCCTACCTGGGAGATTTATTGTTCATATGTGAAATGATTCTCTAAGTAAGAGTTTATAAGAATGCACTTCTATGTTAGTAGACTGATCATTTACATATCAGCTGGGACACCTCTTTTTTCTTTTTTATGATGAGACTTTTAATTACTTAGTGTAGTTAATGAAAAAATAAGCTATTTGGCTACAGCTGTACCCTGACATTTCATTGACTGGTCATTGTGTAGCACGTAAAGAATTTGGGGGATCCTTATCCCAACTCCCGCTAGCACTAATGTATAAGGTTCTTCCATTCATCAACAAGATTATATCTCTCTGTCAAGGTTCTAAGGATATTCCTGGAAGGTCAAGAGAGGAGATAACTTTCTCTAATGTTACTGGTTCAGGCCCCCATGTTGGTGAGTTTGATGCAATATCAATCAACTGTTACAAATGATATCACCCTTACATTGTTGACACACTTCAATGATTAGCAACCCATTGATCTGTCAGACATCTGGATCAATCGCCACACCTTAATTAGGCATCTACATGGGCAGATACTATGCTAAATGCTGGGATGACAAATGCAAAAGTGATGCAATTCCTTCCTTCAAAGCTAAGTCTATACAATATCAAGAGACAAAAGTTGAATTACATCTTCTATTGAATCAACAAGATGTTTTTCAGGCTGCATAGAGAGAACCTCAGCCTTTTTGTGATGCCATCAGCTCCCATCTCTCAGAGGTACTGCTTTTTAAAAAAAAAATAGCTTCTCCCTTTTTTCCTTCCCTCCTACTACCACAGGAGAGAACAAAGGAATGTTGGGAGGCAAAGGAAAGATGAAACAGTGTTCATCATGTGTCAGACTTCCATCTAAGAGGCTATGAGAGTTACACAAGTTAATAAGCAAGTCATTTTATTTCATCTTTGCATCCCCTGCGATTAGCAGAATCTGGCCCAGAGTAGATGCTTAAATGCTTGTGGATTAGCTGATTGATTGATTGATTGACTGATCTGAAAGTTCCTGAGTTAATGAGCAAGCTGCTTCATTTCAGTCCTGGTATCTTAAGTAGGGAGCTGGCCATAGCAAGTGCTCAAAGAAGGTTTGTGGAATTGAATTTGTGAACACTCCCAGAGACTGGATGCTGTGCTGAGAGTTAGATTTGGTGACTTTCTTTGTTATTTCCATAATATATTCCACCCTCCCCCAACTTTTAGAATATTTTTGTATCAGCTGTAAAACATTCTGTGTGGTTTGATGAGTGGTTGTTAATATTCATGTAAAAAATGCAGAAGCCATCCAATCTATTTTAGGTTTCGGGAATGAAAGAATGGGAAAGGTCTTGGGGAAGAGAGGATAGATAATGGTTTTTCAAGTTTAGAAATCTCTTCTGTTTTCCAAAAGTTCTGTGTGTGTCTCTTGCTCTCTGACTCTGGGTGTACCTATTTCTGTCTCTCTTTTCCTGTCTCTTTCTCTGTCTGTCTGTCTATATGTTTAACGGAGAGATTGTTATTCTTATTTTGTTCTGTAGATCATTAATATCCAAGGAGAATGAGGCTCTGGAATCTGAAACTCAGATCAGACTTTTCATGACTCTGCCAAAGGAATGGTTTCCACTGTATTGTTTCGAACCCTAAAATAGAGCCTTCATTTTTCAGTTCTGAGGCAGACATCTCTCCTAGGGTCTGAGATAATCCGCAGAATTTTACCTGCAGCTGGGGGGAGGACAGAAGATATGAGAAGGCCTAAGTTGTGACATGGTGGAGAAAGGAGCAGTGTTTTGTGATCATTTGCTGTGCTTAGTCTAAGATTTACTTGATATGGTTCCTTAAACAGATCCCCTCCTAAAACATTGAGGTGAAAACACTGGAAAGTCAGTTCTCTGAGATCATCCCCATAGACTATGCTCGTTACCGTGTCTAATTTCATCAATTTTGTAACTGCTCTGGCTCCATCAGCCTCTATACAGAGAGAACAGTCCCTCTGATCCATGGAGCTTCCCTCTCTCGAGTTACCCCAGAAGCTTTGCTGTGCATGTGTCCAGGGTCAATAGAAAAGTGGGAGGGAGGGAAGGAAAGGAAGTGGGATGGAGAGGTGTCTCTTTGTTCCCCTTCTGTCAAGATACACAATGCTTTGGATAGGCCTTTGGGGTCTCATGCTTTGTCTCTGCAAGTGGCAGATGGTAGGGACCCACTAATACATGGATCCCCACATGGGAGTGATGAGGGAGGAGGAGGAGGAGGAAAACAGCAGACCCTTCACTAGGGTGGAGCAACTGGGGTCTTGCCCCAGGGCACTGAAATGTAGAAGGAATAATGACAGCCTTTTCTGTCCTTAAGTAGTATGGGAATAAATGCATTTAGCATCTGGGATTTCTTGGTTCTAAGATGTTTGGTCACCCATGTGAAGCCTTTCTCCACCCCAACAGAATGGTAACTCATTGGCAACTTAGAATCTTAAAGCATTTATATGACTCACACATGGCCACACAGCTACTACCACCACCACCACCAATTACTGTTACTGCTACCACTATGATTATTATTATTATCATTATCATTTACATAGCATTTTAAAGTTTGCAAAACACTTTATAATTATCTCATTTTATCTTCACAAAAGCCCTGGAAGGCAAGTGCAATTATTATCCTCATTTTGCAGATAAGGAAACTGAGACAGTCAGAGAAGTTAAATCCTGCTGCCCAGCATCACCCCATTAGCAAAGTATCAGAGGTCATATTGGAACCAAGGTCTTTTTGACTTCATGGCTGGTTTTCTAACCGCTACGCTACACTGCTTCTTACTGTATTAGCAAATTAATTTATAAAAGTAGGAACTGCCATATGACAGCCTTCTTCCTATGGAAACCGAAGCCTAGGTGGAATACTGCATCTGGCCCAGCCCTGCCCCCCTGCACCCCCACCTCCACCCACAGAAGAGTCTCCTTGTAAGTATTTCACTTCATAGACCTGGGGTTTTCAAACCTTCTTTCCCCCATCTGAACTAAGGCTAAATCTCTCTCCCCAGACACAAAAATTGTAGGTTATAGTTCAGGATGACAGAATAGTGGTGCTGGAAAAGGGAGGGGTAGAGAAGGGAACTCACAAAATGCAGCCTTTGTCTGAGACAAACCCCCAGAAAAGAGGACAAAAACAAACAAGTAATAAATAATATCCCCAAGTTTATCCAGAGCCCAAACAACCCTCATTCTGATGCACCACAGAGCCCCCAAGAGCTTGGACCAGGTCTGGCCCCATCATCAAATCACCCAGGCAAGTTGATAGGGGTTTTCCTGAAAGAACCCCCTAGGCCACAGCCCCAAACCAGAGGTTTCTCTGGCACCCTGAGAACAGGCCCTGTTTTGTCTAAGACCATTCCCCCCACCCCCATTCCACCCTCTTCCTTATCCAAATTTTTTTTAAAAACCCAACCCTAAAAGGAAATCTCCTTGAAACATAAGGAATAGGTCATTAGTGTGTCTAATTGTGGGCATTTTTAATGTCAAACATTCAATCTATAGTGAATAAGGGCAACTATTCAGGAACCTCCAAAAATGTCTAGCAATTTTAACCTAATGGGCAAGATTAATGGATTGTCATCTACAGGAGAAGGGGAAAAGAATGAGGAAAAACCAGGGGAACTCGCCCCCATTGCCTTGAAATTGTAGTCCACCTGAATGGACTCCAGCCAGGGGATGGCCTCTCCTGGATTCCCAGCTAAGTGATATTCATGGCAAGCAAACTCCAGGCCTTCTCCAGACAGGCCCAGCTCCCAGAAGTTGGTTTTCTATTTTAACAAAAACAGACAAACAAAAAGAAAGCCCCCACCACACACCACCAATCCAGTGCTTAGCATGAAGCATCTGTGGCCAAGTTGGCCCCCCATCCCCTATCTCCAGGAGGCCGGGGATTGGCTAGGCCTCTGGCTCCGACACCTGGATTTGTCAGGGCCTCTCAGAGGCTGCTGAGAATGTGCCCCAGTTGGGGCGGCTGCTCTCCCCTATCACCCCTCTGACAGAGGCAAACACAACAAGGCCTGGGGGATGACTGACACATTCCTCCCCTGTCTGCCTCTGAAAGGATTTTATTTAGCAGGCCTCAAGTTGGGCTTTTGACTGACAGGCTGTGAAGGGGAAAAGTCATTGGCTTCCATTAGGCTCAGTAACCACTGAGGAACAAAACACCTTTTAAACGGGAAGAAAAAAAAGAGTGAAGAAAGAGCTGAGAAGAGTGGGGAGAAGAAAAAAAAAGCAGATTCTTTTCGAGTTCAAAAACAATCCTTCTCTTTGCCTTCTGTCTATCAATTAGGGCGGCATCCCCAGAGGGGATCCAGGCAGACCCTCATTGGTGTCATTCATCTGCCAATCCAGATGACATGAACACCAAAGACCTTCGTGTAGCCCTGCGGAAACTGTCTGTCAACCAGTCAACAGCTGCTATGACGCCATCTTCTCTGTTTTTCTAGGACGATTATGGAGAAAGGGGGGAAAAGGAGAAAAAGAATAAAAGCCTTGCCAAATCCTGGAAACCCAGCTCCAAGGTGCTGTTCATAGTTTCCTTCTTCCCCCTCCAACACACCTTTTCAACCCCCAATCTCAGTGTCTTTATAAAAAGGAAACATGGCCCCGTTGCCTTGGCTGTCTTGGGAAGAGAAATAATCATTGTCCAATGGAGACCCCAGAGGGGACCAGGAGGGAAAGGGAGATCCTTTTTGGGGGGGGGGGAAGAATTCTTTGCTGAGTGTGGGTCAATACTCCCATCTTACTGAGGCCCCAGTAAAATGTCATTGGTATCTTCCAGGGAGCACCTGGAGTCAGAGAGCCCAGAGAGCTTGCCAAAAGTTGTCTGCCTTCTATGAGTTTAGCTTGGAGGGGGAAGATTCAGCTGCTGGAGTCTGAAATTAAGGCCAAACTCAACAACCAAGACACCATTTCCCCTCATTCTTTCCCAGCCCTCCCCAAAGCCAGATGCAGACAAGAGTGAACTCCCAAGATTCCAGGGCTCTGTAGGTCACCCTGTGCACCCAGTCCACAGGCAGACTCCAGTGGAAGGGTAAATAACCCCCAAGCCTTTGTTGGGTGGGAAAGGGTATCAGTTTGGGGGAATCACACCTTGGCTCTGACTTTGAATAGTTGCTGACCCCGAGGAACTCTCAAGGGTTACTTTACTATCCACAAATGTGGGACATGGAAAAAAATGATCTGGGATCACCTCCAACTCTAGGTCTAGGATCCTGGGACCCTTCAAGCTTATGTGTACATGACTCACATTTTCCCAGAACCCATATCTCCTGAAGAAGTGACAAATGTCACACTCTCCTCATAGAAATCTCCTTTAGATCTCTCAGTCAGTGGGGTATCCCTGAGCACCTTTGAACCCTGGGGGAAAAGTTTCCAAAAAAAGGCAGGATGGTACTGTGGACCCACCCAAGTGTGGATCTGCCCTTTGCCCTATCTCTTTCTGCCTTATTTCAGTGAGGAATCAGAGCAGAGGGCACCCCTATCACACCTAGGAAGGCTGACACTTGGACCAACTCAGTGTAGGCATGCATGGAGAAGCTACAGTCAGAGCTGGAATGGTGCACTCTCTTCTTTCCTTCCTCCCCTCTTTGTTCCTTTCTTCTTTTCCTTTACTTCTCTCCTCTTGATTTTTGTCCTTTCCTTCATTCTTCCTGCATTCCTTTTCTTTAGTTCATTTTGTTTCTCCTTCATTACTTCCTTCTTCCTTCACTTTTCTTCCCTTCCATCCTCTTTCTTTGGCTTAATCTTCCTTTTTCTCTCTCCCTTTCTTCTCACTTCTTGCCTGTTTACCTTCCTTTTGCCCTTCTGTCCTCTTTTTATTACTTTTTTCTTTCCTTGTTTTCTTGCTTCCTTCATTTTCTATTTTATATTCACTTCTTTTTCTTACTTTTGCTATCCTTTTCTCCCATCTGTTCTTTTTCTACCTTTCTCTTATTTTCTCCTTTCCTTCTTGGTTCCTTTCTTTCCTTTCTTTTTTTCTCTCTTCCACTCTTTTCTTCCTTTATCTTTTTCTTTCTTCACTTCTATCTCTTGTTTTCCTTGGTGGCAAAGTGGATGGAGCACCAACCTTGGATTCAGAAGGGTGGGAGTCCGAATCCAGCCTCATATACTTGCCACTTACTAGCTGTGTGACTTTGGGCAAGTCACATACTTTGGGTTGCCCCACATCCAGAGTCATCTCCAAGAATCCTGATTCAGATCTGGCCACTGGAGGCCAGATGACTCTGGAGGAGAAAGTGAGGCTGGTGACTTAACACAGCTCCCCTTGCTCAAATCCAGTTCATATGCTTGTCATGGCATCACCTCCCTGATGTCGTGGTCCTCTTCAAAAATGAAAGACAAAAAAAATTATCCCAGTCAGGTTCCAGCAAATCTTAAATTTCTAATGAAGGCAAGTCATAGACTGCTAATGTAATCAGATGTGCACAGACCCAGAGTCCTGAAATGAAGACTAGTGCAGAGCTAAGAGTAAAGTGTCTGAAAATCTAGAACAAATCTGTGAGAGATGAAGAGAGGAATGGGAAGGGATTGTTTAATAGGATTATTCCCCAGCCAGCATTTTGTCATCTGCACCAAACAGTCTCTGCCTAATCACAGCTAGGAATACTGACTCCCAAAGAAGCAGGTTCCCAAACAATTCCTCCAGTCTTTGGTTGCTTCATAGACATCATGTTTAAATGAATGAAGCAGAAATCTCTATATCTACATAACTGCATGATATCGTGGGCCTATGTATTAGTACCTGTATAAATCAAGTCAGGGAATCAAGCCATTCTGAAGAATTAATTGAAAAGGCACAGGGTAGGTGTGAATAGGCTACAAAATATGTATAACATTTGCCTAGAGAGGTAAAAGAATTCTTCAAGAAAAGGAACATAAAGGATGGAAAGAGAGAAATGTGGAGTGTTCCATGAGCAGAAAAGATGAGTCAATAATGGGACAGCATTGAAGGACAATTGATGGACCCAAACAGTGTCTAGTTAACTAAAGGAAAATTCCCTGGTGAACTTAGACAAGACTTACATGGGACAAGAACCATGAAAGGGTTGATGTCTACATCCTGAAAGGAAATAGACACATCAATGAAAATCCTATGTGGTATCCAAGTAGGTACAAACAGAATTATGCCCTTGATTCTAGCTCTTGCAGGCATGTCTGTCAATGCAGAATAAAAGAACATTTGAGGTGGAGAGAGGGAAGGAGAGTAGGGAAGAGAGTTAAATGACTCAGTTTGTCCCTGATATAACTAATTCAGTTTCAAAGGTGTCCACTTCCCAACCAGATTAAAGCCTCTAAGGAATTCCAAAGATGCCCCAAGAAGCAGAGCCCTAAGAGTGCCCAG
Source organism: Macrotis lagotis (assembly GCF_037893015.1). Lineage (NCBI taxonomy): Eukaryota > Metazoa > Chordata > Mammalia > Peramelemorphia > Peramelidae > Macrotis > Macrotis lagotis. The sequence continues at coordinate 15,644,729 of NC_133664.1, forward strand.
GAGGCACATCTCTCCTGATGCTCCAATTTGGCCAGAGCTCAAGCCAACAGGGAAGAACAAATTCTTCTTTCTGAATAAACTCACATTTGAGCTGCATGGGGGAGGCAGACATCAGTGTCTCCTGTCAGTTGACTTTCAACTTTTAACCTTAATTGTTCCTTTCACATTGGGAATCTGAAGCAGTGTACATCATGCACAACATATTTAAATGCGGATCATGACATTAAATGGTCATTCAAAAGGAAGGTGCTTTTGAAAAGAAGTTAGAAAGTCAAAACACTTTGTCCAAATATTGTTTTACAGATTGAAGCAGGTCTCAATTTTTGCTTTTTTTCCTTCATCTTGTATGACTTATTCCTCTGCCTAACTATAGGATCATAGAATGAGAGGTTGAAGGGACTTTCAAAGTTATCTAATATAGCCTTTATTTTGCAGCTGAAGAAACTGAGTTCCAGTGGGGTGGCAGAACCAAGATTGGAGATAACTTTTTGATGCTTTGTTGGCTGGGTCTTCTTCCTGTTTGGATCATGGGTGTGGAAAATCCTTTGAAATCCATGAGCTCTTTCTTAGACTCTTGACTTGTGTCAATCATTGATGGAATCTAACCCAAGATGGCTTCCAGGTGCTCCAGTTGCATTATCAGAGGGTTTAAAATGCCCAATTTGTCAATGAAATTGATCCTTAGCAGCTGATCCATGACTGAATCCATGGGCTGGGAGAAGAGGAGCCAAGTCCTATTCAAATCAGTTTTTAGTCTTGCCATCAACTACTAAGGTGGATCACGGGAAGTAAATGATAAAAGAAGCAGAAATAGATATAAGAATGTAGCCTCAACAAGAACCTTTCTTTGGGGATGTTCACAAGAGCATTGTCACTTGAGAGCTGAAGGGGATGTAGATGTCAACCCCCCCCTCCCATCAGAATGGAAGCTCTCATAGGGCAGGGACTGTTTCACTATTAGCTTCATTTCTTCAGAACCTCGAACAGCTCCCAGCCCAGCACAGGCTCCTAATAAATGCTTCTTAGATTTAAATCAAAGCTCATTTTACAGATGAAGAAACTGAGCCCTAGAGAGGTAAAAGACTTGTCCAGAGCCATGCAGGTAATAAATAAGGCAGCCAAGATTTAATTCCAAGTCCTCTGGTTCCAATTATAAGATTCTTTTTTTTGACATAGTGAAGTATGCAACCTTTGATCCATCTTGTCAGTGGGACTTTGAACCAGTAACTTTCCCTCTCCATTTCCTCTGACAAAAAATTTCAGAGTCAGGTCAAAACTATATTGATGGAAAGCATTTCCTTCACCAATGAAACTACAGGTCCAGAATTATAAAGGAAAAAAGTCCCTGTGGGGGCACTAGTGTTGGATGAAAAGACCAAAACAAAATAATCCCTGTCCTCAAAGAGCCTGCATTTAGTGAGTTCAAATTTTGATCCTCTAATCCAAATTTAGTATTCTTCTTGCTCCACATACATGCCCAAGTCTGGTGTGAAAACCAGACAGAGATAGATCGATGATTTCATTCTTTTTTTTTCTTTTTTGCTAGGCAATGGGGTTAAGTGGCTTGCCCAAGGCCACACAACTAGGTAATTGTGTAGTGTCTGAGGCTGGATTTGAACTCAGGTACTCCTGGCTCCAGGGCCAGTGCTCTATCCACTGTGCCACCTAGCCACCCCAATGATTTCATTCTTGTGGGGAATTCTTGGTGTGAGAACTCCTTTCACCAATGCAGAGTTGCATACTGTCTTAGTTAACAGACTTGTCCTAGGCATATAGAGGCAGTAAGAGACAGGTCTTCCTGATTCTAGTCACAGGACACTAAGTACTCTAGCATTCTCCCTCACCAATACTAATAAAGTAATTGCCCAAATACTTTCTGAAAAGCTAACCCTCACTAGGACACTTGAATTCTATTGAATATCCACCTCCATACCTCCCCTGCTCCAACATTCTGAAATAGTTTTAATATTTGAAGAATCAGAAATTGTATTCATATACACACTCCATTTATTCATTCCCCCAAGCATTTTTAAAATTATATTTTATTTCTTTCAATTAGCAAAAATTCATCTCGTTATCTTCTCACCCCAACATCCTCCCCCTTCCCATTTGAGAACAAAAGAAAAAACCAAAGATCAGACATATAAAGTCAATCAAAATGAATTTACACTTTGGCCTAGTCTAAAAGAAATTTCTCTTTCTGCATTCAGACTCCTTCACTGCTCTCTGGGGAAATAGGTAACATCATTAGCTCTTTGGAATTATAGAAATCATAGCCAGTGATTATGCTGATTAGTGTTCCTGATTCTTTCAAAGTATTAAGTATAGCTATCTGCTAGACATTGAAAGAATCAGAACTCTAATCAGCATAACCATTGACTATGATTCCTAAAATTCCAAATTTACACCTAGGAATAGATATAAGATATTTCCAAATTAAATACAAAGTAATTTGGGAGAATGGATGGGGGAAGGGTAGGATTGTCTCTTTGTAAGTAGTGAGGGCCTGAGGGAAACTAGGGTTGCTCTGAAATAAAGTTATAAGGCTCTGGGGATCTCAATTAATCTCTCACTCATGTTTCTGGCACGCCTCTGGAGAAGCTAGAAATGAGGCCTTCATCATAATAGTGTTCCCCCTCTTTAAAAAAATCTGCTGTCTTTCCCAACTCATCATCCCTCTCAATGGCAATGCATGTAAATGTATCCTATGAGGGGTAACACTGTGAGGGGGTCAGATTTTCTACTAAAAAATCCATGTGCACTTAATACTACAAGTAGTTTTTAAAATTGCATGACTTTGCACAGAAGAATGGTGCTGTGGAATCCTCAGACACAATCCCCGACCCACCTTAAGAAGCATGGTGAGAAGAGGCATTTGGGGAGCTCTTCTGCCTCTTTGGAAGAAAGTTTCCTTTCAAAAGACCCAAGGGAACATGGGTCCATTTGGGACCCTCCTGGAGGGTGTGAAGCCTCCTGCAGGGAAAGTCAGCCATCTGAGGACAACATTGAAAGGGTCAACTTCCTCCAGTCTGGTTAGAACATTTTTGACCAAAAGCTAAGATTTAAGCTTTAAGAGCTTTAAGATTTGCAGTAGGCTCCATGCACAAGATCTCTCTTGATCCTCAAAATAGTCCCATTATCCCCAATTAACTGATGTAGATCACTGACTGAGGTCACACAGGTAGTGTGTGTAAGGTTAGATTTGAACCTAAGTCTTTTCAACTCCAAGTCCAGTGTTCTATCTACCCCACCATGCTACCTCTCTGATGTAAAAAAAGAATTTGTAAAATATAAAGTTTGGCAAAATTGTGAGCCTTTGAGCTATCTCATCCCTCACTCCAGAGTTCTCTGTTTTAGGTCCTTTAGAGAATGGAGAGCGCAAGGTGGCATCTGAGAGAATCAATCATATGTTTACTAGTAAAGGGTTGAAAGTTTTCTGTTCCTTTCTCAAATCCCCCCTGCCAACACCCACACACATGTCCACACACACATACATGGACGTATATAACACATACAGGACTAGATTCCTCACATTGCAAGCCACCCTTTGGAGATTCAAGTCCTGGCCCAATTAGAGCAGGATGAGCTAAGTCTGCCAACTGATAATCACCACAACACCTGGGTCATTTGGAAATATTACCTCACAAAATTCCTGGGACCTTAGGTAAATCATTGGATTTCAGGCTGGGGAAAATGAATCACATATGTGTCTTTCTGCTAAGACTTGATGTGGATTGAACTAGAAGGCCCATCATTGTAGCAATGCCACCCAAGTATGTAAGGCATGTGAAAGGGGGACGGCTGTCCTAAAAGTTTATAGAGTAAGAAGAAAAGCAAAAAAGGAAGTCTCTGAAGATGTCACCGTTCGATGGACCAACCCACCCCTGGGACTTTGTGGTATGGAGTTTATAGATGGGTGGAATCCACTATATGACCCTCATCCTCCTTGACCTCTCTGTGGTTTCTGTTACAGTTGACCACCTCCTCTCTTGGGATACTCTATCCTCCTTTGACCTTCGTGACCTCATTCTCTCCTCATTCCCCTCCTATCTTTCTGAATTCGAGGTCTGAATTGATGATTTATTATTCACTTCTCTCCCTCCTAAGCCTAGATTCCCCTCTATCCCCTGGCTCTGTCCTGGGTATAATCTTTCTTAGTCACCTCATCTGTTCCCCATAAGTTTCATGAACACCTCTGCCCAGTGGACTCTCAGATTGAAATGGTGATGTTTGTCTTTCATTCTTGAAGAAGACCATGACATCAGGGAGGTGATATCATGACACTCCACATGGATTGGATTGGAGTGAAGGGGGGCTGTGCTAAGTCACTAACCTCACTTTCTCCTCTGGAGTCATCTGGGTCCGATGGCCAAATATGAAATCAGGATGACTGGAGAGGCTCTGAATGTGAGACAATTAGGGTTAAATGACTTGTCTAAGATCACACAACTAGTAAGTGTCTGAGATCAGATTTGAGCTCAGGTCCTCCTGATTTCAGGGCCAGCACTCTACCCACTGTGACATCTAGTCACTCAGTGGATTCTCAGATGGAAATATCTAATTACTGAAATATCTAATTTTCAAATAGTCAATTGTTCCTTTGATCTCTTCTCCTGAATGTCCCATCAGTCTCTGAAGCTCAACATGGCCAAAATAGAATTTATCATCTTCTACTCAAACCTAAGCCTATTCCTCCTCCAATTCTCCCTATTGAATTGATGGCATTACCATCTTCCTTTTCGACCAGATTAGAAAAATAATCATCACCCTTGTCTTGAACCTCATCACTTCTCTCCTGGAGTATGGCCACAGTCACCCAATTGGTCCCTCTTTCCTTTATAGCACTGCTAAGGTAATTTTCCCAATACACAGATTGGAGCTGTTGTTCTTAAGTTCACAAACCAGAAGATAAAACACAAGCTTTTTTCCTTGGCCACAAGATCCTATACAATCTGATCTTGTCCTTCATTCCCAGCCTTCAGTATGTCCTTTCATACCTTCCATCCAGATAGGATTCAGCATGTCATCTCCCACCTCTCTACATGGGGCTATTCCCCATTTTGCAATACCTCTCTACCCATGACCTTTAGAATCTTATCATCCTTAGTCTGGAGTCTGGTGTCACCTCCTCCAGGAAGTTTCCCAAATTCCCATAACTTGAAAGGATTTTTCCCTCTAATAATCTCTCTAGAGTACATTGCTTGCTCCTCTTTGCCTCTATTATTTCCAACTCTGTTTTATTCTTATTTCTATACATCTCATATCCCCCACCTAGTAAAAATTTTATTTTCCCAAGAGCAGAAGTGGTGTCATTTTCAAAAAATTTACATCTCCAGTGCAAAACCCAGAAATTTAAATACAGTAGCTACTTAGTAAATGTAAGTTGAATTTGATTTAAACTTTGTAGACAAAAAGACCAACCCAGGACACGACTTGTCCACCTATCTTCAATAGTCAGACTGAAGGGGGCAGAATGACCCAGGCAGTGGGAAAGTATTCCCAGGAAAACAGGTGGTGGGACATGTCTCCCTTCTGGAAGGTCACCCATTTCAGAAGCAATGGAAAATGATCACTCCACATTCTACTGCCATGGCCCTGCTTGGACGCTTCTGTCCTCTGACCTGCCAAGTTGCTCATTCCTTTGGCTCCCCCCATTCAGGAAAGATTTCTGAGCATTGAGTAACAGTATCATTAATAGGGATTGGGTCACAGTATGGAAAAAATTCTAGGCAGCCCTCTGAAACAACTCCTAATTCAAGGCCATTTGGGGATATCTGGGTCCCAAAAAGAAGTCTCCCCCCCCCCCTGCAACTAGCTTCTTATTTTGTATGTGCACCTTAATGATTTTCTGAGTTTCCCTTAGTAATAAAAACTAGCATTTAATTGAGGATTTATCCCTTTCAATCATAACAATGACTATGACTCGGGTTATATTATGAAACAGAGAAAGTCAGAGACAGAGACGAAGGAAGGAAGGAAGGAAGGAAGGAAGGAAGGAAGGAAGGAAGGAAGGAAGGAAGGGAGGGAGGGAGGGAGGGAGGAAGGAAGGGAGGAAGGAAGGAAGGAGGGAAGAGAGGGAGAGAAGGAAGGAGGATGAAAAGGACGGAGGAGGGAGAGTGATAGAGTACAAGCAGAACAATCTCTGCCCTCAGGGAGCTTACTTTCTTTTCTTTTTAAGTTTTTTGCAAGGCAATGGAGTTAAGTGACTTGCCCAAGGCCACACAGCTAGGTCATTATGAAGTATCTGAGGCTGGATCTGAACTCAGGTCCTCCTGACTCCAGGATGGGTGCTCTATCTGCTGCACCACCTAGCTGCCCCATGAGCTTACTTTCTAACGAGGGAAGACTAACTCTAAGAAGGAACTGGGATGGGGAGAGAAGGCAGCAGTTGTGGGATGATCAGGATGTAGCTTGGAAGCCTGGTTCTAAGAAGATAATGTGAAAACTCCCCTCTTTAAAACCTTACATCCCAGGGACTGAATCCTAGGTTCTGGTCTAATGGCAGGTTAGGGAATCATGTAGAACTATTTATTGAGCTATTGCCCTCACCTTCCTCAATCTTTGCAGCTTCAGGCACTATTTACATCACCTCTTTCTAGATACGCTCTCTTCCTTGGGACTCCACAACATGGAGTTCTCTCCTGGTTCTCTTCCTCTATCTCACCATTTCTTCTGAATGTGGAAATAAAACAATCCCAGCAGGGAAGCTGAGGCAGTAAAAAAACTCATCATCATAAATGGTAGAATCAGGATTGGAACCAGGACTCCAGTCTTTGGCCTACCACAACTCCCTGCTGACTTGCACAAATCCCTGGGACCCTAGCCCTGGAATTCTCCTAATCCAAAAGCCCATCCTTCATTTTCCCTGTGGCCTATAGCATCATCTTTTTATGAATGTGAAAAATTGGTGTCATTTCCCAGGGACCAAGATCCTCTCCTCCTGGAGATGATAATGTGTCTTCATGTGGTGTCTCCAAGAGCCTTGGTTCAACCAATCTCCTGTCTGGTTTCAACACCTCTGAACAAGATACCAGGTTAAGTTCATCACCATTCTGCTAAATCAAGTCTTGACTGAACCCACCTCCTTCCATCTCCTCTCCTCTCTGACCTGAGGGCTGGAGGCTGGAGGACCAAACAACACTTCTAAGGGATATTTTCCTTTCTAGTTCCTTCTGAATTTGGGGGCTCAACTCACTCTGCAACTTCTTCTCTGCCAGGTTTCAATTCCAGGCAACAAGATGTCTCCAAACCAGATAGTCCCTGGTTCCCACCCCACCCCACCCCTGCCTCCTTTTGCGCATTTTCTCTCCTCATTAGATTATAAACTCCTTGAAAACAAAGACTATCTTTCTTTTTTATTAATTAGAAACCCAGGACTTAGCAAAATACTGGTACATCATAGTAGGCTCTTTATAAATATTACTTGACTTGGATTGGACCTGTCCCCCTTTGGAAGTTTGGCAAAGCCTATGGGACCCTTTCTCAGAAGAAGGTTTTTTAATTAATAAACTAAAATGCACAGGATAAAAAAAGACACCAATGATCTTAAAATACAACTATTGGGGGGGGGAGGCTAGGTGGCACAGTGGATAGAGCACCAGCCCTAGAGTCAAGAGGACCTGAGTTCAAATGTGACCTCAGACACTTAATTACCTAGCTGTGTGGCCTTGGGCAGGGCACTTAACCCCATTGCCTTGCAAAAACATTTTAAAAAAAACTAAAAAAAATACAACTATCAAAATACTTTTAAAGAAGTTTAAATTTAACCCATATTTTAAGAAATCCAGTCCTAACTATATATAACAGATATCCAGTCCATCGCTATGCCTGTCCCCAAAGTCTTTCTTTAAATATTCTATTGTGTCCTTTAAAAAAAAATCAATGTTATTTCCTTAAGATGCTGACATGTTGTAGCCTCCTTCCATCAAACTCTCTCTTACAACAACCAAAAAAAATACAATTATACAAAATAAATCAAAATGCCATGTCTGACAATATACACCCCATTCTATACCTATAGTCCACCACCTCTATACTGGAAGGAGGAAGGCATGTTTTACCACACTCTTCTGAAGACACCAATGGTTGTTGCACTGATGAGAACTTTAATATTTATCTATACATTTGGGGTTTTTTTATATTCCTCTATTCTAAAACTTTCATGTCTGGAAGAACCTTACTGGAGTTTTATACACTCTCTGAATTACAGCCCTCAAGAGCCCTGGTTCCCTCTGTTATATGATGAAGCATCAGACTTAGGGGGAAAGTTAACATACAACCTCAAGACATACAACCTTCCAGTGGGAGGACCCTGAGAGGTCATCCAGTCTTGTCTGCAAATAGAATCTAGTGAGCCACATGTTAAAAGATTGGGCTGTGATGAAGCAAGCCTTCATCAGACCCAAGTAGGTACATCCTGGTGTATGCTGAGCCAGCCTCCTAGACTCCAAACACAGACATCTTAAGTGAATGTTAGCTCTACAATGGGATGAACCCCAAAGACCACACACGGGGAGGCTGAAGGTTAGGGTCACACAGCTTTCCCAGGACAGTCACCAACCCTGCGGAAACCTCGAGAGTCTGTCACGTCCCACTGGGTGACGATACCCTAAAGTGGAGCGGGTGATTTGTTAGGTCAAGGGACCAATGTCTAAAACCGGCCAGGACAGCAGATGTAACGGGTTCAGTTACTGCCCATCAGAAATTTGAGAGGTGAGAATGAAAAGAGGTGCTGAGATGTCTGCAGTTGTTAGTGACACCTGAGAAGGCCGGCACCCCTTCCTCCCCCACTCCCAAGGGAAGGAGTCTGTGACTATTGTAGGGAATGGCTTTGAACCTTCCACCCAACCCCCCTGACTTCAGTCAGGAAAAATAAGAAAGTCACTTCTCTCCTGAGCCTAGTCTCAATGAATCAGGTTACCTGGTCCTTCAGCCGGGCCCTATCACAAGATGAAATCTTGTGGAATTGGAGAAACACAGCTGGAAAATAAGACCCAAAGGTCATCCCCTCTACCCACTGCTTCTAGGAAAGAATGTAGCTGAGCCAGGAGCGAGACAGCCCAGGATGAACTACTCCCAGAGCTGCCCCTCACCCTATCAGCTTAACACAATAACAAGTGACCTAGGGCAAGGAATGACATGTCCAGAAAAATCCCTGGTCCTGGTTTTACAGGCCTTATGGACACCAAGTCCTCTATGCATGGCCCTGTTCTCAAAGGGGGAGAATGAGTGGGGAAATCTGGCAGTCTTACCAATAATTGCCATGGACCCTCTGAAGAAGAGATGGCCAGAAAACTCCCAGGACCTAAGGATCTCTGCCCCTCTTTCCTCTTCAACATCAAAGCTGGGTGCTTCCAATTGTGGAGGTTCCCTCCATCAAAGCAGATTGCCATCCCTCTAACATTTGATAATGAGGCAGTAGCTTGGGGGATTCATTAAGTAGGGGCCCAAGCCTTGGAGTCAGAAGGACTTCTCTCTCCCCATGGACAAGGTACCTAATTTCCGACTGCCTTCCAAAGCACTTTGTATTACTCCGTGTAGTTTTAGTATTGACTTACCTGCATACCACAGGTTCATAAATTAGAGCTGAAAGGTGCCTCAGAGGGCCACTGAATCCCATCCCTCATTTTATTCATGAACTCACTGAGGTACAGAAAAGTTGTGACTTGCCCAGGGTCACACCACTAGTTTGCTCTATCCTTTGCAACAAGACTGAAGCTCCATGAAGACTTAGGTATTTCATTTTTACCTTTTTTATCCCCCCCTATATAGTAGGTATTTTAAAATGCTTGTGGACTGAATGATAGGTCTATGAGAGCTGCTGTGATCATTAAATCCAACATCCTGAGGCCAACCTAGTGTTGAGTCGCTTTACCTATAGAGGATAGACTATTCCATTCCCATACCTGAAGTCTCTCTGACCTAATGGCACCTACAATAGAGGAAGCCTGGCTCAATGAGGCCAAAGTCACCTTGCATCCCCCACAACACAGTACCATGAAGGGATAAAGAGTGGCTCTTTGCTACAACAGTCTAGGTCAGGGTTGCTTTGGTTTCTGGTACAGGATCGTCTTAACCTTTCCCTAAACATTTCAGAATTCCTACAGCAAGTGACCACGGGGCGGGGGGCAGGGGGAGAAGGGCAACTTGCAATCAGAAGGGATCAAAAGCAAGCTTAGGGCATCATTCATCTCACAGATGGACCATTTTGATTCCCTGAAGAACAACCCACCAAGGAATATTTGCTTTTGAAAAGGCTGCCTGAGCTACAGTGACTCTCTCAAACCAATGAAGTCATTCAACACATTTATGAGGGTCTATATGTCAGATACTGCGCTAATCACTGGGAATATTGAAATAAGAGTTAAATATGCTTTGCTCGCCAAAAAAATGACATTGTAATTGGAGGGCAAGAGGCTGAGGAAGAGGAAGAAGGAAAGGAACAAACTCCACTCCAAAACCACCTTCTGCAGGTGGTTTTGTGCAGTCTCCACCCCCACCAGTAGCTGTTCAAGCCCTTTCCATCTAGTCTACCTATATCTAGGACCTGGCTATTTATCTGCCTACTCTCCCTTCCCATTAGAATATAAGCCTCTCGAGGGCAGAGATTCTTTTTGCCTTTCTTTTTATTCTCAGTATTTGGACACTCAGTGTTTAATATAAGCTTGTTGCTGACTGGAGATATAAATAGAGAGAACAGGGCAAATGGGACCAAAATTTGAGAAAACACTCTTGGCAGTCAATTAGAAATGGCAGAAAGGAATAATGAAAAGTTGAGGGTGACTCCCAAGTTGCAAATCTGGAAAACTGCAAGGGTGGAGGTGCTGTCTTTGAGAAAACAAAAAAACTGCAGGAATGGGATATCTAGAGGGGGAAGATGGTGAGTTTCGTTTTGTACCAGCAAGGTAGGAGGTCTCTATGGGATAATCAGTTGAAGCTTTCCCATCAGCTCATTGGTGGTGCAGATTGGAAGGATGGATTTGGTCCCAAGAGAAATTTTGGTTCTTGTCCCCCATCAAATTCACATGAGAGATTTGAGGTCATTATTATTTATGATTTCACCCAAATGACAAAAATCCCATTTTAAGAAACTTCATCATTCATTAATGAGGAGAAACGGGAAGTAGGATGATCACTAGGGATGAGACGATAAGGCCGAATGATGCCATTTGTTGTTGTCTCTCCCAGCTGCCTCCATTGACACAGGGAGAAGAACTAAAGCCGTGACTTCATGGCATAAGTAGAACTCTCCCATGAGAACATTCTCTTTATCAAGATTGGTTGGCACCTCCTCTGCCCTGGAGGTCTCCGAGAATTGCCCGGTGCATGGGGTTGTGAGGTTGTCAGGGGCTACAACCACCAGTAAATGCCAAAAAAGCAAATTTCAAATCCAAGCCTTGCTGGCATGAAATCCAGCTTCTTAATCACTGTGTCACACTGTCTCCCTACTGTCATAGACTTTGGTGATTCTGAAATGGGAATATGGAATGATTACGAGGGGAAGAGAAAAAGTGAGAGATGTTACCTAGAAAGATTCAGTGAGATGAGGAGTCATGGATATGAAGTGTTTGATAGCCAAGAACACATAGAAATACTGGAGATAAAAATGGTGCCGAATAACATGGGATAATAATACCCCACTTAGTGCTGGACCACCCAAAAGTTGCCATGTTCTGGATTCAGACCTCTAGTCCTATTTGCCTTCCTTCCAATCCAGCTGAAGGAAAGAGCTTCAGAGGAACTCAATGCTTCATAGTTATTCTGAGCATGTGACATTAAAAGTACTCTTGTAAAAGTCCATGCCAGCAGCCCCAGCTGGGTCCTGGCTGGCCACCTCCCTCCAAGAAGGCATTTAGGTTTATTTATTTATTTGTTTGTTTATTGGTGAGATTTATCGCCTGAGAACCTGGGCCATTTGGCCTCAGGACCAGAGAAATCATTGTGAAACTGTTAACATCATTTTTAAGCACAGTGTGGGTTCCTGTGTCCACTTCCAGCTTTCAAAGGCTCAACAGTGACAGAATTCTATCCATTGGCTCAAGAAGAAAAGTGAAGACAGAGTTCAAATGGGTCATTGAACATGGCTGTGAAAAACAGAGAACCTGAAAGTCATGCCGGAGGAGGTTTATTGACTTCATTACATGAGAGGAGCTTGTTCCCCCTAATAAGAGTTGAGTGAATTAGTCTGGGACCAGAGAAATGGAACTGGATCCAGAGTCAGAGAACCAGGGTCCCAATCCCAGCTCTTCCTCTCACTGCTGGCTTGACCATGCATGAGTTGCGATGACCTTAATGCCCTCCTCTATCAAATGAGGATCTGAAGTGGTGACCTCCAAGGTTCCTTCACCTGTGAGGCCAATTAAAGATCCTCATTGCTTGGCAGTGCAAACCTTTCTTCTTGCCATAGTAGGTAGAATATGGGACTTGGGGGCAGGAAGACCTGAGACAGCCAGTCTAGCTAAATCTGGAATTTGCAGAAATCCGGTCTACCCAGCCTTATTCATATAGATTCCTGTAACATGTCACCTCAGTCATCCGATAAAGGGCCAAGCAGAACAAGCTTAATCAAGACTTATTCCTTCTCCTTCCCTCCCATTTAATGGAAAATACCGTCTACTCAGGAAATGTGATACAATTCAAAGCAGAAAAAAGTATGAAGCACATGGTGCTTAATAAATATTTGTTGATTCTTTAATTGAGGTGGTAAGGAAAGATCCAGAAAAAGAGCACAAGGAATCTTTGAGTAGGGCGGTGACCTAGTTAGGCAAGTCATGGCAGACTTCCCAAAGAAGGAGCCCTGAGAGACAAGATCTCTGAATGAGAGAAATGAGGGAGGCATGGAATCCACATGCATCAGGTAGGCAAAGGCATAGAGATGAGACATAGAACCTAGAGCCTGAGGAAAAGCTAATAATGGTCATTTGGACTACACTGGGAAAAATAAATAGATTGGAGCCGGACTGAAGAGGGCCCTAAATATAGGTCTGGTTCAACTCAAGCGCAAGTATTTACAATCAATTTTTAAAAAAACAAAAAAAAGGATTTCTTGTTTTATTGTTTTCCTGTTTTGCCTAATTGCCAGATTTGCAGTTAAATGGTTTTCTACTATTTTTCCCATGTAAAAATAGTGCATTTCCACCTCATTTGGGGTTAAGTAGTTTTTACTTGCAGGCCTGGGAACCTGACCATCATTTCTAGTTTTGCTTCAATGGGGAAATGATTCCAAGTTCCAAATGACTTCCATGAATCTCTGGGCATATGAACCCTTTGAAAGTCAGGGGCAACCTGGGATGCTGGGGGATTCTGGAACTGATAATAAACACTGCTACGATCCAAACACCCCCAAGCAGATCTGCATAGGACTTGATGGCTTGAGGTCCCACCCAATTCTAAACTTCTGTGACTCATAGTGTCATAGATTTAAAACTGGAAGGGATCTTAGAAGCCACTGAGTCCAACCTTCATCATTTGATAGAAAAGGAAACTAAGGCCCACAAAAGGGAAATGACTTGAGCTGGGTCCTACAGCCTATAAGATTCTAATTCACATCTTCTGAGCTCTCTTAGCTACTATGGCATCTTTCGTCTCCTGGTTCCTTCTGCAGTGGACTTTCTTCAGAGTCTATTAGAAAGCTCTTTTCCCACAAGGAAAAGTTAGACAAAGAAGATAATAGTAAATAAAGTTCACAGTTGCCAATGGTTTAATGGGACATTAACAGCTTTTGCCTAAAATCTTTCCCCAAGTAAGTCCACTCCCTATTTTTTGGCCGTGGCTTACCATGCCAAGTTCTGGCCCCATCTTGGGGTAAAGACAGAGGAACTCTTGTTCACATTTTAGTCTTGACCTTAGAATTTCGAATGCAAACCTGAAGGTCTCCACAACTGGGCATAAGGTCCAAGCGGATAATTATAGTAATAATGTAGATCCCTCTTTATTTCCATCTTACACCAATGATTTGCCATGTGCCCTAAAGAGTCAATATAATTTTTTTTCTCTAATGAATCCCACCTTCCCTATTCCTATATAATCAACTAGATTATTAGCCCCATTGCATGGTTTGGACTGCCTTCCAAGAGGAAGCAAACTTCCGGATGCCAGAGGGACAACCTTCTTAACCTCCCAGTGACCAATTCCTGGGAAAAGAAATAAAAACATCTGAGATTCTCTGCACTCTGTTCCTTGCCCTTGAGAGCCCTGTGGGAATATAGGATTCTAGAGTGAGGCATATTACCCTTCATTCATCTCCCCCCACTCCTAAGATTTCTCATAATACCTCTCCTTGAACAATCACTATTATGATTTTAAAATATTAAACATATTCATTTAATTTTAAATAAAAATAAATGTTTAATTTTTTAAATTATTTTTGTCAGTTAGCCCTAATATCTGCCTGCCCAAAATTGAAACCCATTTGGAATTTTGACTTTTTGAGTCTGATATGCAAATGTCATAGATTTCATACCTTCTATTACTACTTGCAGAATTTTTGAGGCTGGGGGGGGCAAGAGACTAGAAATCAGGGAACCTGGGTTCAAGTCTCAGCCCCAAAACTAATTAGCTGTGTAAGATATCAGGTGATTAATCAATACTTTAAAATAATGAATAATTTTTTAAAATTTGTAAATAATGAATAAACAAACCATATATATGTCTAGATATGTATCTTAAGCTGATGCCTCATGTTTTGGAGATGATTTCACTTCCCCTTTTAAAAAGAAATTCAGTAAATGGCCTTGTTAGCCAAATAAATTTCAAGAATTTTTTTAAATCATCATATTGGGAAAAAGAAAAAAAGAAAATATGCTGCTTACAGTTAGATCTATAAATCCCTCATTCCCAGCGTCCTATGGGGCTTTTACTAGATTTGTGTCAAAGGTATTAGCCATGGTTCTCACAGGATCCCATAGTCTTTGTACTTGAAGTCCCATTTGTTTACCCAACCATAAATTAAAGTTACACGTCTCAAATACATCTTTCTCATCATAGTAGTCTTGGAACAGCAGCAGCAGGAAAAGAGGTTTTCCATGACTCTATCAAATGTCCAAAACTGTAGCTAAAGGCACGTAGTTCATCCCTGGCTCCTCACTACCTGCACCAATGGCATGGTCACCTGAAAATAATCTGACTTCTTAGTGAGCTGTACATCTGACCTGAGGCTGAGGGGCTGATCACTTTCCTTGATGCATGAGTGGAACCATGAAAATTCCTACCACCTGCAACCACTGGACTTTCCCAGAGCTTCCCTCTGCCCCTATAGACACTTCTCCTTCCTTCCAAAGACTTCATTTCACAAACATTTCCTTGGAGGGTATCAGCATCCAAAGACACAGGGGCTCCCCTCAGGACAGAGGAGCCCCCAAAGTCTATGGTGATTGAAGTACCTCAAGATCAACTGGGCTCCTCCATGATGTCGGTGTTGGCTGCTCTAGGTCAATGGCAAAGATTGCTCCCTTCTGTTCAGCTGCCTGAGGCGGGCTCCAAGGGCTTAATTTCTAAAACTCTATGTGGTGGGCACAATGTAATCATTCAAAGAGCCAGAGGTATATCTACATATATACACATACCCACATTCAGTTTCATGATATCAAACAGGACATTTTAAAGGATAAATAAAAGGAGTTTCACCTTATTTCTTATAGAACTTTTGGGCAAGTGGGTAGTGAGTAGCTAAAGCACTGGGCCTAGAGTCAGGACTCATCTTCATGAGTTCAAATCCAGTCTCAGACACTTCCAAGCTGTATGATCCTGGGCAAGTCACTTCTCCCTTCTTGTCTCAATTCCTCATTTGTAAAATGAACTGAAGAAGGCAATGGCTAAAACCACTCTAGGATCTTTGCCAAGAAAATCCCAAATGGGGTCACAAAGAATTAGCCATAACTGAAAAATAGCTGAACACTCACTATGAGACAGATATAAAAATAACTAACCAGTCCATAAGTATTCATTAAGGTTTTACTATGTGCTAAACTCTTTGCTAGAATATGAACGTACAAAGACACTCCATCAATTAGCAAACATTTATTAAGCGCCAAATGTTCCCTAGGTACAGTGTGGAGAGTTGGTGAAAATAAAGACCAAGTGCCCCTTGTCTTCAAGAAGTTTCCATTTAACTTAGGGGAGGGGATTGCCTCCATAGATAGGTCTGTAAAAAAATGTTTGTGCAGATATTGGGGAGAGGCAGAAAAGGAAAGTAGGGAAGGCAGCAAGAGGCTGAAGGTGATCAGGCACATTTATTTTTGGTATTTAGAATTTAGACTTTCAGGATTGGAAGGACCTCAGAGCACATAGGGTCATAGACCTGGGGAAGTCACTAGAGATCATTTAGAGTGATATCAAGAACTTACAGATGGAGAAACTGAGGTGTAAAGGCAGGAAAGAGGCTTGTTCAGTGTCAGATAGAGTCAGGACTCCACCCCCCCAAGGAGACCCCCAAATTCAATCTCTTTTTCCCTCCTATTCCAATCACATCCACCTAAGAATCACCTCTGTTGACAACCGGTCATCAGCTCCCTGCCTAAATGTCTCCAGTGAGGAAGAATCCACTCCCTCTGGAGGCCCTTTGTTCCATTTTTGGATCCCTCTAATTGTTCCAAAGTTTTTCCTTCTATCAAGCCAACATCTGTCTCTCTGCAGCTTCTCCATTGCTCCAAGTTCCTGCCTTCTGGAGCCAAGGAAAACATCTCTAATCCCCCCTTCCACTGGACAGCCCTTCATCTACTTGAAGACAGCTCTCCTGTCTCCTCCAAGGTTTGTCTTCTCCAGCCTAAACATCCCCAGGTCTCTCAACTATGCATGTGTTGTCTCACTTCCAGGCCAGAACCAGGAGTCCAGACAGAACTGTGTGGTCAAGTGCAGGTCAAGGAACCCCTAGATTGAGAGTTGGGTGGACCCTTGGAAGCTCTCTAGCCAACCTCATTGAAAGATGAGGAGGCCACAGACTAAGATCACATAGGCACTAAGTGATGGACAAAGGTCTGGAACCCAAATCCTCTGTCTGCAGACCCAGGGCTTTTCCGTTGTGTAATCCTGCCTCTCCAAAGGGTCCACACTTAGATGCTCAATCAAGTGTCTGTTGATTGATGGAACAGACACATGGGGATATACATTCAGAAAATAAGCCTGAGACCAGAAGAACAGTAAAAAATTACAGAAATACACTATCCTAGAGGTCAAGATCAAAGGCCAAACACCAGAAGATTGAACAGAAGGACAAGGTCCAACAGCCCCCAAAAAGATGAAGCCAGTCAGCAAAAGGCTTAAGGGTAAGACTAACAGGATGCTAACCATCAATTACAAGATGTGAAGAGATCCTTCCCTTTTCCTGCCCAGCCCTTTCCTCTGCCTCCTTTTTTTTTTAAAGTAACTGGGGATTTGGAGCCAGACAGTGGCAGGAATGCTGAGTTTGGAGGCAAGAAGACTGGGTTCAAGTGGTGGCTCCAGCAATAACCCATGAGACCTTGGATAAATCACCTCCTTCTCTAGTCTTCACTTTCTTCTTCTGTAAAATAAAGGTTGTATTGACATGAGTCTTTCGGTTCCAAAGCTATGCTCCTATCATCTGTCCTTCCCTGGGGATGAAAGCTTTCCTGTTACAAAATGAAGATTCTTAGGAAAGCAATCACCACTTAATTTTTCATCTCTCTTGTAAATTCAGAATTTTGAGCAGTCCAGTTTTCCTAAGGCAGAGTACACATGGATTAGGACCACTGCCACCCCCTTGCTAGGGAGTGAGGGGGGGATTGAAACTGAGAGTGATGAACTGGCTTTAACACCAGTAATTGGAGGAAGGAAATAAAGCCAGAATCCCTGATTCGTTCTCCAGAGCCTTTTCCCTAAACAATATTCTCTTAGATCATTGATTCTCTCATCCTTGGGATTCATCAAATCTTTTTTTTTAATTTTTATTATCAGTTTCCATTTTTTCCCCCCATCAAATCTCAAGTCAACTATTTGTATACCGGCTCATTTAGGGATCTCAATTCCAAAATTTATTGAAATTGAAATTTTTTCAAGTCACATTCATGGAAGATATGGTGGTAGTGGTTTGTTTTTCCCTTATGACCAACAATCTATCTTCCCTTTTTTTAATTTTTGCAAACACTTCAAAGATTTCATCTGATAAAGGAATTTTTCCTCCTTTTGGATAAATCTGCTTTTTTCCCAGTCTTGATTTTCCTCCCTTTCCTTTAAAAATATTTTTTAAAAAACCCTCTAAGTACACTAAATATTTATGAATGTAATTTATGAGTGTTGGTCTTCACTCCTTGCCAAAGCTAAACAGTATGTCTGTGTGTGGCCCAGAAAGTCCTCACGGTGACGGAGCTGAAAACATGGAAATGAGCAGTAACTTCACACTAATAAAGAAAAACGTCAAACTTCTCAAATGAAATCCACAAGTGACTCATTCAACTTGCTCACTGGGCACCAGTGTCCCAGAGAAGGGGAAATGTCATCTCCAAGGGCACCCAACCCTTGGCGGTCCAGCTTGGTGGGCAAAGCTCTGCATCAACTGTTCAGATGTCCCATCAAAAAGGGAAAAGGGTCCAGCATCTAAAAAGTGGGGGAAATAGTCCTTTCTTTTTTATGGCTGGCGGGTGACTTTGCTTCCCTCTGTGATCTTCAGTCCACTTCCTCCAACCATTGGCTGGGCTAGAAGGAAAATCCACGTGGCTCTAATGAGTTCCTTACCCAGCTCCAACCTCTCCCTTCTAGGCCCCATTTCTTTGGAGAATCAAAGCCCCACATCTGGATTGGGGCTTTTTGCTGTCACAGGATCTCTCAAATGCTGGCCGTTGTTTTCTAGAGTTACATAATTTCTCCTGAAAAGCTTTTTCCCCCCCTCCCTTCAAAAGAGACAGAGAGAAGGGAGAAGAGGAAATGCCTGGGATATTAAAAAGTCATAAGCATTCATCTGTGATAAGTGGAAAGTGGTAGGGCCGGACACTCATAGGCTGTGATTGCTCATTATGCACTGGGGTGGGGGGGCAAGGGGAGCCTGGGCAGGGAGGGAGGGCTCATCAAATAGGGAACCTCAGGTTTTAGGAATGAAGGTTGGGAGGAAAAGAAGACAGGGCCCCCAGGGTTTTCCAGGTTCGAGACATTACAGTGATGATTTAAGAATCTCAAGAAATTAAAGATTTGGGGTTTGGCAGAAGTGGGAAGATGGGAGACTTGATTGCTCAGATCTTTTTTGGGTCCATGCAGGCCCAGAAGTGGTTCTGATGCTTGGCATGCCCCCCATTTTTTTCTACCCTACTTCCTTTACTTTGAGAGTCCAGAGTGGGAGGCCACTGGGTTCAGATCTGCACTCTGCCCCCTAAAATTCATGAGATCTTGGGCATCATCCTTCTGCTTCCTCCACTGTAAACTAAAAAAGGTGAACTAGAAGCCTCAGCAGCCTTTCCTGACCCTTAAGTCCATCCTCGAGCTTGCCTCCCTTTCCACTGGCTGCATTGGCAGCACCCTCTTGTTGGATTCTCCCTGAAGAAAAACACCATGTTCAAAGCTTCCAGTGTCCCATTAGTCTGGAATAGATCTATGAGCTTCCTTTTCTAGGAAAAGGAGGAAGGGGTTTTTACTGCTAGAAGCACCAGGGGGATGTGCAAGGCTTTCAAATAAAGAATAAAGAAGGAAAGAAAAAGTGATGTCTTAAAATGGTGGAGGTGAAAGTGTCTCACCTTGAGTGAAAGACTAAATACAACTGGAACTAGTAGTATCACAAAGTGACAGATAGAAAAAGGCTTCAAACTTACAATCTATTGACATAGGAGTTAATTCTAAGGACTGGCACTGAGTCTCTTCCCTGACTGCCACTTCTTGATACCTATCCAGATCAGCACCCCTAAATGTGGCCCTTCACCCACTCTGCCCTCACCTTCCATCGTATCTCTGCAATTGCCTTCTAGGTGAACAAACTCCCTTCATATTAGAGGGATAGGAACTCTCCCTACACCCCAAAATGACTTTACAAATATTTTGCATTTATTTCAATGTGTGCCTGCTGACCCCCACTTCCACAGAAGGTAAGTTCCTTGAATAGAGAGACTTTCTTCTTCTTCCCTTCTCCTCCTTCTCCTCATCTCTTCATCCTTCTCTCTCCTTCCTCTTCTTCTCTTTCTCTTCACTCTCTTCATTCTTCTCTTTTCTCCTCCCTCCTTTTTTTCCTTCTTCTCTTCCTCCATCTTCTTCCTCCTTCATATCTCCCTTGTCTGATGCAATGCCTCCTAAGTAAATGGCCTCATAAATGCTAAATAAGTCCATGAATTATAAATTACTTTTAAATCATTCTTTCCCATTTCTATTCCTGTGGAATTCAAAAGTGACAAATCTTTGGCCTATAAAGGACCTCAAGAGTTCATCTTGGCCATTCCCAGCTTGCAGCAGAACCACATCTAAACTAATGCTATGGCTTGTCCTCCCTGGGAAGCTTTATTTTATGATTGGTAGAGAATCCCCCTCCCCATGAAGGCCCAACTAAGACTTATTTAAGTGCCTACTATGGTAGGCAAGCAATCTATAGGCTGGCAATCAAAGGCATCAGTCTTCAATTGTATGGTCAAGTTGTTCTGGCCCTTGCCACCTTAGTGATAATCCCCAACACTGCTGCCGCCATAACTGGGAAAAAAGCCTATAACTTTCAGAAGCTGTCGGCTGGAAGGGGCCTTTATGGGTTAGGCAGGCCATTTGTTAATTGTTTCATATAGTATTATTTGTCTTCAAGTAGATTCAGCAAATTGTTCAGACTTCTGGAAGCTTCCTCCATCTCCAGAGGCAACCCCAAGCCACATGTATTTGGGACCTGGTTTCAGAACACATGTGGCAAACCCAAGCCTGAGTAGAATAAAGCCTCTTAATTAATGGGGCTCAAGAGTGGAGCCCCAGCCCAGCTGTGCATGCTCTGGAGGAAGACAGATCAAAGCCCTACATGCCCCTTCCCTACCCCTTGTTTCTACTTTAGAGAACCCAATTAAAGCGGACTCTGGCACCCTCCAAATCATCTAGTCACTTCACATGCACAACCCATGGCCACCATGATGTTTAGCATGCACACACATGTGCATTGGAAAGGACACAATCCCTTTCTTTCCAGTCTGTCTCAAGTCCACAGACAGGGCTCAGGGTCTGTCTACAGTTACTTTATTCCAAAGGAAAAGATATAAAGAAGTTTTGACCCAGAAAGGTTCCGAAAATCCTTATCTCTGAGCTTATTATTGTTGTCGTCCATTCAGTTTTGTTGTATATGACTCTTCATGACCCCATTCTCCAGCTCATTTTACAAATGAGGAAACCAAGGCAAATGGATTTAGTGAATTGCCCAGGGTCACACAATTCATAAGTGTCAGAGGTTAAATGAGACTTTCTGACTTCAGGCAAGGTACTCTATCCACCATGCCACCCAGCTGCTCTTCATCATTCTTCCAAGTCACAATTTTGCTTTGTAAAAGCCCTGGGAAAAACTTTTCCTTCCAATGTCATGACTTTACAATCCAATGTCTGCCCCCTTTATAATCCCAAGCTTCACTTCACCCATGGGTATCATCCAGAGATCTACTGCTTAAAGTCAGTCAATTAATGAGCAAACATTTACTAAAAGTTTATTATAGTCCAGGCATCATGCTAAGCACTGAGGATACAAGGAAAGGCAAAGACCCAATTCCTGTCTTCAAGGAGCTCAGATTAAAATGGGAGATACAACGTAATAAGAAGAAAAATCAAAAGCGATCCCAGGTCATTTGTTTTCAAATCCAGTGCTATCCCCTCAATATAGCACTGCCTCTCTAGACAAAGAAGAGGTTCTGACCTCAAGAGCATGAAAAGAAAAATGAGAGAGGAGTCTATCTACAGCTGCTGAAGGACAACACCAAGGTCATGAGTCAATACAATCCAATAGAGATCAACCAGCCACCCTAGTGGCTGGCAAGAAAGTGAATTGCTCATTCAAAATGGCTCAATATAGCAATTTGGAAACACCTGAGTGTTCATCAATAAAGCATTTATTAACATTTATTAGGAGTCAAGCACTGGGGAGACCAAAAAAGAACAAAACAATCTTTGCTCTTAAGATAGTTGCCTTCTATCTTAAAAGGTGAAGACCAAGTATTGGCCAAAGTAAAAAAATCAAGTTTAATGCGAAAAAAAGTTTAATTTTTTCTCATCTGTAAAATGGGATTGCTCGATTCAGTGGATTTCTCTCTGCCTTCTGACTGATGGAGAGTCCAGGATGAAGGAAAGAAACCTCTGACTTGGGGGCATTGGGCAATGGGTTTTATTCATCCAACCCATGTGCAAATGAATTCTGGAGGCACCAGCCACTAACTCTTCCATCTCCTCCCCCATTCTCTTTGATGAACCCCAGCTGTTATTGGAGGTAGGAAAAGGCATTGTCACCTATAAGAGAACCTGAATGAACACAGATTTCATTCATTCTTTATACAAACAGCAGAATGTAATGATTCTTATAACAACAACTCAAACTGACAAAATATATTTCCCATTCTCTGATGACTTCTTCTGAATCCAAGACCAACTTGAAATTTGGCCAGGTTCAGAAATTGTCCCTGAGTAACCTAGACCCGCTCTGATCCCTCCTTTGTTTCCTGTCCCTTCAGCACATGTGTTTGCTGATTGATTGACTGTCTTAAACATAAGTGTGAAGTTTGGTAATCATTTTCTAGAGGTTTCCTGTGTGGGTGTGTTGCCTCCCTCCATTGGACCCTAAATTCCTTTGTACTCTCCCTTCCCCACCCCCAGGGCATCAGGCATCATGGTCTGCACACAAGAGGAATCTGGCAAATGCTTAGTGAAGAAATGATTGGGTAGAACATAAGATCAGTGAAGTCATATTCAGACATGTTTGTAATTTGTGTTAATATGATTGAGAATGGACAAGAGTTTCCCTTTGAACTATCTCTAGGAAACAGTTGCTCAGTGTGATAATGAATAAACGGGATTTCCAGGAGCATCTATTTAACCTATTTAAAAGAAGGAACTATTTTTAAAAGAACTTTGATCTAAACTGGGTGGTATCCTAATCGACTTAAGGAAGGCCCCAGTTGGACAATGATGAAAGATATGAAATACATATGCAGCAAACTAAATGAGCCTGCAGCATTTCCTATCAGAGGAGTATTAGTTGGGCAATCTTGTCATCAGTTGCTCTGACTGGCACAGCCATCAAATAGGCACAGTCCAATGACTGGCCAGGAAAAGATGCTAAGTATCCTACTGACGATTTGCTTTATAACAGAGAATATTTGGGGGGAAAGCAAGTTCTCTATGATATTTTAGAACCACAAAACCAAGAATTCAAATAAGCTATTGGAATAGAAACTGAAAAATAAAAGGAGATCTTATAGAAGAAGAAGGAGGAGGAAGAAGAAGGAAGAGGAAGAGGAGGAGGAAGAAGGAGGAGGAGGAGGAGGAGGAGGAAGAGGGGGAGGAGGACGAGGAAGTCTATTGCAGAATCTTTTGCTATAGGCACATAGTGGATAAAGTGAGTAAATAATGTAAATGATGTTCTTAATTATAAATGAATCATATTCATTACTGAAGTTTAGAGGAAAATTCTTGGTTAAGCAG
The DNA here is from genome assembly GCF_037893015.1 of Macrotis lagotis. NCBI lineage: Eukaryota > Metazoa > Chordata > Mammalia > Peramelemorphia > Peramelidae > Macrotis > Macrotis lagotis. The sequence continues at coordinate 15,668,306 of NC_133664.1, forward strand.
TTGGTGGCAAAAGTTTGTTTCATTACAAATAATTTCAATTAATCTAGATTTTTTTCTTTTTTTCAAAGGTATAATGTCATTGATATAAGAAACTTTCTGTGAAGGAATTTTTTTCTGCCAACTGACAACTGAGCTGCCTCTTACAGCTTGAGAGAGTTGGTAAGAAGCTAAGAAATTAAATAACTTTCCCAGGATGCCAGTTATGTGGCAAAGGAAATACTTTAACGTTGTCCTTCCAGGCTCCACCCACCATATTGCCTCTGATAAATTGCACACTTCACTCAATAAGGGTCTTATCCTTAATTGGTCTTACTGACTTTTCTCTGTTTCAAGGACTTCCATTAACATTTTAACAAAATCAAAATTCATTCACAATCCCATATCAGAATTGGAATAATGCTATCATAGGCTGAGACAGACTCTAGCCAAATGAGCACCACTAATTGAAAGGACTCTCCCTCCTCTCAAAGAGTCTTCCCTGGCATCAGCCCAGAAAGACTTGGGATAAAGGTTGCAGTGTGGGGCAGCCCCCAAAACAAAGGTCTGTTCCCATAACTTTAGCCAAGTAACTATTTCCTGTGTAAAGGCCATTGCAGGGGATGGTTTAGCCTTAAAAAGGGAAGGACTAGAATATGGGACCAAGTCCAATAGAAAGACATGTTATTGAACTAATAATAGAGGCCAGACTGATAACACAAGCCTGTAATCCCTGCTGCTGCAAGGCTGATACCAGTGAATACCTTGAGTTTGGGACTTTTGAGTTTGGCCCCACTACAGAGCGAGACTAAAGCCAATCAGGTGTCCACATTTAGAGGAGCAGGGGATCACCAGGTACCCAAGGAGGTCAGCCCAGGTCAGACACAGAGGTCTTAATTAGGTTTCTGTGCTAATCAACCATGAGATCAAGCCTGTCAGTGGCCGCCATATTTCCAGCTTGGGTGAGATAAGATGGAGAAGGAGGAGATACTGGAATGATAAGTTTCTTCATCCCATATAATTTCAAGGATTGGGGAAAACCTAAAAACACTTAAAATTAAAAATCCACCATAGTTCTCATGGACTATGGAAAGATTTGAGACGCCTACCATACAACAGAGAAATCAAGTGCCATAGGGTGAGTCCATCACACTTGGCCTGTACAGGTGTGCAGACCTACAAAGCCCACCCCTCCCCAGCTCCTCTTCTCCTCTTTGCCCTCAAGTAGAGGCCTGGACTGGGCCTGTAGAGGTCAGCACATAGAAGGACTTTGCTCCTAGCCCTGGCTCCTGGATCATCCTGAGGCCACTGTGTGGCCCTCCTCACATAATGCTTCCATTCATGTTCAGGATTGTGCTGGGGTACCACTGGGAGAAAGACCTGTGGGCCCACGCTGGCAGGCTTGTTTTCCAACGAGCTGCTTGCACACCCTGCCTCGAAGGTGATGAGTGCTAACAGATCCTGGGCCTGGGTGAAAGGAAAACAGGATACTGACCTTGGGGCCAGCTCCGGAGACTTGAGGTCTTTTCCACATTTGGAGAGGAGGCAGAATGCCCGGCGTCTTTTCTGGACAGATCACAGCCTTCCTTCAATGCCTGCCATAGAACAAGCCTCACCAAATGCTTATTGACTTGTTGATGAGCCCAGCTAGGCTGAGAGGTAAAACAGCATGTGATCCGTTGGGTTGAATTTGGACTAGGGCATTGGGGGCTTGGATGAGCCAACTTGGGTGTTACAACAGCCCAACCTCTGGGTTTCCCAGACCAAGCTCCAGCTTCACCAGTCCTTAGGACTTAACTCTTCCTTTCTCGAGTGTACCCACAATGCTACACAGGTGGCTTTCACCTGAGCCACCCATCAGGTAAAAGTGCCATCCCCAACCCAAGCCCTAACCATAAGAACCAAAACTTCCCCATGGTTTCTCAGCTCATAGGTCTGATTTTCCTCTCATGACAGTCAATATTTCTTAGATTTTGTCAATGGATGGCTATCCATTTAACATCCCTTCAGATCTAAATATGTCTTTATGCCTCAGTCTCCTCATCTGTAAAATGAAGGAGATAGATCTAGACCTCTTCTGTCGTAATTATGTTAAGAGCTATGAGGGGAATAAAAAGACAAATCATACAAATTCCCTGCCCTCAAGAAGTTTTCAAGCTCTCAGGTCAGTTTTGACATCTGAACAACATTTTGGAAATTTGTTTACTTCTATACTTGAGCCCTGGTTTCTAGTCTATCAGAGCACATCATCATAAATTTAAAGCTACTACATAAATCTGAAGGCTACTAAATCCAACCTGGTTTATTTTACAACTAAGAAAACTGAAGCCACAAAAGGATAAAGTGGTATGCCCAAGATTACTTAACAAAGATAGAGCAAGGTATGACTTGAACCCAGGTCTCACTCCAAATTCAGTGCCCTTTGACCTGGATCCCTCATGTCTATACAATGACAGAACTGGATGAATCTCTACATTTGTATCAGCAGTCATGCTTCTCCCCGCCAAACAATGACCTTGGGGAGGCCGCCAGTTCTTTGGGACTTCACTTTCTCATTAGTAGAAGGAAGAACTCAAACTAGCTCAACATTTCCCAACTTAATTAAGTCACAGAAAACTGGTTTTGGTAATACCACAACAGAACCTAGCAATGGCAGTTTGTGGTGCCATTTGGGGGTGGGGCAGAAGGGGCAAAATTAAGCCAACTTTCAAACTTTCCAACATTGACACACAATAAGTAAATTTGATAATAACATAGCTCCTTAGCTGCAAGTTTGGAAAGGAAGATGCCATGGATCTCCAAATTCTCACACAGCCCCAGTGTTCACATTAGAATAACGCCACACCTCTGTACTGTGGCTGGGAAAGGTGGGACAAGATAAGTCCTGCATTGCCTTCTGACTCCAAGCATCCATGATGAGATAGTTCTATCCTTAGGTGCCAGTGAAAAAGAAAAGAATACCGCCCTTACACCCTTGGAGCTTGCCTATTCCCCCTCCCATCCTCATCGACCATTTAGGTGACCAAGCAAGGTTATATCATCTCCTCAGGGTTCTAAGAATGCCTCTGAGGAAAGGAGTTTTCTCTAATGTCAGCCCAAGACCCCATTCCAGTATGTTCTCCCTAATGTTAATCAGGTGTGGTTAGCACCTCTGTTTCATTTAACCAATTAGCTTTTACAAAGGAATATCAAGATATATAATATAATAAAATACAACATATCATATGATATAATTAATATATTATAATATAAAATAAGTATAAACATTTTCCAGCAACATGTTCTAGGAGTATACTCTCCTGAAACAAAAGAGCCCCAGATGAGGAAGGCCACAAACCTCTCCTCATTTAGGGACTTGTATCTCTCACACAAATAGTTATAAGGAAGGGAAAAAAAATAAGGGTTTTTGAAGAGACCCAAGTCCTGCAAATCAGTTAGTCAAAGGTCCAACTCTTCACCATGCTGTCAACTTATAACTTTTCTTTGCCAGTGTAACCCTGGTTGGCCTATGTCTACACTGGTAGAGTCTAATAGAAAATTAATCACTGAATTCAAACCATTTAAGTAACCAACCCTCAACCTATATAATTTTCCATTGATCAGTTCTTAACCTGAAACAGTCAAAGAATTGCTGAGATCTCAGTTTGTGTTCATGGAAGCTGGGAAAGGATACGACAGAAGGGGCCGTGAACCAGGCTCATCCTGGTCATCCAGACTCAAATTCCGACTTTGGGACTTGACCTTTTCCCTCTTGTCAGTCTACAGCGATCAGAATAACTGGACAGCTGATAAAATCCTCTTTCATTTTTTTTTGGGGGGGAGGTCTACAAGGCAATGGGGTTAGGTGACTTGCCCAAGGTCACATAGCCAGGTAATCATTAAGTGTCTGAGGCCAGATTTGAACTCAAGTTCTCCTGACTCCAGGACTGGTGCTCTATCTACTGTGCCTCCTAACTGCCCCGAAATCCTCCTTCACTTTACGTGATGCGGACATTTATTGAGCAAGAGAAAGAGACAAATTATCTTAATAAAACCTTCTCCTGCCTCATTTTTCATTATTTCTCTTTGCTAATGCACTAAATTTTATGAAAATACTGCACCTCCTACAGACTGCATCTCTCAAAGCCTTTCTGTATAACATCATTCTGACATATTGGGGGAAAATCTGGAAAAATTCTCCATGTATACATGTGCACACACACACACACACACACATTCACACAAATCTGACAAAAAACGAATCCAAAAACAATAAGCAATCCAAAAACTCCAGGAAGTCGTGTTATAAATTTACCCCAAACAGCTCCCTCTTCAAATTTCCAGCCCGTTTATCATATTTTTAAAGTGAAGTGACAAGTCAAGATTATTAGTCAAAATATATAAATAAATCACCATCTATTATTTGCAAGATCTGTGAATGATTTCACAGTGGTTAGTTTTAATAAGTGAATACATGGGCAATCTGGGCCCTGGAGTGAAAACCATTCAGGTAGTGCTGGAATCCAGCCAGTCCTTATAGAGGATAATTAGCTCCAAAACCAGCCCAGAATGCTTCACCTGCACCCAGATGGCGTTAAGAAGGTATTTGGTAAGATTGCTCCCCCAAGGTTTTGCTGACATCTAACCCGTCGTTGCCCATTCTCCACTCGCATACACAAGATTCTGTTGTTTATGAAGAGGAATGCCTTCGACTTCTCCCAAAAACAGGGATTAAGTCAACTCATCATAAATCCCTCCTGCTAGAAATCAAATCTTGGGGAAAAAGAAAACAACTTTTTCAAAAAAAATAGTGTGTCAAATGATTTAGGTTTTAACCAAATGCTGTGGTTTGGGAGGGGGGCATAATTTATCTCTGTCCTAGCTAACGGTAAAGTTGGCAGCAGTGCAGAAGATGGATTACTAGTAAAGGTTGTTCCTTAAAAATCTGTCCCGTTTTCTACCTGTTCAGATCTCTACAACATTAGATGTTAACAGCCCTTAGGTGACTGCCTAATGCTGATGGTAAATAGAGTAACAAGGACAGAATATTCTGAGAGGAGCCCTACTTACCTAGGCTGGCCAAGAGCCAGCCCTGTCACTCAGGGCTCACACTGGGCTAATTTGCCATCAATTCTGTCACTGCTGTTAATAGTATTATTGGTGTTGGAAGCTGGCCAGCAGCCTTCCCTTTCAAACCAATTTGTCCAATAAAATGGATTATTTTGTTAGTTAATCTGTCATTCTTGAAAAGACAAATCTTTAATGACATTTCCTGAACAAACGCTTGGCTATCCAAGCCAGTGAGACGATTCTCATGGTGCATGGCCTCTCATCCTAATGGGCAAGAGGGAGCCCAGTCCTCCCAAAGGAAGTTGCCGGTTTCCTAACATCTCCTCAGCTCAACAAGAACAATAAAAACACACAAACTGTTGCTCTCTTCTGAATTCCTTTTCTAATCATGGAAGATTCAAAAACATTGACGCCTACACTGGCACTGTGAAATGATCCCAATTAATTAAAGCCAGAACGTCATTTTTGGCAGCGTATAGAAATTTCCAATGAAAAATTGTTGAAAAGTCAGAAAAAAACAGGATCAGTACTTCCTTACCTTTTCAAGGATGAGAACCTCCTTTTGATGTTAGAAAAATCCATGGATCCATGTAGGTATGATGCTATCTATTTTTAGTATCTGAGTGATTGAGAAAGCACAAGGACAAAAACTACTTCGACTTCAGTAAGACTTTTAAATGAATTTGTATTTTAATAGTCCCATCAGCATCACCTCCATATGTTTGAAGAAGATTAAAGATACATGCAAAAACTATGGTTTATTCCATCTATTAAAAGGCAAATTGTCTTTTTTATTATGTAGAGTCATGTTACAAGATCGGTTGAGGGTTCTGACCACCCCACCCACCCCCAAAATCTTCATACTCTCTCCATCTTAAAATAAGTTTGAATTGATATGTGTGTATATATATATATGTCTATGTGGACATATATGTATCTATCTTGTATTTTCTTCCTTAGTCACTTATTCATTCAGCACCTACTTTGCTAATCACTGGGGATACAAAAGAAGACACAAAATCCCTGCTTTCCAGGAGCTCACATTCTAATGGGGGAGACAATATACAAATAACCATATATGTATAATATGCTCATTTACATATGAACATACAAATACATATATTTACATACATGCACATTACTCCCAAAGATATATAGAGAATGGAAGATATTTTTGGATGAAGGACTGAAAGGTAAAGGGAGTGACCAGGGCTCTATTCTTGATACGTTGGGTACTAGTGAGGTTCTTTTCTCACAAGTGATATATACTCCATTTTTAAGGACTCTTTTTGGTTCCTTGGAGTTCCTTTATCTTCAACTCACACACAACAGATTCAAGAATCAAGATGATGCCAGCTTTCAATGGAGTTTTTATGATACCAGCTTTCAATGGAGTCTTTTTATACAGATTTAGATTCCGTGGGAGAGTAGTTCAGTGAACGTAAGGAACACCACTCATGCAGCTCAACAGTCATCTTGTCAATTATGGTCTTGGGGAGTTGTCTTGGACACAGAGCGAAGTGACTTTTTCAGTCATAACTCAAATTTGAACCCAAATCTTTCTGAATCTGGACTCTGTCATCTAGCCTATAGATAACTAACGAATGTTTATTGAATTGAAAATGGATTCCAAAGAGTAAGCTGGCCAAGTGTCTCTAGAATGATTCCATTTACAGAGGACTCTTCAGGAATGTTTCTACCACCTAAAAATAACCACCCACCTGTCCATCTATTTTAACTGCCTTAAACTTGGCATAGGGATCATTCCAGTTCCTTCTGCCCTGTCTGGAATTCCCTTCCTGGTTCTCCTGGCAATGTCATGTGAGGAGAATATGTCTGGGCTGTCAGATGTGCTCCAAACAGGGACACATTAAAAGAAAGCATTCTACAAAGAAAGTTCCACTTGATATGAGGAGAAACTTCCTAAGAATTAGAGCTGTCCAAAGTAGAATGAATGGTCATACAGTAGTGGACTTCTCCACCATGGGGTTTTGGAGCAGCTGATCCCTTGAAGGGTAGATTGTGGAGGGAAGAATAAGATGGGGCAATGTCTAGAATCCCTTTCAAATGGTTATTTTGTCATTCTGAGATTTGAGAGAAAGTGTGGTATAGTGGCTAGAGCTGTAGACTTAGATAGAGAAAGACCTGGGTTCAAATTCTTCTTCAGATACTTATTAACTGTATGACCCTGACAAGTCAGGGTCAGGTTTTACTTCTTTTGGGTAAAACTGAGCCTCAGTTTCCTAATCTATAAATTGGGAATGATACTATTACTTACTTGATACTGTTATGAGGGTCAAATGAAATATTTATCAAATATCTGACAAACCTTAAAACATTCATTTTTATTATTGTGACTCTTACTACTACTAGAATTACTAACTACCATTACTACTGCCACCACCACTACTACTACTACCACTATCACTACTAATTACCACTACTGCTACTACTACTACCACTCCTCCTCCTCAATTTTTCATCTTAGTTGGAAAGAATTTTTCCCCTTCTATTTTAATGCATTTTCCCTCCATTTGTACTTCCTCTCTAAGAATGTCTTTCTTTCTTAATTGGAATTATGACAAGAGTCAGCATGACACAGGCCAAAGTCAGAGAGTTGATCTTGGGGCTTGGAAGACAGTTTCATGTTTTTCTTCTAATACTCACTGACTGTGTGACCCTGGACAAGTCACTTCATCTCTGAGTGTTCTAGGTGACTTTAAGACTAGAAGTTGAAGAAAAGCGGGGAACTATCATGATAAAAGAAGTTTTCTCATCTAGCAGTCCCCTCTACTAGGTCAAGTCCCTACGTTCATTCCTTTCTCATGACAGCACAAGTCTTCTACTTCCTCCTTCGCCCAAGAACTCTCCCCACCCAGTGAACACTGGCTGAGATTGGAGACCAAGGGCTGCACTGGGAACTGGAAAGCCTGGATTTGAATCAACTCACTACTGCCCTCAACAGCAGAATGAGGATTTTGGATTTGAGGTCTCTGACATTCCCTTCTGTCTCTCAGACTGGGCTCCTGCCATACCCACAAAGCCCTCCTCTTGTTTGAGCCACAGAACCCCAAGTGTCCCTGCTGAAAACAAGAAGCTTCTTGGTTAAGTTTCCAAATCAAGGAGCAGCTCAAAACTCAAGCCAAATCCACTTTGTAAAGGATGCCATTTTTTTTTCTCGAAAAGCCTACTTAAAACCCTATAAAGAAAACCTCCATTTTATTACCAGGATGGTAAGGATTATACAGCAAAGAAAAGTGGAAAGAAAGCACCATAATTAAAAATAGACAGGCCTTTGCCAAAACTGCCCATGGGGAAATAAGCAGGCACATATCTCCATAGGTCTAAGTTCTCTAACAAATTGAGGGGGGTGGGGAATGAATCTAGTATTTAGTCCTGGTTCAACATTTTGTGTGTGTTTGTATCAGATATAAATAAAATACATCTGGTCTGGCCTCCATTCTGCCTTTTTGAAGATAAAAGAAGGGAAGAAGAAATGCTTGGCAGCCCTCTCCCTACACCACCAGGACAGCTTAATTTGTACCATACTTGCTACATCAAGGGAAGTTGAGACCCCCTAGAGCCACCATGACCTATGTGGAAGGTGAATCTCAGGGAGGAAGGGTTGCAGGAAGGGGAGGAAAAAGGATGGGGGGGGGGGTCACAAACCCTCCAAATGGTACCATCTCCAACAAAGATTGGGTTGTCAATTCATAAAGCACATTTAAGAAAGCCACTGATACATCTCTCATGACAGCCATTTGAGCCAGTTCACCAGGATCCCCTCAGGGAATAATAGTAGCCTTCCCCAAGGCAAGTATATGATGTTAACAATCTGTTATAGACAACGCATAATAACAGCCACCAAAAGTGACTTTGGAGAAAATACCCTTTGTCCTATGAATGTCAACCTAGATTACACCTTTTATGAGGAGGAAAGGAGAGCTCCATCATAAGGCAATCATTATTAGAGATGAACTCCAGGGAGGCTCAGTGGAAGGGGCCCCCACTCACCACAAGCTCCTTGGTAGGAGGTTCATGATTTCTTGATGCTAACCAGCTTGATTTCTGTGAGCTGTTAGGTACTTCTAATTTATTATCATGAGGTTATGGGGGACAATTAAGGATAGGTTGGGACTTGCCTCATAGACTAATAAAAGCTTAACACAGTTGTTCTTACAAATACAACTCATTCAGAGAAGATCCTCTTGGTCTGTGGATGCCAAGATAGTGTCAACACCTTCTTGATGCATTGAAGTGCCAGACACCCCTTGAGAATGGCTTTGGCATTATTGATAGACTGAAGAATACAATATTTACTAGGGCATTTTTAGGATGCTCCATGCTGACTGGGTATAAAAATATGTATAGATGGAGAGAGGAATTCATTCATTCCAAAAGAAACATGGGAAAGTCTGAAATCTGCTGACCTAGAAATGCACTGATAATTTCAGTTCTCTAGGATCTCCATCCACATGGACATTCCCTCCCACAGCACAGATAGCTATCCAGCCATACCTACTCATTAAATGAGGATTAAATGAAATATTTGTAAAGTCTACAGTAGATAAATGCTTTCTCTCATCCCGTGTGACTCATCCGTGTTCTTCCATGCTTTTGTTGTTGCTGAGTCATTCCAGGTGTATCTGACTCTTTGGGACACCATTTGAGTTTTTTTGGTAAAGATATTGCAGTAGTTTGCATTTTCTTCTCCAGCTCATTTTACAGATGAGGAAACTGAGTCAAACAGCAGTTAAGTAATTTGCTCAGAGTCACACAACTGGCAAATACCTGAGGCTAGATTTGAACTCAGGTATTTTTCACTCTAGGGATGGTGCTATATCCAAGGTGTTACCTACCTTCTCTTCTTCCCTAGATTCCTCATAATGGATCCACTCAACATAGAAGTCTGGATGACAGGACAACCTTTAGCTTAACCAACTCTTATCTATCGCTTGTTATGCAAATAAAAATGAATAAGGAGCATTAATTTATTAAGTATTTTTTACATAGCACAAAATGTGCTAAGAACTAGAAACACAATTGCAAAAAACAAAGATAGCTTCTGCCCTCGAGGAGCTTACATTCTGATAGGCAGTGATTTTACACATAGAGGAGGGGGGTCATGAAAGGGTATTTTGCTTTGGAAAGTTATTGGAGGAATCATATGGGAATAGGTTGATAGAGTTTATTAGATCTTTGTTCATGTTTTCAGAACTAGAGAGGGAAAGAGAAGAAAGGGATAGATAGATAGACAGACAGACAGACAGACAGACAGACAGACAGACAGATAGATAGATAGATAGATAGATAGATAGATAGATAGATAGATATAGATAGATAGATATGACTTCTAATACTGGTCCATTCCTTTTTCTAATCATACATTCCTCTTTGGCATTAGGTGATTGAATACAAGTCCTTTATGATAAACTATAAGTTCATTGGGAACAGGGACCGTTTCATTTTTTTATCTTTGTCTCACCAGTCCCTAATAGTTTCTGGCACAGAGTAGATTTAGCAAATGCTGGTTGACTTGATCATAATGTTGCTTAGGTCATTAGTTACATGCCATCATTGGAAACATGCTGCAATCTACTTATGCCCACCAAATGTCACTCCATTGTCCTTTGGAGCATGTGTACAAAGCAATAACAAGAGTAAAAAATCTAAGCTATGATTATAATCATCCATAACTGTCCCTACTCAGTGGATAACCAAACCACAAGTCTGGAAGAAACCACAAGAAGTCTACTGTCTGTCTTCTGGAAGCAAGACAAGATTTTGGGACCTCCCTTGCCTAATGCACCTCTGAGTTGCTAAGATTTAGAAACATGGTTTAGTATTTTTTTCTCCCCAACTCCCTCCCTTGCATCTTTTTTTTAGGATTTTGCAAGGCAAACAGGGTTAAGTGGTTTGCCCAAGGCCACACAGCTGGGTAATTATTAAGTGTCTGAGACAGGATTTGAACCCAGGTACTCCTGACTCCAGGGCCGGTGCTCTATCCACTGTGCCACCTAGCCACCCCCTCCCTCGCATCTTTTCAGTGATTTTTTTTGTCAGAATTATGCACTGTACATCATCAGTGATGAATTACATAGGAACATTTTTATACCACCAACCCAGGCTAAGTATTCAATAATAAATAAATGTTGATTAAGCCTCCAAAGTGGGCAGAGGATGGTGTTGAACTCCAGGAGATCTACAAAGAGGAATTGTTTACCTTTTTTCTAGCTCATTTTTACAGATGAAGAAAATGGGGCAGGTTAGCCCAAGATCACACAGCTACCATCTGAGGCCATATTTGAACTCAAGAAGACAAGTCTTCCTGATTCCAGGCCTGGCACTCTTTAACTATGGCACCTAGGTCATTTGTCTCTGCAGAATGGAAGCAGTATCCCAAAGTAGAAGAAAGGCATGTGATGGTGTGATCATCTGTTCTTGGTGGGATGACTCCCCATAGAATTTGATTGTAAGATAACATGATATTTTTGCCCTAGTCATGGACTCTATGAAGCTATGTTATTCTTAAATTCTTAATATAACTCTTAATGAGAGTCAACAGAGAATCAGTCCCAATTAAGCAGAGGTAACAGATTAGTCCAGAGCTACTCGAAATAAATGCCTCTTTTTTTTTTAGGTTTTTGCAAGGCAAATTGGGTTAAGTGGCTTGCCCAAGGCTACACAGCTAGGTAATTTTAAGTGTCTGAGGCCGGATTTGAACTCGGGTACTTCTGACTCCAGGGCTGGTGCTCAATCCACTGTGCCACCTAGCCAGCCCAAAATATATACCTCTTAAGAATCAACCCCTTAGGAGCAGCTAGGTGGTCTTAAAACAATACTATTATTACTGTATAGAATGTTCTCTTGGTTCTGCTTATTTTACTCTTCATTATTTTATGGGGCTCTTTCCATGCTTTGCTAAAGTTAACCAGTTTGGGGCGGCTAGGTGGCGCAGTGGATAGAGCACCAATCCTGGAGTCAGGAGTACCCGAGTTCAAATCTGATGTCAGATTCTTAATAATTGTGTAGCTGTATGACCTTGGGCAAGTCACTTAACCTCATTGCCTAAAATAAAATAAAAAGAATCAACCCCTTAAAATATAGCACAGCATATATTTGAACAGTCATGTCCAATTGGTTTGGGTAATCTGCAATGGTCTTCTGGGTCATGGCCATGATCATAGGGTCCATATAAGCAATTGTGTGATCAACCAGCACATCCTTTAAAGCCACTAAAGGTATATATCATCAGAGAATTAGCAAATAAAGTTATCTCTGTATAAACTTTCATGGAAGAGAATGAGCTGTGTTGTTTTGATTTTTTTTTATTTTGACTTCATTTTTAATGATTCCAACTTTCTGGGGCAAAGATTCACCTTCTTAACATTAATGTTCTTTTGGTAATGCTATTAACTGTGAAGCATGGCACACAATTTTAAAGAATTGAAGTTGTGGGTCATGCAAGAGGCAATGGAGAGATACATGGTAGATGTGAGTGGGCCACATATTAGCAAAGACTGAATGTGCAGGAATTGATTCATGACCATACAAGAAGGTTGATTTAGTGATGTCACAAGAGTTAGAAACAATGGATGGACAGTCTACCAATCTACTCAGGGTGAGCTAGAACCTGCTGACCTAACTTGAGAATGCTGATTCTTCATTAAAGGTGAGCATTTACACCTGAGAGACAATAAACTCTATAAATCAGGGTTTGGTTTATGATTTTGCTGACTGATTAGACTTTAGAAAATGTGTGCTGAAAAAATTGTTAATACAGATTAAAGATATGCTACCAAAGGCCTGTTTTTGTTGTTTTATGTAGTTTTCAGAAAGTCCATTGTGAAACATTTATTGACATACTTCTAGATCCACCCAAAGACAAGAGCAAAGGCCGCAGAAGGTTGGGTGGACTCCATGCATTATCAGACTCTCCCTTTCTCCACACCACATTGATAACAGCCTGGATGGTCATTTGTTTCCAAGGGTTGCATGGAATGAGAAAGCATCAAGAGAGCACAGTCTGTACCAAAGGTGAGAGGACCCAGGAGAAGGAGGATCCATCACAGTGGCAGCAAAAGAGTAGAATGCTATTGTTTGGAATGCTACTTAGGTTATTTCTTCAGAGGATCAACAATCAAAGGGGATCTCAGAGGTTGTCTAGACTACTTCTGTCACTTCATAGATGAGGAAACTGAGTCCAAGAGGTAGAATCACTTGCCTGGGTCCCATAAGCCAGTTAGATACACTTTTCTGTCTCAAATTCCACTGCTTTTTCCACTGATTCTGCTCACATTAGTTGGTCATTGGGGCTGATCCTTTAAGAATCCATTTGACCAGGGATAAATGGTTCTTGAAAATCAGCTGATCACAAATACAAAGGCAACCATTGCCTGCCCCTGACCTTATCAAAGAATATGAACAAATCTGGCAAGGTCTGCCAATGGGGGAAGATTAAGAATTTTGTGCCCATTCTACCTTCAACTGTTTACTTGTCAGGACCTTAATAGTATAACACCACAGGGAGAGATCCCCAAAGGCACCTGATGCTATCGGACAGGGTCCACTGAGCATCTCCAGACTGCCAACCTGGCCCATCCTCTTTGCTGAGCTTAGAGCTCTGAATCCCTCTTCTCTCAGCTCCACGACAGAGTCCAGTATTCCATTACCAGGCACTACCCCCTGAGAGTTCACTCCTCTGGATGAGGTGTAAATTGAGGCCAGTCTGACCACTCAAAGTCATTAGAGACCAGATGGCAATTTTTGCAAGAGAAGCAACTTAACCCTACTGGCCTGGCCCAAGTCCAGGGGGGTAATTACATCCTGTCGCCCTAATATTCCCCCTCATGTTTCAAGTGTAGAAATGATTTTCACTTCATCTTCTGCAAAATAAAAGGGAAATAAGAAGCAAGGCACTGTTTCCCTGTTCCTTCACCCCCACAGGGTGATTTACTTGACCACAAGGGAGGAGAGTTCCTTTTGTGAGACCATAAGGGCTTGGAGCTGCCTGGCACAAATATGGGAAAGTGGTTCCCTGGCAGGTCGGGGAAAGAAGGCTGAGACACCTTCAATTAAACTTCTCTGGGACACATTTGATGGGACTTCTAGCAGGATTGAGTCTCAATTCACTTAGAAAGGAAATGATATGCATTTCCCAAGAATAATTTAGAAGAGTCCCTAATAAGTAATTAAGAAATGCTTATAGGGAGAGATGCAAGGGGCAAGGAAAGGAAGGAAGGAAGGAAGGAAGGAAGGAAGGAAGGAAGGAAGGAAGGAAGGAAGGAAGGAAGGAAGGAAAGGAGGGAGGAAGAAAGAAAGGAAAAGAGGAAGAAAGGGAGGGAGAAAAAGAAGGAAGGAAAGAAGGAGGGAGGGAGGAGGGGAGGAGGAAAGGAAAGAAGGAAGGAGGGGAGGAGGGAAAAGGGGAAGGAGAGAGGTGGAGTGATTAAATCATTTACCTAGGGTCACATAGTGAGTTAAGTCCTGAAGCAAGATTCAAACACAAATTTTCCTAAATTGAAGTGAGCCTTATATCACTCCCACTCCTAAGTCATCCTCTTGGCTACTCCACAAAGCCCACTGAGTATTCAAACCAGGTCCACCTCACCCAAATAGGCCCACATTCATATAAAATAGACCTACAAAGATTGGGTTTGGGGTTTTTTGGAGGAGAGGGAGAGGAATGTGGTCAGTTTGATTAGTTTCCTTTGCCTAAGTGAATATCATTTGGCATTCTCCATCCATGCCAGGCAACCCAGACTAGCAGCCCCAGACTCTGTGTAGCCCATGAAGTGAGCTCAGGGCCAGGTGGATGGGCAGAATCCATGGAGTCAACCACCAGACTAAGGAGCCAAAGACAGGCCCCAGTAGGATCCCAGTGATTGGCAGCAAAGTAAACAGCCAGGCCAAGGTATCAGGGAGTAAGGAGTGCCCATGAATAGCTCTCTTCCCAGTAGGAATGTAGGTCCTGACCTTTTTTGCATGAGATAATCCAGAACAGAGTTGAATTCATTGGGAGAGTGGGAAATTCCTGAAAGTTTTCATTCTTTTTTTTTCTTGTTATTTTTTACTGGGGCGGGGGAGAGGGAGCGTAAAAATATTTTCTCCTGATTTGAAACGATCTCTACTCCCTTTTTGTGGTAGCAAAAAAAATGGGAAGAAATCCCCCTCCTTTGGGACACAGCTGAACAAATTGTGGTCTAGAACTTTAGTGGGATATTTCTGCAGTTTAAGAAATGATGACCAGGAGGAGCTCAGAGAAACTTAGAAAGACTTGTATGAACTGGAAGAAAGAGCCTGAAGCCCTGGGTTTGATTTCTCCTCCACATGGAGTTATTCGTGTGACCTCACTTCACTTCTCTGAGCACCAATGTCTTCATGACCAGAGCGGGAAGCAGAGTTGGCCAAACGACAAACACTTGGTGTTTGCCAGACACTGTCCAAGGTGATTCAAAAGCAAAGTGATCTCATTCCTGCCCTCAAGAAGCTTGCGGTCTATCAGGGAGATAAAAGACGTCTTAGGGTGCTGATGACCTGGGAGATTCCTTCTAGCATTTAAGTCTGTAATTTTAGGAACTGATACAGAAGTAAGTAGAACCAGGAAAAACAATACTCACAAGCCAATAGAAAGAACTCTCAAAGGAAAGGGCACAGAGGACTGGGGATTTCCTTCTTCTGGGCAGCCAGGTGGAATGGCAGCTAGAACATTGGCCTCCTTGGAATCAGGAAAATTTGAGTTTTATTCTGTCTCCAACACGTATGAGCTGTGTGATTTTGGACAAGTCATTTCACCTCCTCGTTTTTACAGTGGAGATTGTAATAATAGTACTTACCTCCAAGTCGTTTTCAGAATCACTAAGGATAAACAATATAAACATATTTTACAAACCTTCTAAAAATGCTCTGTAAATGTAAAAACAGGTTTATTTCACATTCAAGTTTATTTCGACAAAAATTTTTTTCTCTTGCCTCCCAAGAAAACAAAAGAGAAAAGCAATGTTTTATTATAAAACAATTTTAACAAATAAAGATGTTTCCGCAAAACAAATTCCCACATTAGCTATCCCCCCCCCCCAAATTGTCTTCATCAGCACTCAGAGTCCATCACTTCTCTCTCAGGAGGTGGAATAGTATGCTTTATCCTGGGTCCTCTGGAATTGTGGTTGGTTGATCATTGCACTAATGCTAAATAAATATTAGCTCTCCTAATTGTGATATGTAGCCAAGTGGGGTCTACAGATGTGGAATGTTACATAGACTGTCAGATGTGGGCAGGTTGTTAGTTTGGTTATGTTTAACTGTTTTCTTTGTTACTAGAGACAGCTCGTTTGGGAATGAGTGTATATCTGGGAGTAAGTGAGATCTAAAAAACCAAAGGCAGCAATAAAATATTTTTTAAAAGAATTGCTGTTCAGAGGTATCCTTGGTAAATGGGTTGGATCCCATGGGAAGGTTTAAAGCTTGTTTTCTCCACCCCAAACCATGTCCTGTTGCTGAAAAGAACATCTCTCTAAGCTCTCACCAGAGGCTGACTCACCCACAAATTCACTCAGTTTAAGGAATCCATGCTCTGTTACCCCTGTGACCTTGGCTCAAGTCTGGTCCAGAAAGCGCCATCTTTGAATCAATGTAATACCTCACTTCCTGAGACCATGAGGCTGCCAAAATTTTACAATCAGGATTAGGGTTTGTGAGGGAGGGACCCGAGATGAAAACCCAAGCTCATTTCATTGAGAGCTCAAGGCTGGGTCTGAACCTCCATCCACCTCCCTAATGAAGCTCTTCCACATTAGGAAGGTTGGAGCTCCCGCTGACAACCTTCCTGGCTCCTTTCCAAAGAAATACCGTAGGATGAAGTCATGGGTTCCCAGCATCTGGTGTTCCATTCCTACAACAGGACAAACTGCCTTATGGGAATGGGATGGGGGCAAGAACCTCAGACACTTCTCAGTGTCATTCCCTGAAATGCCCCCAATTCAGAAAAGGTAGGGAAGATCCTCTCAGATAACCAAGAATGTAGGGTGAGAGCACTGGGCCAGGAGAAGAGCCCTGGGTCCCACCATCCCAGTGGCAAGGGTCATAGATTTAGTGGTAGATGGAAACCCAGAGGACATTGGGCACAGTCTTATAATTAACAGTTAGTGGAAAATGAGGTATGGTGAGTGCAAACACTAGTCCAGAGTTGAATAGGTCATACATGAGAAAGTTAGCATTTGAACCTCAGTCCTCAACTTCAGGTTCAGTTTACTGCATCCTGCTGCACCCTAGTACAGAGACTAATTAAGTCAAAAGTATTTGAGTGCATAGTATTCATTTGATGACTATTTGATGGAAGGAATCAAATCAGATCTGATCAGCTCATATGGGGTTGCATTGGATTAGATTGGACTGACTGAAGAAGTTAACCTGAGGCCAATCTGCTGCATCTCAGGGAACCCCACCCCCTCCTCCTCCTACAGATCCCCAAAGCTGATCATGGTCAAGATATTGCCGATTCTGCATAATAAACAGTTTGCATTTCCACTACTAAGACCACACTCCATAGACCCAAGGAATCCTTCAAGGCCTTTTTAAAAAAGTACTAAAGACGAGGGCCCTGAATGTCTTTCCAGGATGGTCAGCCAATGGTCCATTGAAAATACAATAATTTCTCCTCCCTTCACTCATCCAACCATTAAAAGCCTTCAAATAGTGTTCACCAAGAAATTCTGAACAGAGAAATAAGAGTACAGCTGCATTCTCCTCGTTATGAGGGTCAACTGACCACTCAACGTCATCTATGAAATGGTAGAAGACAAAAAGATGTTATGTTAGTGGAGGAAAGAGGTGTCAAACAAGAGTCCCATGGGTCACATGTGACCCACAACACACCTAAGCACAACCCAAGTCAGATTAAAATATAATTGGGACAAAATAATGGACAAAATAAAGCTAAATACAATTTAAAAAGGGGATAATATAAATAGATGGTTTTCTAAGTCATTAGGCTGACTGCAAGAATCTTTGGGTATGATTTAGCAGTCCCTATCTCCATTTAAGTTTGACCCTCCCTGGACCAGAAGATGTCTGAAGTGGAGTCAGGAGGCCTGACTCTTACTCTTCACAAGTAAGCCACCAGGAGAAGGTCCCTTCTCTTCTATGTACACTATAGTGGAAGGGACACTAGATTGAGCATCAGAAAACTTCAGTTCATACTACAGATCCAAGCACTTTCTAGATGTATGACCACTGATGATTCACTTCCTCTCTGTATCCTTCAGTTTCTCTATTTGCAAAATGAGGCTTTTGGGTCCTGTGATCTCAAAGGTCCCTTCCAGATCAAAATCCTGCCTTCCTATGAGCCTATGATTCTGTTTCTAGACATGAAAAACAATATTCTCTTTGATTGGTTAGAATCCATCCCATCCCCATCCCAAAGGTTGACCCAAATGATTATGAAGAACCGTACCCACTGGGATTCATGTTTAATGACACAAGGATCCCTCCTACAGGTCTAAATGGATTTGCTGACTCATCTCAGACTCTTTAGTGTTTTGTGAGGGGAGGATCTCCTGGTTTTTCCCTGGAATCATAGGGATTTTGAAGATCAAGGGCCTTTGGGGCTATTAGTACCTTGGACAAGACATTATTCATTATCTCTGAACTCAGGGGCCTCTGGAGTATTTTGAGGTCATTAGACTGTACTAGACAGTCTACTCTATTTCACAGAAACTCTGGAAATTGGTTCTAGGTTGAAGATGACCAAATAATGATGACATTTCCATAGAGAGAGAGTATCTCATCTCTTTCTCTATATGCCCTTTCTCAAAAGGAAGTCAATGATGTATCTAGGATGTCAGAGTCTCAAAAATCAGAACTGGAACTACACTTGTGCTTCACAATACTTCCCTCCAAAATGATCCCCTGATCCTAGATCTGACCTTCCATGTCTCACATCTGGAAGGAAGGAAGGAAGGAAGGAAGGAAGGAAGGAAGGAAGGAAGGAAGGAAGGAAGGAAAGGAGGGAGGGAGGGAGGAGGGAAGGGAGGGAGGGAGGGAGAAAAAGGGATAGTGGCAGGTTGGTTGGGGAGATAGAGAAATGGAAAAGCATCTATTAAGTTCTAAGATATTACTCAGAAATGCCTCCTTTCACAGTTCTAAGACTTGTGATGAAAAATACCATCCATATCCAGAGAAGGAATTGAGGAATTTAAATACAGACCAAAGCTTTCTATCTTTAATCTGTCATTATTTTCTTTCTAATTTTTTTCTTCCATTTGCATTTGATTCTTCTTTCTCAACATGATTAATATGGAGCTATATTTAGCATAGATACACATGTAGAGTCTATATTTGATTGTTTTCTGTTGGAAGGGCAGAAGAGGGTGGAGGGGAAAAAATGTAAAATTCAAAACCTTGCAAAAAAACTGCTGAAAGCTACCATGGCATATAGTTGGAAAAATAAATAAATTAAATTTCTTCACCTTTGCTTTGTGGTGAGGGCCATTTTCTACATGAAGATCACCTGATTCTTAGCACTGTTTCCCTCTTGAAATTACTTTGTGGCTACTTTCTATTTTCTTTCTTGAGAATGTTCTGTATCCCGCTAACAGATTGCAAGTTCTTTGGGCTTGCATTTGTATCCCTAGTACCAGCTTATACACAGTAGGATTTGAATAAATGTTTATTTGATTCAATTCAAGTGAATCAAATCTGACTCAATCCGTTGTTTTACAGATGAAAAAATTGGCATTCAGAAAGGATAAGGGACTTGTCCCAGGTCACCTGGTGGGTGAAGAGGCACTCTAACCCAGGGTTCTGACCACTCCCACCCACCCCCACTGCAATCCTATTTGCAGGGACCATCTCCTCCACAGTGGTCACTAAATTTCTTTTAAGCTAGAGTCATCCACTGCTTGCAGCATGGGTGAATAATTACAGTCATTTAATTGTTTGAGTTTTATAAAAATATTTATCAAGAGCCAACAATGGGTTGGACTCGGGACAAAACATAAAGCCAGAGACCTGGTGTCTGCTGCAACAAACTTATCTATTTAACTGAGTAGTTTATAAAATGAATATAAAAATAGTCAGGTCCTATTCCAGGTGGACTCGGGAGGTGAGGTCCCTTTTCGACAGAAACATCTATGGCCTGTCATTAAATAATAATATCAATGTTCCTAAAATGTTTATAAGGTGTTTACACATCTTCTAGACCCCCAATCAAACTTTCTTGGTTCTGCCAATATTTCAGGCCCAACAATCTTGCACACCCCACTCCCTCATTCTCCTGTTTATAGCCTCTCTTAATCTCTTTGTGGAAGATTCCAGACCTCAACCACATTCCTCCCAATTTTACAGGGCACAAGAGGGGCAGAAATCAACTCCAAATGAATATGTGTATTCAGAAATGCGTTGAGATTTTTCCAACTTTTCAGGTACCTCACTCAAATTAATCTTCCATAAGGCCTTGGTGGTATTTACCAGGCTTCTTGAATCATAGCCTTCCCTCCTCTACTTCTCAGCATGCCCATTGTATTCTCTTGATGGGAATAACTGCAGGATTATTAGCAAAGGAAAAAAAATAGTGATGGAGTCAGGATCTGGGAGGGACCTCCCAGAGTCAAGCAAAGGTACCATTTGTTTTCCAGGATTTTGCATCTGTATCAATTTGAATTAAGGTCATAAGTGGGATTTATTGGTGTGCCTTGTACCATAAAAAGTTCTTTATGCTGAATTGTCTCGTATTTATTATGATTCTGTCAATCGTCAATTGTACACAGGCAGTCTGGAAGAGGCTGATACACAGACACACACGAAAAACAAACCAGTAGACTGGGGCTTGGGAAAAAAAATCATCTCTTTGACCCTTTTGTCTGTCTTGGGTAGTTTACCTTTAAAAAAGTGAAATAAAGGCATGTGGTCCTTAGCATGGTGCCATGAGCCATCCGGTCATTCTTCAATACCTATCAAAAAGAATTTCTCTTCTGCTGGGGCAGTCTGTTCACCTCCTTGAGATCAGGGAATGCCAGACTCCCAGGATCTAGCACAGGCAGGAACAGAATAGGTTCTCTAATTGGAAAAGGTTATTTTTGTTTTGGCTTTAAAAAAAAAAACGACATCTCCCTAGAAGTGCAAGGGTTGCTGGCAATCTGATCTCATTGACGTTTTTAATCTGGTGCATTTCTACCAGGTTGTTTGCCCCTTTCGGAAGCTGCCGGGTGACCCTCAGTTTGAGAAGCCTGTCACATTGACACCAGACTTAGCACGGATTGGCATCCACCAGACCAGCACTCAGATGATCCCCCAGCTTCAGCTTCCCCAGCAGCAGGGATCACATTCAACCATGACCCCAAGCCCTTTATTTCACAGAAGCCGAGACAGAGGTCCAGTTCTACGAGAGATGAGGCTCCGACACACCTGCATGTCAGTCAAGAATCTGATCAAGTCTCTCATGATATCTGTCTAGAATAAACAGTCAATAGCCAACAATACACAGGTTCCAGATGCTCTCAGGTGTAGCCACATCAGGCAGTGGATAGAGTGCTGAGCCTGGAACCAGGAAGACCTGAGTTCAAATTCAGCTTTGGATACGTACTAGCCAGGTGAACCTGGGAAAATCACTTAACCCATGCCTGCCTCAGTTTCCTCATCTGTAAAAGGGGGATTATAATGTCACCAACCTCCCAGAGCTGTTGTGAGAATCAAAGGTGATAACATTTTTGAAGTGCCTGATACATTTTTATTATTGCTGTTTTCTATAACTGAGTCTTAGTGCTTGAAGCCCAAACATGAGGTGACCTAGTAAATTCCTTCTCAAACTCATGAGGCTTCCCGCTTGCCTTCAAGCTTTCCCTGCAGATCTGCTTCCCCTCCTCCCTCCCCCACAAAGCTCTGCTGAAACATCTTAAGGACCCTTCTTGCTTTGTTTATTGTCTGAAAGGGGAGTTGTAAGGAACGGGTGAGTTTGGAGGTCCATTAACAGAGCCCAATGAGGCTTCTGGGTTAACTCAACCACTCAGTGAGCCTGCTTCTCCATCTGCCCTTTTTATTCCAGTCTTAATTTTCAAACAATTTCACTGGTTTGGGCCAAAGTGGGTGAATTGACTCATAAGCAATTCCTGAGGATTGAAGGAAGTGTTTCGTTTCCTTAGAAGTTTGAGCCCCTGGATGAAAGCCAAATGCCCACTGATAAAAAGTTATCAAGAGGCTGTAATTTCTGAGGTACTGTTGAAAGTGTTTCAGTGATTTTTAGTGACTGACAAAGGATCCTGTGATAGCCTTGGTTCTCAAAAAACCATCCATTAAATGGACTAAGTTCGGTAATCCATACAGTATCAGGAATGACTGCTATTCACCCAGCAATCTGAAGTTTGCAGAGCTTGTTACAAGCATCCTATCCATTACTTCTCAGGGAAGAAAAGAACTCTGCAGTAAGGTAGGTATAGACTATAGGTATTATTGTTTCCATTTTAGAGAAGAGGAAACTGAGGCTGCTTAAGGTTTTAGGATCAAAGGCAGATCTTTCTGACTTCCAGTCCAACTTGAATCTACCCATCATAAGAGGTAACTCAGTACAGCAAGGTGGCTCCTTTTGGCTACATCCATGACTATGTGACCCTGGGAAAGTCCCTTCATCTCTACAAATTCAGACTTTAAAACACCTTCACCAGGGTGGCTAGGTAGCACAGTGTGCATAGAGCACCAGCCCTGGAGTCAGGAGGACCTGAGTTCAAATCTGGCCTCAGACGCTTAATGTGTGACCTTGGGCAAGTCACTTAACTCCATTGCCTTGCAAAAAGAAAAAAAGCACCTTCACCTCTCTCCCCTCCATTTCCACATCTATAAAATGGGGATAATCAGAGTCCCTTGCAGACGAGGTTGTTGAGAGAATCAGAAGAGATCCCTTTTGGAAAGCACTTTGCAGACCTTGAAGCTCTTCCAGAGATGCTAGCTGACTCTTGTACTTTGCTTCCTCTTGCCTATTAACTGCCTCACTGGTTCCTTTCAAAAACATGAGTGTTTGATATTTTCAGATTTGCACACAAGCATTCGGAGTAATGGTCAACCAGTGGGACATGTTGGTCACTGTCCAGAAGGGTTCCTTCCACATCTTCATGACTCTGTCCAGTGTCCTCATAGAGCTTATGTGTAGTGCTGACAACAGAGACACACGTGTTACATAGTGCTGCATGAGGTCTACCACACAGGTAACAGAGAACACTATGTTGTCCTCCAAGGCTGCCCAAATAGAAACATGTTCTAGACTTTCAAAACAATATGATCTAATCTGCTCTGGTTGAACTATAATCTATGAAATTCCTTGCCAGTGTAGATCTGTGGCAGTGCTGTTGATGTGGGTTAGGAAAATGTCTGAGCACTAGGTGGCCCATCTTTATGAGTTCAAATCCAGTCTCAGACACTTTCTAGTTGTGTGATCCTGGACAAGTCACTTCACCTTATTTGCCTCACTTTCATCATCTGTAAAAGGAGCTGGAGAAGGAAATGGCAATCCACCCCAGTATCTCTGCGGAGAACCTTTCCCAAAAAAATGAAGTCATGAAAAGTTGGACACAACCAAAAAATAAAAAGGAAAATGTCTATGAAATAAGCTCAGTAAAGGGGAATGATAGCCTGGGGAAGGATGAGACCAGAGTAAGACTGGGGGCCTGTAGCCTGGGTCCAAAACATGAAGAAGTTTATCATGAAGGTGCTGAAAAATGTTTCCATCTTATTTGCATACTTTCCAAAAGACTGAGTTCACCTTCTCTCTGTTTTGTTCTTCCTTTTTGGCATCTAAATCTCCTTTTTTCCAA
Organism: Macrotis lagotis; assembly: GCF_037893015.1. Lineage (NCBI taxonomy): Eukaryota > Metazoa > Chordata > Mammalia > Peramelemorphia > Peramelidae > Macrotis > Macrotis lagotis. Next base: position 15,692,125 of record NC_133664.1, read on the forward strand.
AAGGCCTTCCATGGGCAACTTCCATATGAAGTCAACCAACAATATGTCAGCAAGGATGCATGGACCAAATGGCTGAGCCAAGAGGATTTAGAAGGAGGATATAGAAACAGGAACTTTGAGATGGCAATGCAAGTCCAAATCATTACCACAAAAAAATTATAGACAGGCTATCCTTAAAGAGTTGATGATTGGGGCAGCTGGGTGGTGCAGTAGATAGAGCACCAACCCTGGAGTCAGGAGGACCTGAATTCAAATCCAGCCTCAGACACATAATAATTACCTAGCTGTGTGACCTTGGGCAAGTCACTTAACCCCATTCACCTTGCAAAAAAACAAAACAAAACAAAAGAGTTAATGATCAATATAGATGGTGTAAGGAAATAGTGGAAACCATGTCACACAATACATCAGGCTTCAAGCATTTACTACCTACTGGATATCTTGTAAGATATAAAATGGCGATTAGAATTATACATCAGAAGTTCTCTGCCTTTCATAAATTAACTAAAGAGAAATCCCTACAATTTTGGCCTTAAAAATATTGTTGAGAATACAACAAACACTATTGCCCTGCCCCTGAGTCAGAGAAAGAGTTGTTGCCACACAACCTAGACATAACACTGATCTTTAAGAATTTAACAATGGTTAATAAACATCACCATGTCAAATATTCATGATACCTAAGTTATGTGGAATAAAAGGTTTTTAAATGTAGCCACCTTTAGAAAGAAGTCCAGATCATATGGAAGCAGGATGAGGCATACATATGTTTCTATGCCTCATCCTGATATGATGATAGATAGATAGATAGATAGATAGATAGATAGATAGATAGATAGATAGAGGTATATACCCATACCCATACACACACACACACACACACACACACACACACACACACACACACACACACACACACATTCCATTCCTATTGTTTCAAGAATGCTTTCAGGGAGCCTATAGGGAATGTGGCAACTAGGCATCCCAGGGGAGAGAGCACTAGAGTTCAAATCCAATCTCAGATACTTAATAGTTGTATGATCTTGGGAAAGCAACTTAACTGCTATTTGCTTCAGTTTCCTTTACTGTAGAATGGGGATGATAATAATAGCTTCTGCCTCCCACAAATGTTGAGATGATATTTATAAAAATACCTTGTAAATCTTAAAGTACTATATAAAAGTTACTATCATAAGCTTATATCCCAACACTTTTCTTCAACTACAAAAAAGTCTGCAAGGATCATTTTTATCTTAACTCAATCAAAAAATATGAGGGAAAAGATTTATTGAATACATGAATGAAAAAGTTTTGATTAAATACTTACTATGTTTCCTATACTCTGCTAAGGAGCAGGGATACAGATTCAAAGGTAAATCCAACCCCTGGCTTCAAGGAGTTGAAATTCTATTAAGAGAAGAAACCTAGACTGAGGAGTGTTGATCAAGGAGGGATATTGTAATTTGGAAAGTTTTGAGATGGTAAATGGAGCCACAAGACTGACACACTATTTCCACTAGTAGAGGCAATACTGATTTGATTATAGTTTCACAAAGAGGAAAAGGGTGGAGCAATGAGGGGGAAAGGCATTCCAAAAGCAGAAGGTCCCAGAAGCAAGGTAGATGGTAAGGAACCAGGAAATGAAGTAAAATATACCTGGAACTGACCCAATGGAGCAGGTCATGTCGGTGACTCATCAAGCAAGAGAGCAAGATCCCAGGGCAATTATTCCAGAGCTAAAAAAAGAATGATGATGATCATGTCATCCCCCGTTACTGAACTGGTGATGAAAGTAGAGGGACTGTTTCTTGGAAGATGGATCCACAGCTTATCTTGAAGATACCAACTTGGTACAATCTATCTGGGTTTGTATTCTTCGGGAGAAGCCCATGAGAACCTAGGGTTCCCAGAAGGAGGGGGACTCCAGATGAGTCCTAGGGCTCTATACAGTTAGGATTATATAGCAGAGCATTGTAGCTACAGCATCTCTCAAAGACCATCTGCTATGTCATCAAATGAAGAAAAATATGCAAAAGACTAAAGTTCTATAAAAATGCTAGCATTTTGTTCATTGTCAAGCCATGCTTGCCACCTATATTATCGATTGAACCAATGCACAGCTCCACCAATAATGCATCAGCATTCCTGCTTTCCCATAGTCCTTGTAGTATTGGGCCACAGTCTGTCTTAATAAGTTATTCCTCTTTATCCTACTTGGACCTTGTATCTAAATGGTTATTTGAATGTCGTCTTTTCTCCTTGATGGGAGGGTATCCCCTATACTGGAGAAAAATGCCTTGCAGGTGTTTGATAGATATTTGGTGCTTGATTGAAAACAAGTACCCACGTTCAGGAAATCACAGTGGTCAGCGAAATGTAGACTTTGCTAGCTGTGATAAAGAGACTTTCACAAGAACATCACTAATCCTTCAGGGTAAGAAGAGAGAACATATTTCAGTCCCTTCCACCAGACCCCTCTCCCAGAGCGTCCAAGTCAAGACAAACCTTTAATAAGAACATAAATGAAGTCTGTGCTTTGTTATAAAACATTTCTTTTTTTTTCCCCTGCTGTCTCCTACAACTCAACATATGGCAGGAATTACGTTGAAATAAAGGTTCAATACTCATAAAGGGTCTCTTTTAATACTGTTGTAAAGTAATGGCTCCTTTATGGAGAATTTAGAAGTAATTCTCTCCTGGAGAGTTGGGCCAAGTGGTATGGCCTCATTCTGTGCTGCCTGTGGTGGGGGGAGGAGGGTCTGCCAAGAGAGTACACGGCTTATTACCCAATGGGTGCCAAAGGTAAGTCCCATTAAAATCAGCATTTATCAGAGGTTGAATATTACATACTTTACACAGAAGACTCCCTTCCAAAAAAGGAAAGTCTCACTCAGTTTTCAACCCCTTAGTTCATCGCTCAAGACCCCTGTGCACTCAGAGCTCCATCGAGCCAAGTGGAAAATGACGAAGGATGGTTCCCATCTTTGGGGAGGCGCAGAGAGTGTGGGGTGCAAGGGATGCCTAACTTTGGACAGAAGTTTCAGTCTCAGCTAATTAGTGGGAGGCCTGACGCCAGGTCCATGCTGAGGTGTCTGGCCACCAGTCTGGAAGGCATCAGGTTGCTGAAGGCTGTTTTAATTTGAAACACAGAGAATCAGATCTCTAAGGCCAGGGAACAACCATTCAAAAATGTCCTAAACTGGCTGAAGTCTTCCTTCTGTCACACCTAACCCCATAAGCTCTCCTCCTCTTTACCCACTCCAATCTACTATGTCCCATCTCTCCTTCCCCAAAATGTTTGCTTTTAGGGCTTTGAAATTCCCCTCCTGCCACATCTGGCTGGAAATGGGGCAGGGGTTCAGTTGGAGGATAAATCTGCTTGGGAAGGAGGGAGACTCTTAAGATCATAAGATCATAAATTTCAAGTTGGAAAGGACCTCATTTAGTCCATCACCACAAATATTCAAGGAGAAATTTGAACTCAAGTCTTCTGACTTCTAAAACCGATATCTTCCAAAGTACTGTGCTGACTTCCATTAAGTCTTCTCTCTACTATCTCAGTTCTATTAAAGACTAATCTTGCAAGAAGCCTGCTTTCTTGGAAAATCTTTAGCAAGATGCCTTTCTAAAACTTCTTTCTTCACCAGATCCTGTGATTACTTGGCAAGAGGACTTCCTGACATGGATTTTCCCTCTACCAATACAGATCAATAATTCATGGTGAGAGGACTTCTTGATGTGAATTTTCACTCTACCAATACAGATCAGTAACTCAGCAACCACTTAGTGTCTCAGAATAGAGCCTAGTCTGCGGTTAGAGCCCAGAGTCCTGAGCAATGAAGCAACTCAAGGGGTCCCACATAATCTATGTATCCAAAGCAACCCTTGATTGCAGATCCTCCTGATTAAAGGTAAGCTCTCACTTTTTCTACAGTTTACTATAGAATATGTTCTCCAAGGCCAGGCAAGGCGGTACAAGTTGAGAGGCCCTTCTTTGGAGAGCTGATACTGATGGAGCCATTGACTTCAGGAGTTCATATGGGCTTATAACAATAGAGTGTTCAAACTAAACCTTCCCTTGCCATGAAGGGTCACCATGCTGCCTAATAAAAGTCAAACCTGGCAAGGTCAGGAAAAAATGGAACCTATTTTAGTCACCTTATTTATCAGTTTTAGAACTGAACATGAGTGGTTATTGTGCTACAAGCCTAGGCAAAATAGGAAGATCGAGTTTTTACACAAAAGGAAAAAACCACCAAAGACCTACTCTGCTTTTGTGTTGCAGTATTTCTTCCTACACTTATTATTGTGAGCTGTCAGCAGCATCTGGTCCAGGTGTTGACTCTTTGGAAGGTGGGGGAAATGCCCTTGGCTAAAAGTCCTAAAGTGTTGAGAGTCCACCTCCCAGATCCATGTGTGCTAGGAGGTGTCAGAATGGGGTACCCTACCCCCAGAATCCCCTATTAAAAGCAGTGCAGAGTCAAGTCAGCAAGGAAGAATTAAGTGCCTCACTAGTTGATTCTTGTCATTTGTTATCAGAGTCCAAAAATGCCATCACCATGTTAGAGACAAATTGTATGGTGTCCAGCTGTTACTGAGGAAAGAACAAGGCAGGAGACTCCACAGTTACTCAGAGCGAGGCTTCCAGGGAAGGGGTCTGCCCTCTATGGATGGTTTATTTCTACAGTAAGAATTACACAAAATAGGAAGACATGGCTTCCCACAATGATGAATACCATCAGAGAATGGAAGCAGGTGGTCACAAGCAGCATCCCACCAACTTCTGTCCTCCAACTGCCTTCTCTAAGTTTCAAACTCTATGGAAACAAAGCCATGCTCCATTTCTGAGTAAAACTATAACTAGTGAGGGATGACTGGATCTTGGCCTCCGTGCCATGGTAGAAATGGCCGAGCACTTTGGGGTACACTGATTGCTCCCAACCATGTAGCAGTGGGACCCCGTCACATGACCCACCTCCCCCAGTACCCTGCTTCATGATCATACAACCATGTCTTCCCAGAAGATGGGGGATTGAGATCATTGAGTATGCCACAGGGTGGAGATTCTTTGGGAGATAAACTGTCCCCTCTCTGGTGCAACTTTAAAAATGGATCTTGGAGTGAATTTGGTTGGTGTGAGAGGGCAGGAAAGAGAAGGGGAAGAGCCACACCTAGGAGAGAAGGCCCAACCTATTCCCCAGAGCATTATTCCTGTCATAAGAAGGAAGCATCCCTAGCAAGTCAGAAACCTAGAAAATGTCCCATTTACCCTATTCTTGTTACAATTCTGTCTAGGTAAGAGATGTTCCTTTCCTCCATCTATTCTTGGTCCCAAGTGAATTTGTCTTCATCACAGTAGCGACTAATTAGACATTCCCAAACAAAGGTAGAAATAAGTACCAGCTGATTTTATGAAAGTAGCAATGAAGGTAATGCTGGCTTCAATTATTTCTATAGGTATTTCTGGAGAATACACTCACCTACTTTCTAATCGTTGTACATCCAAGGACCACTGCAAAGGAAATCACTCATTTAGAGACTCTGCTACTAGCCGCTGATTCCAAGTCAGGCTTTCTGCCTCATGAGAGGGCTGCTAGGCTCAGGTTCTCCTGGATTCCGCTCTATGTTCACCTCCCATTTTCACCTGAATTCATTTCATAAAATATTGGAGAAGAAAAGCCAAAGGCAGATTGCAGGCCCCAGATAGAAGAAATCACTACAACCAGCATCACAGAATGGAGTAGAAAAAATAAAGCAGAAAATATAGTACCAACCCAGAAAGCACCTCAGTTTGGGTCCCAAGTCAAAGGTGGTTTTTCAATGAATATACATTCATTTCATTAAGTCCCTGGGTTACACCCATGGAATTATAGAATCAAATGACCATGGATTTAGAGCAGGACAGGACCTCAAAAGCCCAGTCCAGCCACTCATTTTACAGTGGAGAAAACAGTGCTCTTTTCTAAGAGTTATTGAGGGAAACAACATGGAAGAAGCTTAAAGGGGACACTACGTTTAAAGCAAGAAGATCTAGCTTTGGCTGACAATGAGTTTTATAATTTTGAGCAAGTCAAGCAGAATAATGAAGGAGAAAGGACTTGGGATTTGGATTTAGAGAATCTGGGTTCAAATCTTGACTCTCCCATCTACTATCTAAGCAACGTTAGGCTACTTCACCAATCCTTGCCTCAGTTTCCTATCAGTAAAGAAGAGAGGTTTGGACAAGATGACCTCTGAGATTCCTCCCAGCTCTAGATCTAAGTTTCTACAATGAAATCGCATTACTCTCTTAAGCCCAGTTTTACCACTCAGTTACCCATCCACAAAATAAAGAATTGGACTCATTGGTCTCTGAGGTTCTTTTGATATCTACTTCTATCATCCTATAAGGTCTAGGACTAGGAAGTCATTTGTCAAGCTCAGACAAGTCTGGGATGCCTCACCTCATGCTGCTGGCTTCCTTGGGCCAGTGCCAACCTCTATGTGTCAGAGATATAACTAGCACATAGTCCACTCTTTAGGAGACCCTGTGGAAACTTCTAATCAAAGGCAGGAGCTTGTGAAACCTTCAGAGGAAGGACGAGATAGAGGCAAGACCTGTCTGGAGCTCACTAAAGGGTTTTTATCAAGCACCATCAAGGCAGCAAAGGAATGAAAGCAGTGGAGCCACCAGCAACATTCTACCACCAGCTCATCTGGACATCTAATAAACCTCCTTTTTGAAGTTTAAATATTCTCTTCTTGAACAGTTTTCTGTTAGCTAGGGACTCTGCCCTTTCCCTGAGGGAAAGCCCTGCAAAGCCTACAAATTCAATGTTCTTTCTCCACCTTTCCCCTTCTCCCCCTTTCTTTCTCTAAAATTCTATTGCTATAAGTACCTGGGCTTTCTGTTTGCCCTTACCAAATCCCTACCAGGTTTCCTAAAAGTCCATCACATTACATATCTTATTTTTTTCTCTTCCTCTCATAAAAACCACAGGACACACACCAAGCCGCTTAATAAGCCCAGTTACAATAACCACGCACCTTCATTGCTTTTAAGACCATTTCAAGCTCACCTTTAACATTCTTCGTTAAGGCATTATTTATGACATGACTTAATCAAAATTTAATCCACTTTTCAGCGCACAATCACATCACAATATTCCTCTTTTTTTTAAACTTTTTGCCTACTCATTAAAGTCTTCATCAATGCCGCTGATTACTTCCAGATTGCCAGACTCCCCAGTCTCCCGGCCCACCTGAGTTTAGAACACAATGTGGCTAAACGAAATCATGGTTGGGCTCCCCAAAGCTGGGGTTATGCTAATGAATTCTGAGAAGGCCTGATGTTTATATCTACTTCTAGAATCAGAAAAGCATTTTACAAATATGTTTATCTGGGACTGAGACCATAGATGTCTTTACTGGTAAATGTTTGGCTTCACACTCCCAGAATACACTCTTCTCCAGATGGTTTGCTCAAAACAAAGTTATTCACTCTCACACACACACATGTGTAAGTCACCAGGCTTTTCCATTGCAGGGTCATTTCCCCCCCTTCATCCATGAGAAAGAATGTAGAAATGGGGGAAATAATGAATAGCATGGACCCTGTTTATTGCTGCTTTCTCTCAGTAGAGAACAACTCATAAAACTTTACTCCAATTTAAACAAACGAGGACTCTTGGTGGTGGCAGGCAAGAGCTCCCTTTTAAGCCTCCGGAAATCTTGGCTTCCATCATCAAGGGGTTAACAGCCACCACTTTGGGGAGATAAGAGGGGCTCTCCTGCCTCCTTGGAAGCCTTTACTCATTCCAACAAGGCAACCTCATTGGATATTGCCCAGAGACAATCAATAGAATACAATACCTCAGTTTGGGGAGCATAATGATAACCCATGATAACTGAAGAATTTTGGAAACAGAAGAAAAGGAGAATTGAGTCAATTATGGGACAGGAGTCTTCCCCAAGAAAACCAAGGCAGTAGCAAAACCCAGACTGTAGCTAGATCTTTATTACCACCCCCACCTTCCCAGGCACTGCTAAGAAAAAGCCCTGGGAATGATGAAATTCTGGTCTGTCCCAAAAAGTCTGGTCTTGAAATCACAACATTGAAGTAATTGTTTAAAAAAAAGTCCCAGAATTTCAGAATTGGAAGAGACCCAGCAGTCGCCTCATCCATCCCCCTCATTTTTACAGGTGAAGACATTAAGGCACAAGAGAAAAAGTGACTTTGTCCTTGAGGTCCCTTCTGAAAGCCTGTGATTATTGTAGGGTAGCTAGGGCACACCATAGTACATAGAGCTCTGACCTAGAGTCAAGATGACTCATCTTCCTGAGTTCAAACCCAGCTTCAGACACTTACTAGTTGTGTGACCATGGGTATCCTACTTTACCCTGTTCGTCTCAGTTTCCCCATTTGCAAAATGAGCTGGAGAAGGAAATGGCCAACCACTCTAGTATCTTTGCCAGGAAAATCCCAATGGAGTCATGAAGAGTCAGACATGACTGAAACAGCTAAACTACAATAACATTCCATAGCTTACTTACCCAAGGCTACAAAGAAAAGGACTGAGAAAAAATTTCAAGGCTAAACCTCTATATGTGGCAAGATTGTGTGATTTCAGTCGAGGACCACAGTTTTATAATGAGAAGAGTCTGTAGAGATTATTTAACCAGTTTCCTTATTTTACAAATCACAGAGTCACCACTAGTGATATTTTTTAACAAGGATAAGAATACTTGCAAGACCTCTCTCATCAAGCTGATTCAAGAAAATTTGTAAACCCTTATGTATCCTCAAAATGTGAGCTTTACTTGTCGGCTTAAGAAACTCTCTTCTCTAATCAGATCTCAAACCATCTACAACTTGGGAAATAAAGCACAGACTATCAGAGATAAAAGAGAACCAAGAGATAATCTTGTTCAAGTCCTAGGGAACTCCTTTTTCATATAAATTTAAGTAACTTTCTAAATAGAATTCAAAACTAAGTCCAAGACTCTCCACAATGGCAAGTGGCCAGTACTGTTGGCACTGTCATCATCTGCTTACTCCTTGCTCAAGGGCTGACCATTTGGATTTCTAAATTCTTCATGGGTTTTTTTTTTAGGTTTTTATAAGGCAATGGGGTTAAGTGACTTGCCCAAGGCCATACAGCTAGGTAATTATTAAGTGTATGAGGTCAAATTTGAACTCAGGTCCTCCTGACTCCAGGGCCGGTGCTCTATCCACTGCACCACCTAGCTGCCCCTAAATTCTTCATGTTTTAAAGAGATCAGCCAAGGCTTCAAGAAAATGTCAATTCTAAATAAATAATCAAACAAACAAATAAACCAAAAAGGGGCAATTCAGGCAATCCTTGAATAAACTCAGGAAGTCTTGACACATTCTACCTGTGAGACTTCAAGCAAGTGACTGGCCTCTCTGGGCCTCTAAAAGGAGAGGGTTAGGAAGACAAGACTCTGAATACTTTTCCATCTCTTGACTAGTGATTACATGAAATTGGACTTTGCAAGTCCCACCTTTGTTCTTTTGAACTTTCCCAGAGATCTTACCAGGTTCTCCTTCCCTAAGCCCTGATGGGATAGAGACCTACTTATTGGTCCCCCAGTCCATCTGGAGTAAAACCAGGAGTGGAAACCCTAGGGGTGGGGGAGTCCTTCAACTTCAATGTGGGGTTTACTTTCCCTGGGTCCTCAGGATGAATTCTGTTTACTGCACAAAAAATATTAATCTTTATCAACATCCACTCTACAAAAAGGTAGGGAAGGGGAGAGGGAAAGTAGAAAGGGGAAAGGAGGGAAAATACATTCCTTAGAGGCTGTCACGGCATGTGTTTTAGTCCTAACATCCAAAATAATCAAGTTTTTCCTTTTGATCTCTTCAGCAATTTTCTGCTTTGGACACCATCTGAAGTGATTAATGTCCCTGCTTAGGCTGGCCCAACCACAAACATCATGAAAGGGGTTCCTATCGATTTAAATTTCATGCTTTCTCAAATATCTCTGTCAAAGAAACCAAGATAGCCTCTGCTCCCCAGATTGTATCTTATTTGTTTGAATAGTAAATGTTAATATTTTTCAACACCTTAGGAATTGATGGTATTGTGGTTTTAATGCAAGGGGTCAGGGCTTCTTAAACCCTAGAAACTTAAGAATCCACTTTCCAGAAGCCAAAGGGTCAGGCTTGGTCAGAATAATAATGGACAAAACTACTGGAGTTATCTTTGGGGTACTTAAATGTAATTCTTTTCAAAAAACAGTCTTTGAAATTATTTGGTTTCCCCTTTACTTTTCTTCACCTTCATTCACCCTCACTTCAAAACCCAACCCCCCCAAAAAAAATTTAATTAAAAAAACCCAACCCCAAAATATCCCCAGCACCTCCAACATAGTGAGAAGTGACTTTTGAGTATTTTCCACATTCCAAAATTACTTGGGGTCTTGGCTTGTTTCTACCCAGTAGAATGTAAGCTTCTTGTAAACAGAGACTATTTTATTTTAGTTATATGCACCATGCCTAGTGAAAACGTTGATATTTGGTGGTGTTTAATTCATCATTGTTTTATTATTGTAGAATTAGTGAATCTAAATGAAAAGTTACAGTGAAGGTTAACTATAAGCAAGATTGAATCTTGGTTGCTCATTAATAAAATTCTTAATATAAAAAAATTGAATCAGATAAAAAATGTATCATTGATGTCCCTGTTTCCCTTTCAGAAACAACTAATCTAATCTTTCTTTTCAAGACACAGGTCATCCCAAAAGTTTTTCTCCTCTCCTTATCAAAAGTTTCTTCCAGGGAAGTATCAAAGAAGTTTCATTTTCTAGTTAATATTTTTAAAATTCCATTTAAATGAGTAAATTATTTTGTTATCTTCTCTTTAATTGTAAAATGTAAAAAAGTAGAATTGTAAAAATCCTCTCATTAAGAAAATTTTAGGAATCAACCAACAGAAGGAATATAATGTTTAGGAAAGGGCAGGTCCCATCAGTGGCCTGAAATCACCCCATGAAGGTGGCACTAATGTTGAACAAGCAGTGAAGAGAAGACACTGCAGAGTGATCCAGACTTTATAAATACTATTTGGTCTTCTTGTTTGATTGACTGAAAAGTTTCCTAACAATTAGAGGAGAAGAGAATGCTTCTCCATTCCCTGAAAGTCTTAAACCAGGGGTTGGAGGGGTTACTTGTCCAGAAGACTGCGGAGGGGACTGGGGGAGCCTCAGAGAATCTGTCCAGCCCAGATTATTCAAGGATTCTGGGAAGGGACTTTTCATATGAAGGGGTCATGCTGTCCATTGGGGCTTTTCTTTGCAACCCCAGAACTTCCCGCGGGGCCTATTCCACAGTAAATATTTAATAAATTCTTATTGACTGGTTAACTGCTCTCATCCTCCTCACATTAGTCCAATCACCAAGTCATAGAGAGCAAATATATTACAAATTAGGAAGTTGTGTCAGAGAGTTCTGTTTGGCCGAACTCCAAGGAAGAGACAAGTCCTAATGATGTCCAGGCTACTGTTCTTGGAGATCTCGAGATCTCTCCCTTCCCTCTGGACTCAGTCACACACACACACACACACACACACACACACACTCTCACACACTCTGTCTCACATAAGCACCTTAATCTCTGTTTGCCTCTATTTCCTCAATATCAATGGGAATCATAATAGCAACTTCCTCTAAGATTGTTTCAAGGATCAATTGAGATCATATTCATGAAATATTCGACAGTCTGCCTCAAAGTAGACACTATGTAAATATTTGCTATGATCATCATCATCATCATCATCATCATCATCATTATAATTCCTAGAGAGCTGTGGATAACTTTCCTTTTACTACCCAGAGGATCATAGTCCAATGAGGAAGATTTTTGCTGCAGTTTATTTTACAGATGAAGAAACTGAGGCAAATGGGGATTATGTAACTTGACCAGGATCACACACCTAGTAAGTGTCTAAGGCAAGATTTGAACTCAGGTCTTCCTGCCTGTGATCACAGACCTTTCTCTTTTCCTTATTGGTAAGCCAATTTACTTAGGGCTGTAGCTTTTCCCACTCTTAACAGCCCACAGTCAGGTCGAAATAATGATTTTTTTTTTAAAGGGGGTATGGAAAAGAACAATCTGTTTTCTGATTTATTTGGAACCTGACCAAGTGGGGGCTTGGGGGGAGCGGGAAGTGATCTTTAAACTTTCTCAAAACCCAATTTAAACAACTTTACGAGGCCACAAATAGCCCAATACGGCAAAGACTGGAATGTTGAGTTTTCCGAGTCCAGCCCTGGTTTGGGTCAGCACTGAGCTAAGAAGGGAGAACCAACCACTCCACGACCTTTTTAGGTTATAAGTGTCTTGAAGAGAGGGCTTCAGACCCAGTGACCATGGCTGGAATGAATAGGCCCTTAGTTAGTCTCCAGAGGAAATGTAAGTCTGAGAGCACTTCTATTAACTAGTGTATATATTTACAGGCCCTGCCAAAGAAAGACTGGGGGAGAGAAAGAAGGAAAAAACAGGCCATTTAAGTGCTTCTCTGTGGTTCTTGGGTGGGTTTTTTGTCTTGGAAGGGCCTCTCACTAGCCAGAATTCTCATGACTTCTGATTTCTGCTACTTCCTCTTTTTAAGGGATAGACCCTCTAATAATACTAGTTCTCTCCCTCACACAGCCATGGAACAAACCATCCTCAAAGGAGCCACAGTAGGAATCTCAGGTCCCTTCCTCCTTTTCTCAGAGACATGGGTGACTCTGGGTCTGGAATGCTGAGAAATATTGGAATATTTTCTTTTTCTCCCAGGAAAGATGGAGGGTAATTTCTGAAAATAATTGTGATGTTAAAGGAAAGGAATCAGGAAAAAAAAAACTTTTTTTAAAAATGTGCGACTTTCACTCCAAATGGGTTTCTTTGGAACCCAAAAAGATTCCCATCTGAAGAGCACACAACACTCTTTTTCTCATTGCCCTCCTGAATCCCCACATTCCTTCATTCTGTTGGTTTTGTATGAGCATCTTGGCAAGCCAGGGATGGTCTCAGTTAATAAATAAGGTCCCAACATAGAAATTCAATAACTTTTTGAAAGGCTGTGTGTCCCTTGGCAAAATCATGCCCCAGAAAGCTGATGTGGTCAGAATATCAAACAGCTGCCTCTTTGGATATTTTCAAGGCCATCCCAGCAACCAGAGTGATTAATATGTAAATTAGAGAGATCCAGTCTGCATGGAATGTCTGAGTCTCTTCCATGGATCACAGTCTGGGAGCTGAAAGGGACCTCAGAGGCCCATCTATTTGAACCTCTTTATTTTGTAGCTGAAGAAACTCAAGCCTCATGAGATAACATGACTTGTCCAAGATGTCATAGGGAAGAAGCAGCTAAGCCAGGCTTGTTCTCTGCATCCTGGTTAGCTCCATTCCAAAATTGATCTGAAGCTTCAGGGACAGGGCTCTCTTGAGGAAGAGAAAGACAAGCAATCTGGAGAAGTTCAAGGCAGAGTCAGACTGATGAGTAGGTGGCCCCTATTTTTCACGATTATTTGATGTTTCCTGACCTGGTGGGAAGGACCAAGCATACTTCCTCAGAAGCCTTCACCTGACTGCTACCAGGAATGCCACGGCCTTAAGATGTCCTTCAAGGGCCAAGAGAGACTTATAGGAGGTTCCACAAAAAGTGGTTGATGTTAACTAACTTTAATATGGTCTTTACTGAAAATATTTAAAAAGTAAGGAAGGTTCCCTAAAGATTGTGTATATTGGACTGAACTATAAATGCAGTAAATCCAGTTTTTGAGTGAGTGATAATGCATTTGTCAGAAATATGAATAAATACCATTTATATAGAATTTTAAGGTCTACCAAGTGCATCACACAATTACCTCACCTCCACTTCCCCCTACCCAGAACAACTCTATGAGGTACACACCATTAGCATAAGCATCCCTATTTTACGGATGAAAAAACAGGTTCACTGAAGAAAGTGACTTGCCCAGGGTTATAGAGACAAAGTCAACTGCTGGATTGGAACCCAGAACTTTGCAGATTTCAGGGCCAGCCAACATCCCTTCTATTCCACAATGCAAGCTCTCCAGGGTCCGACCGCCATCCTTTTCTCTCCCCATCACACTTCCCTTCCTCTGAATGCTTCCTAGTCAGGTGATTTACATCTCTTCAGGAATTCTAAAAAGAAGGGCACCTGTCTTTCACTCATATAAATGTGCCTCCCTTGGGTGACTTTTTTAAATTGAGGATGAAGTTTTACTTTAATCCTTTCACATACTTAGATGGTAGCTTGAATTTGTTTGCTAAATTGCCCCCTTCCCTTGGGGATGTTACCTGTTTGGGATCTCTCCTAATAGAAATCTGAAATTCAGTTACATATTATGATTCCTAATCTCCTCCTCCCTCTCCTTCCTCTCCTCCTCCTCCTCCTCCTCTTCCAGGTCCTCCAATGATGAGAAATTAAAAGAGCCATGGTGCTCTGAATAAGAAGACCTTGGATTCAGACCTTATTTGGTTTTAACTTCTGGTCAAGCTTTGTCTTAATTAGGACCAAATGACAAAATGGAGCAATGTTTGGAAGTCTGGGTGACCAGGATGTTGTCCTAGGGCAGAATCTTATAGGAGGCCCTTTTTTAAGGGGAGAGAGTCTCTGCTAAAGTGAAGTTAGGAACAAAAGAACTCTATGAAAAATAATTGACAATTAAAGTATTCCCCCCCAAGGAGATATGATGAATCAGTCTCACCACATGGAAGGACATTCCAATTGGCCAGCAATGGTCATTAAAAGGTCAGGCTTTTGTTTAAAAAAACTAAGAAGCATAGAAAAAAACAAGCAAAAATAGGAGCGGCAAGAGCCAAGTGGAGAGAAAGGACTCACAAGTTGGGAATGACTTCTGTTATATATGTCCACTGATGACCCAGACACAAGAAATTGGATAAAACATCTCAGCCAGAAGATGGAAACTGAGGCTGGCCTGCCAGGTAGCAGGAGCAAGAAGCTGCAGATTGTCAGTCCAAATGCCACACTGGCATCCACTGAAGGATGAAAGATTCAGAGGAAGCCTTACAGACTTTTGGGTAGATTCTCTTTCAAACATCAAGAATCAGGCTCACATGGTGGATGGAGTACTAGATTTGGAGACAGGAAGTCTTGGGTTCTAATCCAACCATAGACAAGTCCTAACCTTGTGACTCTTGCCACCTCAAAGAATCTCATTTTCCTGGAAAATGAGATGGTTGAACCAGATGATCTCTGAGGTCCCTTCTAAGCTCTAAATTTACGATTCCCTATGATTCATGGGATAACATTGGTAGGAAATCTCCCAA
The DNA here is from genome assembly GCF_037893015.1 of Macrotis lagotis. Taxonomy (NCBI): domain Eukaryota; kingdom Metazoa; phylum Chordata; class Mammalia; order Peramelemorphia; family Peramelidae; genus Macrotis; species Macrotis lagotis. The sequence continues at coordinate 15,707,433 of NC_133664.1, forward strand.
GGTAAACCATCATCATTGGAAAGGATAGGGGTATCCTCCCCCAAAACGAAGATGTTAAGTTGGAACCTCCAGGCCTAAACAATGACTTCAAGACTCTCCTGAAAACTCTCCAAATTCCCAAGGAAAATGTCATCACCAGCAGAAGACGCCCGCCGACACTTAAGTACATTGGGACATTCCTCCTTGTCTCTGCTGTCCTCACCCTCCGTCTGGATGATCTGGGCCCTGCTGCTTTCTCAGGGTCCTTTGACATGGGCCATATTTAAATTGTCAAGAGATGTCAACAAGTTGTGAGGGACAGCCTCACACTGGCAGCAATTACCAGAGGCCACTGATCAATGGGGGTCTTTTGTTCGCCTTGTAGGATCACTATTGACTCAGGAAGGAAGTGCCCCAGTGGTTGGGGGGGAAGCTGAAATGGACAGACAGTCTGGCCCTGCCTTGCTCACAAGCCACTAGCCCATTCATTATTCCTGTCCAGAAAGCAGGGCTTGTTAAAACCCGCCATCAGTATGGGGAGGGGGGGTCCCAGACAAACACACAGGCTCCAGTTACCCCAACAGAAAACACGTCCTCCTAAACCTTTCTGGAGAGGGGGATGGTTTCACTTGGCTGGGATTCCTTCAGTAAACAGGTAACAATAAATGACAGCTTCTGGGAGACCAGGGACTTGGATGTCTCTGGCATGGTTTTCAATTCCAAACATCAAATTTATCTGGCACAGTGACCTGGCTAATTGTACAGATGTGCAAGAGATACCCAGCACATTCCTTCCCTCTCATGGCCCCTTGCTCTTCTGTTCTGGCTCACCAAAGGGCAAGCTGGGCTCGTCATTCCCTCCTTCTGAAAAGTTTCACATCATTCAAAAATGAAGCTGAAGTTGGAATATACAGGAGTAGAAAATGGGCTTTCTGTGTCCTTTTCCTTATCCCTCTTCCTTTTCTTCCCTCCTCTCCTTCTTCTTTACTTTCTCCTTCTTCTTCCTCCTTTTCCTTCCTCTCTCTTCTTTTCTTTCTTCCTTCTTCTCTCTCTTCCTCCTTTCTTCCTTCTTCTTTTTCCCTTTTCCCATCTCTTTCCTTTTTCTTCTCTCCCCTACTCTTCCCACTTCTCCTTCTTCTCTTCCTTCTTTCCTCCTTTTTCCTTCTTCTCTTTCTTCTTCCCACTTCTTCTCCTTCCCTCTTTCTTCCTTTTCCCTTTTCTCTTCTCTTTCCTCTTTCTTCTTTCCTCTTTCTTTCCTCTTGATTTTTTCCTCCTCCTTCTCCTCCTCCCCTCCCTTTCAGAAAGTCAATCCATTCATGAAGTGTCCAAATAACACTCTTCACTCTGTAGGTCTTATATTTCTACTGGTCAGTCAATGTGATGGAGAAAGCACTTGTTATAGAAACAAAGGGACTAGTTTCAAATCTTGGTTTTGCTTTACTGGATCAGTGACTAGGGACAGTTCCCATCAGCTCCCTGGATTTCATTTGCCTCTCACTTAAAATAAGGAGTTGGGCTCTATCAGCCATTCTCAAACTTTTTGGTCTTAAGACCCCTTTATATTCTTTTTTTTTAACAAGGCAATGGGGTTAAGTGACTTGCCCAAGGTCACAAAACTGGGTAGTTATTACGTGTCTGAGGTCGGATTTGAACTCAGGTCTTCCTGACTCAAGGGCTGGTGCTCTATCCACTGCACCACCTAGGGCCCAAGACCTCTTTATATTCTTGAAAATTTGAAGTCTCCCCAAGAGTTTTGTTAAAGTCAATTAAATAAACCTATACTTAATCATACTAGACATTAAAATTATAAATTTATAAAATATTTATTAGTTCATTTTAAAACTGCAACAATAAACTAATTATAGAATATATTTTATGAATGAAAGATTAACTTCTATGAAAAAACTATTTTTCCAAAAATTTAGTGATTAAAGTGGCATTGTTTTACATATTTTTGAAAATCTTTTTAATATCTCTCTTAATAGACATCAGTTGGACTCTCCTATCTGCTTCTACATTCAATCTGTCATAATGTTGTTTTGATTATAGTATTTAAAGAAAATCTGGCTTCACACAGAAATGTAATTGAGAAAGAGAAATGTATTTCGATAGGCAAAAATCATCTTAGCACTCTTTTGAAAGTAGTTTTACCTCAAGGATCCCCTGAAAGGCTCTTGAAGACCCACAGGTGTGTCTATAAATCACATTTTGAGAATCACTGGCTAGGTGATTGCTAGAGTTCATTTCAGTTCAGAATCTTATGTCTGTCTTACATGAACTAATGCTGAGTGACATGAGCAAAACCAGAAGAACATCAAATACACTAAGGGCAACATTGGGTAATGATCAACTACAATCATCAAAGATAATTCCAAAAGACTTGTGATGGAAAATGGTATCCATATCCAGAGGAGGGACTGTGGAGTTGAAATGCAGACAAGTGCTTTTTATCTTCAATTTTCAAAAATTGTCTTATATATTATGATTTCTCTCCCTAGTGAATTTTCTTCTGTTTGGATGTGATTCTTCTTTCACAACATGATTAATATAGATCTATGTTCAGCATGGTTAGACATGTAGAGTCTATATCAGCTTGCTTTCTGTCAGGGGGAAGAGGGAAGGAAGGGAGGGAATTTAAAAAAATGTAAAACTCAAAATCTTGCCAAATAATGATAGTTAAAAACTACCCATTGCATGTAGTTGGAAAAATAAATAATAAAGTATTTAAATTATTTAAAAAAGAGGATTTTATATGCCTTAGAAAAATTTAAAAGAGAAAGAATCCTGTGTCTATACCTATGTCTGTCCATATCTTTGTCTCATATCCATGTCCATATCCAAGTCTAGGTCTCTGTCTACATCTATGTCTATGTCTTCATCTATGTCAGCATCATTTTGGGGTGAGATATTTGGTACTTGTTAATTCAGGGCTTTTAGATGCTTTTCTAGAAGGCAATGTTTGTGATTGTAGAAACATGAGAGTTCTGTGATGTATCCAAGTCTCTATTCTCTCTTATTTCTTATTCCTAAACAATATTTTCCAACAGATTTTCTTCCATTCTTATGTATTACCGCTTTGCTTTGCAGTCACCAAATATGACTTGGGTCTACTGAACCTTCTTGGGAACTGGTTTTCTTCTGTAAAATGGGAATAAAATTCTGATATTCCCTGTCTCCTAGAGTTGTTATGAGGTTCCAATGAGATGAATGAATGAATGAATGAATGAATGAAAAATTTGTTAAGTGTTGTCTACATGTCATAACTGTGCTAAGCACAGTGGAGAGACAAGGAGAAAAAAGCAAGACAGTTCAAGTTGATGAGGAGTTCGAAGCTCACACTTTAATTAGGAAAGCTAACACATAAAAGAAAATCCAAGGTGAATGGAAAAGATGGGAAGTCCTTCAATACAGCAGAGGTGCAGATGGCAAGGCCTGATTAGGTTACAACAGTATATCAGATGGCAGACCAGAGACCTGGAAAGCATAGAAGTAATGTATCTTAAGCATTTTGCAAACTGTACAATGCTACACAAATGTCAGTTACTATTATTCTAATATCCACAGGTAGAATCACCCTGGTTATTTCTTTGGAACATCATTTATGAATATTCAAGGCAGAGGCCCCAAAGGATTGTGGTGTATGCAATTAGCCTGTAGCATATTGTCAACAATGACTGGTATTCCAAAAATATCATTTGACCTATCAGCCAGAAAATGTACAATCAGAAAAAAAAAATTGGAGCCACTTATGTACAAGGAGTAACAGACAGAGAACCTTGGGACTTTAATAGATGTAGGAGACCAGTGCACAGTCTCTGCTGTGTAAATTCACACATGCTACAGGCATCCCTCCCCTGCATCTCTTCTGGGGGATGTGACAATAAAACCCCCATGTCTAACAAACAAAGTCACAATTCCTGAAGAGACAAACAAAACCAATGAATAAAACCAAACCCTGTACCTGAAAACTCCTCTATACACATCAACTACCAGGGACTCCCTTGGAATTGAGATGACCACCTGGATCATCAGCATTGCACTTTAGACCAAGGATCAGTTCTGAGGTTTGTTTTGAGGGGGCCAGGGAGTAATGATGTTTTCATCACTCCCAAGTAGTCACTAGTTAAGTTGACCAAAAGACTTGAGGCAGCTAAAATACTTCATCAACTGAAAGTTTAGATTAACCTACATTGATTAGGGAACAAGGATGTCACTTGGGAATTTCCCTTGTCAAGTGAAGGATGGTGTGATCTATATGGGTCGGCTGCTTTGAGGATCAGCCTCCTATTAATCTCGAAGAGTGAAAATGGGCAGATCTGAAGAAGTCAGCATCTTAATCAGGGCTCAAGGGGACTGGCTACATGCAATGCAACTTTGAAAATAGGATGTTGGCTATTGGCCCACTTTCCTCCTATTTGTCTTCTCTTCTCCTCCTTTTCTCATCCCCTTTCTCTCTGCTTCTCTTGTCTTATCAGTGGAGGTCCTAGTGATAAGCCCCTACAGAAGTAGCATGAATGGAAGACTAGCCTGGATACAGAGACATCCAGGGAGACCTGAGTCCAAATCCTATCTCTGCCATTTCCATGCTGTATGATCACGAGCCAGTCAATCCATTTCTCTGAGCTCAGGGAATCGTTTAATACTAAAAATTAACCACATTAGTACTGAAACTCCTACTATTTACAAGGCTGCATGTCAAGCACTAGAGAAGCAGAGACAAAATTAAATATGCCTTTCAAAAGAAAGACACTATATCAGTAAATAAAATATATATTCAGAGAAAATACAAAGTAATTGGGGAGAGGGCAGCTGAGGGTACAGAAAAGTTCTCATGTTCAAGATGGCACTCATGGTGAGTTCCCATTCATTGGCACGTGGGCATTAGGAGCTACTGTGCTTCTAAACACTCCCTCACAAGATGAAGAGAACACAGGGAAGGGTCCCAAGTCCCACTTGGTGGATCTCTTGTCTTGTATCTTAGGGAAGGACATAAGAGGCCCACAGAATAGGGAAATATAGGAGACTGCAATCTGCATCAGTGGAGGGAATGTGCACATGGCAGAGATGACAGATCCATATATGTTTGAGTACATCTCCTCTAAAAACTCACATGGTGTAGAAGAGACCCTAGCTTTTCAAAATCTATCAAAGACTTCTCAGTGGAACCCAAACTCAGTTACTCTACTTGGCTACAAAGAGCTATAGGATCCTAGATTATAGACTAGGTTGGAAGAGACCTTAGTAAGGAGAATTCTACCCCTTTATTTCATAAATGAGGAAAATGAGACAAGAGTTCACTTTCTACTCCCTAGATTGGTCAATGGGTGATGGATTCTCTGGTAGCCCATGAAACCAAGAAAACTATAAAATGCACTCTTTCCATGGACCAAGGCTTCAGGAGAGGCTGTCAAGTTCTCTCATCTCAGGGCTAAGCAGTTGGAAAATCAAGGCACTTCCCTAAGAAAGTCAGACTAAGGACCTAAGGTCCCTGGTGCAATGCCCCCTAGTTTGTGGTTTGCTACCCAGGTCCATCCACCGGATGATGAACAGGAATAAATTAGTCAAAGATGGTCCATCTGACAGTGAGTGTGCTCAGAAAAACAGAGCAGCCCAGGGCATCTTTCAGATCTACAGAGGCTGCCTCTCCAACAAAGTGAATGAAGCCATTTCCCAGACGACCAGTTCTTGGATTCTGAGGATATAAATTGCTTTGCAGTGAGGCAAGACCGATCTTTTCTAAATCTTCTCGACATCTTTCGAGGGTTATTTACCATTCTCTGCCTTTCAAACCCAATCAGTTGTTGATTTGTTTCTTTCTTTCACAACTAGACAGATTATCCTGCTGAGGGCAAAGGGGGTGGGAGGAGAGAAGAGAGAGGAGAGGAGAAGAGAGGAGAGGAGGGGGGTTTCAAAAATAAACCCTTCAGAGGGGTAGTATGACTGCAGAGGGACTGAGGACTCCGGCACACCTTCAAAGTCTTGTTATTCTATGCTATTCATACCACTTTCCTTGTTTATGTAAAAACAATTTTTGTTTTCTTTTCCAGGAGGAATTCTGCCAATCGCCGAGGGCAGACATGTTTATCAAGCTGTGTATCTTGAAGTCTGACATAAAATCTGCGGCCTTTGGTACAGCTGAAAAACACTCTGTCAACACTGGGGAGAGAGCAAGCCCATGGGCCTGGCAGGGACCCAAGCCCTGCAGGAGGAATGGATGAAAATTTGATTTGGGGCCAAAAATTACAAGATGAGGGAAAGTCAGCCACCAGGAGAACAAACCTTTTCCATTGGTTCTGTTTAATATCTGGAAGAAGCATCCAAGCCACAAGGAGGTTGGCCCTTCGGTGAACAGACGAGTTTTTCTCCCTCTTGGAAAAACGGCTTTCTCCTGGGCTCCTATGAATATATCAATTCTATTAAGTCTGAGAGTGTCTGTCAGTGGGATGTTAAAAGTCTGACCATTTTAAAGACTGCCCACTTCAGAAACAAAATACCTTTCAGACTTGCTGTCCGGTATTTCGACGGACAAATTGAACTTGAGAGGGGGAGGATAAACTTTGTACATTGGAGACTGGGAAGTTGGGAGTAAGGAGAAACTCTCATTTTAAGTAAACTCTTGTAAATATTCTCCAATTTAAGAAAAATCCCCAGGGCAATCAAGTGGCTTTGAATTTAGAAATAGTTGTGAAATGGGACTTTTTTATGACACAAAGAATAAGGTTAGTCTAGAAAGTCCAAAAGATCCCCTCCTTGGCCCAACAGGCTTGGAAATTGATGAAGGAGGCATGAATCAATAGATCCTCCTTCTTGAGAGAGATGGGGTCTCCAGAATTTCCTCTGATGAGAGGCCCCTGGACACCCAAATTGGAAATCTATCAATTTCCAAGATCTGAGCAAGTCAAAGAGCCCCCCCCCCCCCACCAGGCCTTTGTCAGGGAGAGAGATCAAAGAGCCTTGGGACTTCTGGGTGGGAGGGGGATCCTGTGTTACAAACTTCCATTTGACTTCTTGAAGATCTACTCACTGATTAGTATTTCCTAGCTTAGAGAAATCTCAAAAGTGGATCATTTCCATGCATCTCTCTTTTCTTTTTTCACAGCCCCTCCCACCAACTGCCCAGGGACCTTCCTTTCTCTTACCCTATCAGACCCCCTCCCCTCATCTCTTCCACACTCTGTCAATGGCATTGGGAACCTTGCCCAAAAGGGGGAAAATACACATTTGGAGTGGGATATGTAGCCAACATTCCCTGAGCCTGATGTTGTTAAAGTCTGTGAAAATGACAAATGGTGAGAAGTTGGGCAAAAACAGGCAAAAGGCAAGAACTAAGTTAACTGGAAATAAGTCAAGTGGGTTTTTACCTAGGGGGTCCTCTGCAGTGGTTTGCTTTTTTGACACCCACTGTTGTTAAATATTTATCAAAAACAGCAGCAAAATGTTAGGCCACAATACAACCACAATCTCATCTCTTAAAAATCTCTCCCAGGTTTGATAAGTTTTCTCTACCCAAATCAATAAATCCACTCCCCTAAAAAGTTTTAATCTGGGTTAGTTAGGTGTCACAGTGGCTAGAGCACCAGTACTGTTGTCAGGAGGACCTGAGTTCAAATGCAACCCCAGACATTTAATAACCTAGCTGTGTGACCTTGGGCAAGTTGCTTAACCCCGTTGCCTTGCCAAAAAAAAAGCTTCTATTCCCCAAAAGACGTGGATGAAAGCCAGAAGGAGGAAAGAAGTGATTATGAAAAGTGGGACAGTGGGGAGCACACCAGGGCTAGAGTCAGAAAGCCCCGAGTCCAAGTCCAGCCTCAGATACTTACTAGTTGCATGACCCCCGAGCAAGTCCCTTGACTCTATTGCCTCAATTTTCTCATCTGTAAAGGGAGAAGAAGAATTATGCCTGTAGTACCTGTCTCCCAAGGTAGTAATCAGGCAGTGAATGAAAACCTCTCAAGTCCTTTTAAAAAGTCAGTTATTATTATCATTATTATTTCACTAGGTGTTCAGCACTGTCTGACTCATAGTAGGCGCTTTATAAATACTGATTCATTGATGGATTATTTCATTGGGTAGAAAACTCCAGTGATTTTTCAACTTGCCTCGTCACCTTCAATTATAACAATAACACCGTCGACCACAACTCCCACTTCCTAGTATTTCAGGTCCTGCAAAGTGTTTTCATGTGTTCTCTCCTGGGGGATCCTCAGAGCAGCCTCATTTTGCAGATGGTGAAACTGAGCCTCAGAGAGCCTCCACGTGAGTTTTCCTAGCTCACACAGCCCATGTACACAAAGGAGATTTGGGGAGATAGGGGAATAAGATCAATAACTAAAACCACAAGCAGCTGATAGAGGGAAGTCACACTCTGTTAAAAAAATAGATCAGCAAGCATTTATTAAGTGTCCACTGTATACTTAGTGCTAGAAACAAAGAGACCAGGGATCTGATTCCTGTTGTCTATGCATGCTGGACATTGGGGAAGGGGGTTAACACTCATTCATTCATTTATTTCCTCAACAAAGACGTATTGTGTACCTACTATGTAGGATATAAAGACCTCCCATCAGCCTACCTCTCCCCTCCCTGATTCACAGGTCACAAAGCACAGAAGGCTGTTACCCCCCTCCCCACTACATTCCTACCCCCAGCATCTGGACTAGGCTGGCATGCTCTTTCCCATGAGGCATGCATGTCAACATGGCCCCAACTGGGGCTATCTCCCCAAATCTAAACTCCCAAAGGCCAGGTCGAAGGATTGACTCCATATGTTTCCAAATCAGACTGTGACACTTCCATCTCTTAAACTGTCATCATAGTGGTGTGAAGAGGAAGAAAATTATTCCCACCCTTTCTTTTTCCTTAAAGCATGAAAAATGTGGGAGTAGAATGAGATCCAGCCTGGCCTCCACCATGACATCCACCCAAAGCACAGTCAGGTGCTCTTGGCAGTGACTCAAGGTTGCAAGATATTGATTGGTCATGGTGCCTGCAGGTTAACAAAGCTAGCCAACCAAGAGCTGGCCACCATCAGAGGGTAGGCCTTCCATCCATCACTTCAGTCACTGGATGGCTCTAGACTTATGACAACCATTAGCTAACACCCTTCCAAATATTCACTTCAGTTTTCTTCAGAGGGATAACACAGAAGCCGAAGGAGAAAGTAAATCCCAAACCCCAGTCACAGATGGACCCCACTTTCCACGTGCAGCACTCATCCGGGCCCTCGCTGGTCTCATTATTGTTCAGCTAGAGCCACACTCTCTCTGGAAAAAGCATTCTGTCAAAGGAAACCTAGGTCATACTCCATAAGCATGATATGTTTGAAATGCAGAAGAGGAAGCAGGAAGAGCCCCCAACCCTCACCCCAGAGAGTGACAAAGAAGCAGAACCAGAGAGATCTCCATAATGTGGGGAGCAGCCCAACCCATGGGGTGGGTGTCACACACATATGTTCCATGTCACAGTGTCATGGAAGAGACTTGCACAGGAAAATATGATGAATATGATAAAATAAGAGGATCAGAAAAAATACCCATGAAATAAGCTTAACCAGGGCTCACTGATTACCCTGTAATCACGGAAAAGGCTGAAAAGTCGTTGGATTCTGGGTAATTAAAATGACCAGTCTGGGCCAAGGACAAGTGATACTGAAACACGTCCTTCCTTTCAATAGGGAGGTGGGGGACTATAGGGGACAAAATGTTGTATATTTATCAAACGATGTTCCTCTATTATTGTTACTTTTCTTTGCTATAAGAAGGAATTCAATGGAAGCAGAGGCTGAAGATAAATGAAATTTATTTAAACATAAATATAGAAAAGTTGTGGTTTTATTCTTTTGTCTACTATTGCTAAAATGAAACTCAATTCAGATCTCAGAAACTGGTTGCAGCCTGTGTGATCTTTTATCCCCAAAGGCACTGACGTTGAAATTCCCTACCTGTGATGTTGACATGATAAGGATCAATCGGTTGGTCAGCAATAATTTATTAAGTAATTAATATGTGCTTAGCAAGCACGGAACCTACAAAGAAAGGTTAAAAATTGCCCTTACCGCCAGGAAGCTTACATTTTAATGGGGGGGGGGGATAGAGTCAGAATGACAAGATGCATGCAGAATAGAAAGAAAGGCACCAATTACAGAAGGGCAAAAAAGGTGGGGTGACAGTGGAGCCAAGAGAAGGAGAGGGGGAGAGGAGGGGGTAGGGAAGAGAAAAGGAGAAAAGGACAAAAGGAAAAAGAAAAGGAGGAGAAAGAGAAGAAAGAGGAGAAATAAACCTGTGCTGGGCAGGGAAGGTCCTTGGATGCTAGGGCTTAAATTCTTCCCTTCCCAACCAGACAGCCTGCACCAAAAAACCTACAATCTACAAATGACTAAGATGATGGAGCTTTCCACATTACATTCATCCATATCAGTTAGGACTGGATTTTCCATCTCTCTCTTATCTGCCCCATCTGTAAGGATTTTTTTCACATTTTAGAATAATTTTCTTGATAATTCTTCCTTTGTTTTGTTTTGTTTTGCTTCATTGGTTGGTTATTGTTCATTCTTAATAGGGAGGTTTGCATACAAGAAACTGAGGTCCCTACTCTGGTTCCACCCTTACTGAAAGATTGTTTAACCAGATGACCTGAAGGGTGACAATAGGTGGGAGCGAACTGGGGGGAAGGGTTCTTATATTGGTGATCCCTCAAGACTTCTCAGCCATTCAGAAGTAAAAACCTACTGAAGTAAAAACCCCAGATCTGCTGGGGACGGGGTGGTTAATGCAGAAACTACAACAAAAGTTGATAAAGATTCAAGTGATTTAAAATATTTTAAAGTCACAGGATAGTTGCTGGTCAAATTAAAAGTGTTCTGAAAAACCCTGAGGCCCTGCAATAGAACCCATGCAAGTAAAAAAAAGGACCCAAAATATGAAATTGAATTGGCATTTTTAAAACTATATTCAAGGTGATTACAGTCCTTTTCCCACCCCACACGCTGTAAAGGCAAGTGATCAGCAACATTTTCCAATTTTCCAGGGTCTGGACTGTAAAAGGAGACACGCAAACCCACCCAGTACAACCAGATTCCTGAGCAGAGACAATCTTGCCAAGTTTCATCCCAGAGCAAATATTTACAGCTGAGTTACAGGGTCCTCCAGAAGGGCTCTGCACCGGTAACGCTCCCTTCTTGGATGCCCGGATCCTGTGGATGGACCGCAAGGAAAGATAGAGTTTAATAACAACGTTTATAGATTTTGAAAGCAAACAGAATCCAAGAGGCTGCACATGTGGGGAAAGATGATATTTCAGCCTAACACATTTTCTCTTGAAGATCCTTGGCTGTTCACAGCGAACAAGCCGAGTTTCCTCTGGGGCCTCACAAATCCATATTGTAAAACACAGGCAGGAAGCAAATGAAAGTCCAGACTGACATTGCAGGGGAAGATGGTGAGGCAGGGCCCAAGACTCTCCTTCTTGGGGCTCAGGGAGAAAATTCCGAGCATTGCCGAAGGTCACTCAGCTCCCGGTGGAGGGGCCCCCACCCTCCCCAAGGCTATTAGAGTCAGTCCTGGAAGGAACCCCCAGGATCATGGAGATCCCCAAGGGTTTGTGGAGAAGTGACTTAGAGGAGATGAAAATGACATTCTTATTTTCACTACATTTAACTGAAATTGAGCATTTCCATCTATTATGAGTGGAGGCAATAAAATATTATTGTGAAAAGAGTGCCATATACCACATTGCCAATGGGTCCATTGCCTATCCCAAAAAAGGCCAAGCACTCCTGATCTGGAGCAAGGCCCTCCCTCCTTTTACAGATGGAAACTTCACTAAGGTCCGGAATTGCCAGAGCCAGGATCTCATCTAGAGAAGGAAGGGATGGCCAAGGCTCTTCAGTCCAACCCTTCCCCGTTTTAGAAGTGAAAAAAAAAGGGAGGCCTAGAGAAATACAGCAGCAGCTCTCCAAAGGTCACCGTGCCCCAGAGAAGGAATTTGAAACCGAATACAGGCCTGTTTCCCTGTCTCTCTCATCACCTTCCCCACTGTCAGTTTACCCCCGATCCAAAGAACCCCAGATGAACTCGATTATGTTCAAGTGACCTTCAGCCTCAGGGATCCAGGGACAAAAGCCCCCTGGTTGTTCTTCCATCTTCCTTCTCTTTGCCTCTTCACCCATCCCTGGACTGGTATCCCCTCCTCCCTGCCTCCTCCAATTCTCACCTTCTCCACAAAGTCCTTCCTCTCATCCTCCCTAATCCTATTTCCTTCCCCTTAAAGGAAGGAAATAAGGGTCTCGTGTATTTGGGTTTCCCTCTCTGGAGCTCCCTTTATTTATCTTTACTACATTTACTTATCCTTACTCCGTTTTGTTTCATTAGCGGTGCTTGCCCATTGTGAAATGATAGACTGTGATGGACATAGCTCTTCTCAGCAGCACGACCACCAAAGAAAATTCTAAAAGACTTGGGATGGGAAAAAGAAAGAACTAGGGGAGCTGAATGCAGCAGACCAAGGCACATTATTGTCACCTTTTAAAATTGGTTTTATGTTTTTTCCTCTCACAGTATTTTTTCTCTTTCTTCTGATTCTTCTATTACAATATGACTAATATGGAAATATGTTATCATAGTTATACATATATAAATTGTATCAGATTCCTCCTGCTAAGGGAGAAAAAAGAGGGAACTAGCTCAAAATCTTACCAAAAATAAATGTTGAAAATCCTCTTTACATGTCATTGGGAAAAAAAAATTTTTAGAGAAAAAATAAAATAAAAACTATAGGTGTTTGCCTGGTGTCTCCCCATTAGATTGTGAGCTCATTGAGAGCAGTGGCTGCTTGTTCCTTCATTTCTGTCCTCAGAGCTTAGTACCCAGTAGGTGTCCTGACACATAGTAGGGAGGTAATAATAACTTCATGTTATCCAAGGCTTGGGGGCTGGTCCTTTCATGCCTATACCCCACTTCTCCAAGAGCCCCAAGGCTCTTCCTCAGAGGAAAAGGAGGAGAGGGTAGAAAGAACTCCCATTTTGATTTCTCTTCAGGTTGGACCCATAGAAGCATGCTTCTGTGGGCTCCCCTGAGGCCTTCCAGACCGAGTTATCTGTTCTCCATTACCCCAAAGCCCCCAAGCAGTCCCTTTCTTAGCCCTGATCATCACATGGCCCTCTTTAAAGGGACCACTCCTGGTCCAGTTGCAAGTCACCCAAAATTCCAGAAATCAATCCCACTGAACTCGGAGATCTGACCTGGTCTTTCAGGGAGCCCAGAAGGCTTCTGCTTGGGTTCTGCCGCCCCCCGGTGGCCAGTCCCTAGAAGGCTTCTAAAATGCATCTTTCAAGAAATTAAGGAGGAACCTCAGGCTTCAGGGGAAGCCTAGGAGGGCAGGGTTGGGTGACAGCCTGCCTAACTAATGCAGAGGAAGGGGTCCTAGGGAGCTCTGGAGAGAAAGACCCAAATACAAGAGATCCTAAATACTTCCCCAAAAGCTCTCTACCCCAACTCAAACGATCACAGGATTCAGGAAGGTCTTAAGAGATCAACCCCACCTACTCATTTTATAGAGGCCCAAAGAAGGGACTGACTTCCCAAGAGCCCATCAGAGAAACATCACAGATTTCCATCAGGGGAGAGAACCTGAAGAGAACCTTGGGGTTCATCCCCTCATTTGATAAATGAAGTGACTTGCTAGTACTCAAACTCAGTCCTTGGGACTCCAAGTCCAAGGAGCTGAGATGAAACCCACCCCTCCCATTGTAATAAAGGAGACTGACCCCATGGAGGTGAAGGACCCTGGGCCCAATATCCAAAATAATAAACAAATAAAACTCCAATCCTTTGTCCTCTCCATGGAAGCCTGTGGATGGTGGGGGTATTGGGGAAATCTGGGCCCTTGATCATCATGGTCATGTGGGTTGGGGTGCTCAGTCTCCCTGAGTCCCACATCACATTTAGGGTAGGGGGTGTTGTCTGAATCACCCCCTGGGGCGCAGGGGGAAGGGGAGAAAAGGAAGGGAAAGGGAGGAGGAGGAGGAGGAGGAGGAGGAGGAGGAGGAGGAGGAGGAGGAGACGCTCAGGAGTGGGGGGAGCTGCCCAGACAGAGACAAAGACGGAGTGGGAGGAGGCAGGCTTGGATTTTAGGGGGGAGGGGGCCATCTCTTGATTGACTGATTGATTCAAAGCATTTAACCCCGACCACCCCAGCCCAGGGGCCCCTGGATTCAGCTGTGCGCCCCCTCCCCCAGCCCAGCCCGGACATATCCCCCTCGGCCCCCCTCCGCAGCCTGGCCTGGGCCCGGGGGAGCCCGGAGGGGGGGGCCTGGGGCCCGCGGGGGCCGCCCTGATTTACAGCCCCCGAAGTGAGGGAAGCCTCGCAACTGGTGGAACCTGACTCTGGGGCCTCCAGGCCCGGAAGAGGCCCCGAAAGGGGCTGGGGGAGGGGGCGGCAGCCGGGTCCGGAGACGGGGCGGGGGGGGGGGGGGGGGGGGGAGTGTGTCCATCCGAAACCGTCTCTGCCCGCGGCTGGAAGCGCCCCGAAGAGGTCTGGCCCGGCTGGCCCTGCCCAGATTTATTTGTTCTGTCCTTTAGTTGTACTGGACACGGGGGGGGGGTCCTGTTCGCCCCAAGTTGTGAGTGGGTTGGGGGCGGTCCGCCTTCCCTTGTGCACCCCAAGCCCTGATCTCCGGCAAAAGGCCCCCAGACCCGGGTCCTTCAGGCCTAGAGGAGGCCGAGGCAGAGGCCAGCGGAGGCCACCGAGTCAGAGGGCGGAAGGGCTCCCACTACTGGGTCGGGGGGCCAAGCAACCCCCGCAGGGCCCGGGTGGGGGGGCTGCAAAGCCCCTGCCTGCCCCCCTGGCCAGACCCAGCTGCAGCCCCGGAGGGAGAAGGGCCCAGGGGCTCCCCAGGCCCAGAGACTCCCCAGGCCCAGGGGCTCCCCAAGCCCAGGGGCTCCCCAGGCCCAGGGGCTCCCCAGGCCGGCCAGCCAGGCTCCGCGGGCCCGGGCCAGCGCCCAGCAGCAGAGAAGAAGGGGGGGCCCCGAGCTACATGAGCTCGTTTCTGGGAGCCGCCTCGGCCCGAGCCAAAAGGGGAGGGGACCCTTGGGAGAGCCCCAAACTCCAATGGGAAGAGTAATCAAAGCCCCCGAAGGAAGCAGGGCCAGGCGGGCGGTGCCTCGGGAGCCCAAGGGGGGACGCTTGGCTGGGCCCCACCGTAATGGTGAGAGGGGGTCCCCAGCTGCCCCTGGCCTCGCCCTCGGGGAGGGAGGGGGTGTGGGAGTGTCACGGGGACCAGCCGTGCTCCAGACTCGGGAGTGGGGCCGGGCAGCCAGTTCCACTCTCAGACCCCAGGAGGGGCCGGACAAGGTGGTCCTTCAGGTGACCCCCCTCCCTGACCCGGGGATCCCCATGACTTGGGGCATTCTGGGGCCCAACAACGATCATCCACCTCCCCCAAAGAGGAGCAGAGGCCACGATGAGACTCCAGTGGAGGCTCACCCCCCCCCACCCATTCTGGGGACCCCCGGCTCCCGGGGCGGGCCTTGTTCCACTCGAAATTCCACCCACGGCCTCATGAAATCTGCTCTCTGCGCAACGTGCCTAAGGCCAGGCTGAGCCCTGTCCGTCACCTGGCCGCCCCCGACCCTCCGCCCAGGCCTTCAGGACAGACCCTTCCCCAGGCCAAGTGCGGGGCCCAGGCCTGGGGTCAGGAGGACGCCCGGGGGGGGGCTGGCCCCCACCCGGTCTCCCCGCGACTTTTCCGACTGTTTACAATGTATCTTTTAGAAAGTAACAAGCTTGCGATTGCTTTGGTGGCGGCTCCGCGGCTCAGGCCCACACATGTGGCTCCACCTGGCGGCGCCGCGCGGGACTCGCGGGCCCCGGGGCCGGGCGCGGGGAGCTGGGCGGCGGAGCGGCCCGTCCCGGGCCGGACCTTGTGGCCGGCGGGCTGTGGGAGTGGGCGAGCGTTCTCCGTGAGCTCCACGAGCCGAACCACGGCCAGAGCCGCTCCCCTCCCACGAGGCCCAGCCGGCCCGGGTGCCGCCCCAGCGCCCCCGCCGCGCGGGTGGACCCCGCAGGACTGTCCGTGTCGGCGTGGCCGCGGGGTCCGGGAGGCCCCCGAGCCCGGGACAGGGGGAGCCTGCGGAGGCCCGCCGCCCTCTGCGATGGCGCCCATGGACCACGCGGGGGCGCCGCAACGGCTCCGGGCCCCGGGCGAGGGCACGCCTGCCTTCATTTGCATGCTCCCCTCTGATTGGACGCCAGCGGCTCCCCTCGTCATTTTACGCCAAACCGCTGCCCTCCAATCGGTGCGGGGGGCCGGCGCGATTGGCTCCTCGGCTGGATGTCAATCATCCTAAATTTGCATACCGGCCGGGAGGACGCCGGGAGGCCGCCAGTCGGCGGAGGCCGCGGGAGGATGGAGACTGGGGCGGAGAAGCGTGGCAAGGCTCGGGGGCGACTCGTGCTGCGCGGGGCGGCCGGAGCGGCTGCTCCCCGGGCCTGGCGGCCCGAGCATCGACCCCGCACACTAAAGCCCAAACGGGCAATCCTAATAAAAGCGAGTTTTCCCACCTCCAGTGTTGTTAGCAAAGGGAAATAAATCGGTCACGAAGGGTGAAACATAGTTTCAAATCACGATCAGAACGAACATCAGAGAGTAAAAAAGTCAGATTCTTCAAAGCGACATTTTTCCAATAAAACTTTTTGGGTGTGATAATTTCACGGGAGAAAGAAATCGCAGATAAGATAGAGCCGGGAGGGCGGGGATCTTTCTTTACAATTAAAAAAGAAGAACGCTTAATTGCGGGATCCCCATGGTTAGGCTTTTTTTGGAAAATTGCGAGGCTCGCCCCTCGTTTACAGCGTAGCCGGTGCGCACAAAACCCGCATTCGGTGTGCAGCGGAGCCTGCCCGGCTCCCCGAATTCGTAGCTACGGGGATCAGGTCCGCAGGCCGGCCGGGCAGGCCCCGGGCCCCCGGAAACCCGCACTGGCCGGCCTGGGGGGGCTCCTGTTCCCGGGGCGCTGGGACTCGCCAGGCGTCCTTGGGCGTTTGACAGGCTCGCGGGCCCCGGCCTGGGGCCAGGCACGGCCGGGCCCGGGCGCGGCGGAGCCGGACCCCGCGGGCCGAGCGCCGGGACTTTCTTCCAAGTGGGAAAGAGTCTGCGGGACCCCGGGGCCGAGCCGCCCTCCGCCCTCCAGTTTTGTCCCAGACCCGCCGCCAACCGAGCGGCCTGCGGCAAAGCTCCCTTCGGGGCTTCGTTTTCCTAGAAAAACTCAGGCCTTGGGAAAAGGACCTCCGTCCCCAGGAAACAGGGGAAGGGGCTTCTCTCGGGCCTTCTTCCCGCGGGCTGTTTCCGCGTGCCGGTGTTTGTGTGTGTCTGTGTGGCTTTTCGGGGGGACCGTCCCCCCGGAAATCTCCGGCCGACCCGCTTTGTTTGCTTTGGTTGTTTTCTTTTATCTGCGGGGAAAGGCCGTTGGCGCCCCTGCCCCCGGGCGCTGGGCCTCCGGAGCCCGGGCAGCCGCGGCGGGCCGGGGAGGCCCAGGGTGGGCGCCGCCGGACGAGCTCTGCACGGAGAACGCCCGCCGGGGACTCGCACACACACGCTTGTGCTCGATTCGTTTCACTGTTTTCTGTCCAGCGGCCGCGTGCCGGGGGCTCGGCGGGGCCCCGCCAGCCAGGCCGGCCGAGGCGCGCCGGGGGCAGCGGGCACCGCGTCGGGCGTCGGCCCCAGCCCGCAGGCAGGGACTGTCCGGAGTGGCCCGCTCCCGGGCCTTAGACCCAGAGCTGGGGGACGAGTCGGGGCCCCCTGGCCCACTGCCGTGTTGTGCAGAGGAGGAAACTGAGGCTCAGCAGGGGGAGTCAGTGGGAGCCGGGAGGCACGCAGCCTCCCCGGTCCGGCCCCCGTACTTAACAGAGGGGGAGGCCTAGAGGATCAGGGGCGCAGCCCTGAAAGGGGGAGGCAGGTCGGGGACCACCGACTCCATTCTGGCGGGGATCGGGACCCAGAGACCACCAACACCTTGGGAGTCGCGGATCTAAATCCCAGAGGCTGAAAAGGCCCTTAGCGGCCAGCTAGTGCAAGGGAGGAAACTGAGGCCCGGGGGCTTGCAGGCGACACTCGAACCCAAGACTTGTGCCTCGCACTCCGTGCTCTCTGCACGGTGGGGACCCTTTCTGAGACCCATTCGCCCCCCACCCCGGAGCCACTCTCCACTTCCCTCGCTCAGGAGCCCAGAACCGTCTGAAAGTCGGGGCTCCGCGCCCCAGGGCGCCCCCCTGACGGTGCGAGCCTGGGCGGCCCGGCTGCGGCGGCTCCGGGGCCCGGGGGACCCCCCGGCTGTCAATCACACGCACGCAGACACCGACGCACGCGCGCCGACACACGAGCGCACCCTCCGCCCACCCCTGCCCCCGCCCTCGCCCCGCCCCGCCCCTGACGTCCTCCCCGCCGTGGGACCAATCAGAGCGCGGCTCGGGGGCGGGTCCCGGGCGCCGCAGCCTATGGCGAGGCCGGGCCCGAGCCGGGCGGCGCGGAGTCCGCCCTTCGGGGCCTGCGCGCTCAGCCGCCGCGGGGTGATTTACGGGCGCCCTTGATTATTTGTAGCACTCGGGGAAGTTATTAAAAACAAGATCTACGGCTTCCTCCCGGCCGGCTGGAGCTGCCGGGCCCGGCCGGGCCCTCTGGAGCAGCGCCGGCCCGGGCTGCCGGGCCCAGGCCCTCCCCCGGGCCTTGCGGAGTGCGCTGGGGGGAGGATGCTCCGGAGGCTCATCCCGGGAAGGGATGCAGACCGAGGCGCCAATCGGCAAGCGTGTGTGTGATGTCATGGGAACGAGCAGAGGGAGCTGGACCAGCCAGGCGCCTCAGCGGGCTCGGCCCCCATCACACATGCCCAACCCCCGTTTTCCCTCGGATGCTCATTAAGACTGGCTTTTATGTCCCTGCAATAAAACGGGGTCGGCTTCAGCCCTAAAACAATTCTGGTTTCTGTTTTCCTGTTGCCCCCCCCCCACGCACACACTCCACCCCAAGGAAATTGCAGGCGCCTTCGGCAATGAACCGCGGGAGACAGCACCCCGCGGAGAAGCGCGACTTGGGAAGGAAGAGGGGAGGCCCGGGGGCTGGGCAGCTGGGGAGGGGGCTTTTTGGAGGTGAATTTCCTCCCTTCTCGGGGGGGGGGCAGTAACTCCGAATTGTCTCTATAGCGTCTGGTGGGGAAAGGAGCTGCAGGAAATGATTCGTGCCCCACATTGAGGTAGCTTGGCTCCCCCCAAAACTTCGGGTTTAGTCTTCGCTTCTCACTTTTGGAGAGAGAAGTTCTGGCTGATGGGGATCTTAGGGACTCCAAGGCTACTGAGATCGGGTAGAGAATACAAGCTAGGCTGACCTTCCAGTCAATTTGTCCGGGCCTCAGTTTCCCCATCTGGAAAAAGAAGGGAACGGATTCGCTACAGGATGGCTAAGGTCTAGTCAAGCACCTAGAAGGAGACACAGGTGGGCGAATCACGTGCCTTTGGAGAATCGGCCTCCGCCACCCATCACGGAAGCCCCCTGGATTGCAGGGGGTCTTGCTCTGCAACTTTATAAGTCGAAAATAAATGGGGAGGGCATAAGCATTAAAGGAGATGGGGGGGGCTAGGGCCCGACCATTTGATCGGGGATCTGAGCAGCCTGGAAAACAAACGTGAACTTCAAAGCGCAGCCAGAGGCTCGCCCAGGTTAATTTTCTGTTTCCTAAAAGGCTGATTAGGGCAATAAATCACCCGCCCTTGCCCTCGCAGGTCCAGTCCGGAATCGGAGGCGAGCTGCCCCCCCTTCCCCGGCTGCTCCCGGGATCGCCCCAGCCCCTCCCCACGCTGATATGATATTATAAATCAGCCTCCATAAATCCTCTCGGGGCTAGCGGAAGGAGGGGGGCTCGGAGAGTGGGGGGTCGCAGGCAGGAAGGGGGTGCTGCGGCGGTCGGGGCAGCCGTGCAAATTCGCTTCCTCCTTTCTCAGCCACGCTTAGGTAGAACCCGGCACCGGTGGGCTGCTGGGGGGAGAGGGGGGGATGTATTGGGGAAAGGTTAGGGCGCGTAAATGGACCTGATGGGGGGAGGGGAGCTGAGGACAGGGAGGCCAGAGAACCCACGCAGGCGAATGGGGGGAGGGGGGCTCTCCAGCCACCCGGGATTCAGACCCACTTTTCCCGAATCTGGATCTCGGAGCATTGTCTGTGGCCTTTAAAGGCTCCGAGGAGTACCCCAAACAAGAACTTGGAACTAACCAGTTCGCGGGAGGGGGTTATTGTAAAGGGGGTGGGGGCTGGTAGGGGAGGGATATCTTAGAAACCCCAAAATTCAAAACTCCCGGGAGGGAAGGACAACGAATTGACAGAATGATAGCAGCCCCCGGGGACTTTTAGATTTTTGCCACCAAATATAAAACCTCAAAGACCTGGAAAGTTGCTTAGGTGAGGGGGAAGGGGGCGGACCGCGCTGTGGAGGGGCCAAGTTACTCGGCACTCTGCATTGCGGTTAAACGAGTTGAGCTCGCTGCCACTGCCCTCCTCTCTCAGACGGGGGTCCAAGGAAATGTTTAGCACCTCTTCCCTTGTATCTAAAGAAATGTGTGGGAGACCTTCCCTAATGTCTGAGGCAACGTGTGGGAGAACTGAGGGGACTAAGGCTCCTTCATGGCTATTCTAATAGAGAAGGTCTACTGCGGGGTTCCCGACACATGGAGACCTACCCCACAGTTGTTGCAGAGCAAAGCCCGCCCCCCCCAAACACGGAGCCATTGTCGCTTTCATCCAATTAACACTCTGAAAAGCCTTAGAGCCTCCTTGAAATCAGAATACACATCTGGGGGGGGGGGGGGGGAGTGAGGAGAAAAGTATCTTTCTTCTTCCACCGCCCCCCCCCCCATGTCTGAGGAAGCTGCGTCCTTAGGCACTTGGGGGAAACCAGAGCCTGAGAAACATTTTGCTTGAGCTGAGCTCGATAACAAATCCACTTGGAGTCACACCTGGACGTGTTTTAAAAGGGGGGGGGGGGAGTCAGGAGGATTCGGATAAAATAGCCCTGAAGAGTCGACACTGGGATTTTTAGCTTTCAGTACTTTGGAGGTGCGAAATCAAACCGGGAAATAATGCCCTGGTGAAGTCCTAAGATTAAAGGTCACAAAAAAAAAAAAAACGAAAGAAGGAGGGGAGATGGAGAAGGCAGAGACCTGCCCGTGGCTAGGTAGAGACGGAGAGGGGGGAGAAGAGGGGAGACAGGAAGGGGCAGAGGAGAGATTTGTTTTTATGAGGGGTCAGATGTAAACAGGAAGTCAGCCGGCAGTTTATTCTGGTCGCGGATTACCAAAGCGGGGAGATCAAACTTCCTCTTTGACCCCAGCTCCCACATCTGGAGCACCAGGCGGATGATCGGCCTTTCCACTTTGTGTCTCGGCTTGGTTTCGTTCCAAAGGGGCAAAGGAAAAGACTTCAAGTGCGTGACACCTACTCTTCGGCCTCCTACAGGGGCTGTTGTGTTTTCTTGGCCTTGATTTCCTGCCCCGGCTGCCCCGGGGGGCAGGCAGCCGACATTGTGTCCCTTTTGATAAGGCCACCTCTGCAGGGCGAGGCCCTCTGGAGAGACAAGGCAGATTTTCTCCAGCAACTTCGAAATCGGAGCGATTGCCTAAAATGCAGTGCTTCACATCCTCCAGGGTCAGGAGGTGCAATCAATCTCGGAGCCAATAAACATAAAGCAAACTCCCCATGCCAAACTGGGGTACCAGTCCTTTCCAGGCCTAAGAAAGCACCTTGGCAGAAGGATTGGGGAAGTTCACCCAGGCTGTAATTCTCAATTTGCCAACCCTTGGGGAAAACGAAGCCTTAAGCTTTGGCTCCTCACCCAGACTGTTTGCCTGCACTTAAAACTTGCTAAGGGACTTCCCAATGGCCAGAGCTCTTTGACCTGGCCCTCACATCTCATTTGGGGATCTGTAAGCTATCCAGTTTGTTTTCTTCTTCAAAAAGGGTCCGAAGGGGCAGCTAAGTTTCATGGTCCTGGAGTCAGGAGGACTTGAGTTCAAATTCGACCCTCAGACATTGACAAATTACCTAGTTGTGTGACCTTGGGCAAGTCACTAAACTCCATTGCCTTGCTAAAAAAAAACACAAAAAGGGGGGTGGAGTACGAGGAAACCATTGGGTGGCTCATGTCCCGTGGGAGCTTAAAGTCCCCCTTCTTATCTTACTAGCAGCTCACACATTAGAAATCTTAGAAGTTTGTTTTCTCACATAGCTCATGAGAGAGGCAGTGAAAGCATTCATATCCCCGTCCGACACGGAGACTGACTCAAGAGTGACGTTCCTTAGCGGCTATCCAAAGTAATAAACGTCTGAGACGGAATTCGAACACAGGACTCCTGACACCGGGCTCAAACCTGGGTTGACACGATAGGTATAATAGGCAACGCATTTCGCCTCATTTTCCTCATCTGTAAAATGAGGACGAAAATATCTATAGCACCAACCTCACTCACCAAAGCCCCAGAGAGATAAAACATACTTTGCAATGTGCCATATGCGTAAATGTCCGTTATTAAATTCTGGTCAAGATCTGTAGTGTCACCGCTTGGGGATTTTCTGTAGGGTTAACGACCACCAACTGGGCACATCGCTCAGCTTCTGGGTAACCAGTCTTGGAGAGGTTATTGGAGAATACTCCCCTGGGCTATGATTTCCACCAGTGAAGTGACTGGAGGCTGGACCGGAACCCCGGTATTCCAAATTCCAAGGCCAACCCTTTCCTCTTTAGGTCCCTGCAGATTATTGATGTTAAGTCTTATCATTCTGTTCAGCCTATGTTCTACACAATTCAGATAGAAACGATCCAGGCAGCGACCGCTCCTGAAGGTCCAGTGGCCCCTTAGAGGTGGACTATGTTTGCTCGTTACTATTATCAGGCGCTTAATAGATGCTTGATGCCTTTCCCCCACATTCAAGCACCCTACAAAGGGTGTGCCAGAAATGTGGAACTATCAACCCTTTCAACCTGCTCCAAGGATTTGGAGACATCCCGTATCTATTTTTTCTTATTCCAATTACACTTCCAGCTTGAGATCAAAGGCTGTTTCGTGTCGTCTTTGGCCCCAGCAGAGCCTAGCATTCATAGGAGAAGCCTAATTTATACCTCTGGAAGTCAATATGCCCATATGAAGACAAATCTTGGTGGCACTGCTTAAATAAACCAGAAGCGCAGGTGCCTAATTGAGGGAAGACCTTAGGTGAGAGCTGCAGCCATTGGTAGGGAACTCGGACAGCCCAAACCCTTTCAGGGAGCAGGGGAACCCTGAGGGACAAGTAAGCCTGAACCTAACTGCCCTTCAGCACTCCTTGGCACACGCCCCCCTGGCTTCCTTCAAGTCCAGGCTGGAATCGCACCTTCTTTTGGAAAGCTTTGCCAACCCTCCCTAGTTCTCGTGCCCTCCATCCCGGTCATCGTCTGCAGCCGCTGGTACCACCCGCTCGTGGCTTGGAGCCCCATGACACTGCGAGCTACTCCAGGGCTCCGTCTTGGACCCCGAGAGCTAGCCACGCTGTCCGGCAACACGACGGCTGCCTCAACGCCCGTGGACCGACTGGCCTTAGGCTTGCTGGGGGTCTTAGGGAGGGGCAGCCGGGGGCGAGCCGGGGGCAGGGTCTGCATTTGGGGAGGCGACGCCTCCGCCGAGGGGCAGCGCTCCTGGGCAGCCGGCAAGAGCAATGGGAACGCCTGACGCTGACGCAGCCCTTTCCTGGCGAGGGACCCCGGCCCGGGCCACCCAGCTCCGGGGGGCGGGATCCGAAGCCTGGGGGCCCGAGCGCCCCGGACGCGGCCCCCGCCAGCGGCCCCCGAGCCGCCCGGCCCTCAGGAGCGATGGGCTATTAGGCGGCTTGGCTCTCCCTTTGATCCTCGGAAGCGGCGGCTGCGCCCCGTGACCCATTAAACTAATAGGATTAGGCACGTCGGCGGCGCGGCCCTAATTGCTTCCAGCTGGCCGGGGCTTCGCGCGGGGACCTGGGCCGCCCCACGCCCTGGGCTCCCCGGCCGCGGCGCGAGGCCGCTCAGGTCCCCGCCGCCCCCCGGAGCGCGCGGGGGGCGGGCCGGGGGCGGGCCGGGGGCGGGCCGGGGGCGGGGCTCCTCGCGCCCCAGGCATTGGCCGCCTCCGACCAATCAGCAGCGCGCTCCGCCCTCGATGAATAGGCATGAAGCTGGCCGCCTACTTGGAATATCCCCGCCCAGGGGGCGGGAAGACACCCCTCGCGCAAGCGCCTTGAACGCTGGGCCGCTCCCCGCCCGGGCGGAAGGGGCGGTGACGTCCTAGCGAGGACGGGGGCCCTGATTTGCCTGACCCCTCCCCGTGACGCCTGGGACCGGCCAGCCAATCATCGAAGCCCGGGTCTCAGATTCGCTCCGTTGGGGTCCTTCGCGTGCGGCGCGCCCTAGCCAATAGTAAGACTGCATGCAAATCAGCGTCCGGCGTGCCTGGCCCCGCCCCTCCTCGGCCCCGCCCTTTCCGGTAGTGGGTTGGGTTGGGGCGGAGCGGCCCGGGCGGGCGGAGCGGCGAGGAGAGGAAGGGGCTGGGATGGCAGTGACGCGCCAGAGCCCGCCCCGGCCCGCTGGCCCCTCATTGGCCGAAGTAATTTATGCAAGAGGCGGGGCGTATTAGCATGGCGGGGGCGGGGAAGGGGCGGGCGGGCTCCCTGTTAATAGTCAGGGGTTCCCCCAGCCCCCACCCCGGGTCGCCCACTCTCCCGATCCCGCCCCCGTCCCGGAGTAGGCGGTCCTTTAGCTCTTCCCAGCAGTGATTGGCTGGCGGAGGACCCGCCCCGGAGGCGGCCTGGCCGGCCCTGGCCCCGCCCCCTCCAGGCCCGCCGGACCCATAGAAGCAGCTGAGTGGGTTCCCTCCTTGGTGGGGGGATCGCACAGCCCCGGGGGGCCAGGGATCGCCTCAAGATCAATAAACCCCCCCGAGATTTTTTTTAAAGATAAGTACAATTGTTTCCAATTTTCCAACTAGAGTCAACCGCCACAAAGATTTATTAAGCCCCTACTGTGTGCCGCGCGAACCACGAAAGTGTTGTGCTGGCATCCTTGGTCCCGAGATGAAACACTGCTGCTTCTTAATTTCGTTTTCTCCTTTCCTCTCTCACTTCCCTTTGAATCGTTACGTTTCCGTTCCTTTGCTTCTTTTGGTCCGACTTTCTATTTTCCCCTTTCCTTCCCTTTTTCCCCAAGTTTCTCTCTCCTTTCTTCCTTTCTGTTTTTCCTTTTCCTTTTCCCTTTCCCTTTCATCTTTTTCATATTTCCTTTTCTGTTCTTTCTAATTTTTTTGGACAGTTCCCAAAACACTGCATTTTAAATTAAGACAATCTGAGTATGATTCTTGCCTCAGAAGTGGGGGTGACCAAACCATTGCGAGGTGCTATTGAAATAAATTCTGCAACGGCCTTGACAAACTCCAAAACCCAGATGGAAAGGTCTTTCTGGTATTCATTCACTGAACAGACGGTCGGTTTTAAAGAGGCAAGTGGAGTAGGGGCTGGAGCCGCCCTGGTTTCCAAGATCAAGTCCTCCCATAAGCACCAACTGTGTGGCCTTAGGAGAAATCGCTAGTCCTCCCTATGTCTGTTTTTCCCTCTAGAAATGAAGCGGTGAGGCTGAAGGTGTTTTCTGTGTCTGGCTCCATTTGGCACGATTTCTAAAGACAGGTGTCCTCTCCCCAGATCATAGATTTCAAACTGGAATAGGCCTGAGGGGTCGTCTAGTGAAATAACTTCATCACACTGATGAGGAAACGAGATAAGCAAGGTTAAGGAGCCTGTTTAGGCCCACGGTTTGGCGCATATAAAATTGTCCTGACACGTTTGGCCGTTCTTGTTGGGGTTTGTCTAATTTTGTGGGCCAGGCGCTCTGATGCCGGCTTGTTGGTTTTTTCCCAACTGTATATGGAAACAATCATCTAAGATCTGCCTCTGCTTCAAAGGATGGGGAGGAAAGAGGTGTGTCGGCCTTACGGCTCTTTCTAAATCGGAGTTAGCATTCTTCCCATCCTGTGAAAAGGAAAGACTTCAACTTGCAATACAAATGAAAATGCCTTGGGAAAAAATGAGGAACCTCCTAGACAAGGGATTTGAGTGGGGAACTTAATTTTTAAAACCATTTGCCTAGGTCGTGATGCGACCACAGTTCTCTGACTGTGAATTCATCTCAGAGAAATTCGTTTCTCTAAGACGGTTTCCTCCTCATGGGGACAACACCCCCAAACCTCAGAGAATTTTGTGGGGCCCAAGGGACATTACATAGGTAAGGCGATTTCTCACATTTAAAAGGCTCCACTCGACGGGGTCTGCTTCTCCCGGTATAATCAGAGCCTGCGGCTCAGAGAGGTTGTCACCGCCCTCTGGCCACACAACTAGTAAGGGTCCGACCTGGCTTTCTGACTCCGAAATTCATGCCTTTATCCACTCCAAAAGTACCCTTTGTCAATGATCATTACTTAAGAATTGCAAAAGTTCTCTTTTTTTCCCCTCAGTGCTAGAAACAGAATGAGAGATAACGGTCCAGTGGGTAATGCTATATGATTTAGTAAATAAGTCCTAAGGAATGACATGCCTGGGACACTTAGGGGGTGAAGTGACTTGCCCAGCCAGTAAATGTCAGAGATTAGGTGTGAACCCAGCTCATCATCACCCAGTTACTGGAACAAGGGGAAAGCAGCTGAACTTGAGGTCAAGAAACCCGAGTCCACATTTCAACTCGGACACTTAGGATTTGTGTGGCCTGGGCAAATTATTTCATTTGTCTGGATTCAAGTTTCTCCATCTGTAAAAGGAGGTCTGAGATTCTAGCTGTGGCTAAGTCCTCTCTCCTCCTCCTCCTCCCCACCCCAGAGTCGTCCAAAAAAAGTCATTGAAAGACTCCAGTGGGGCCCATCACCTTGACTCTGGTTTTAACCGTTTTTGCTACGTTTTCCCTTAGAGCAGGGAGGGGGAGGGGGTCCCGCTCCCACAGCTGGTAGGCTCAGAGCCTGCGGGTGGGGGGGGGGGAGTGGAGGGAGAAGGGGGGAAACAGATCTTTCACCCCTTGGGTCCCCAGCTGGGACTGCGCTCAGGGTGGGAGGAAATGGAAGATCAAGGGGAAGAGACGAGTTTGCTCGTTAGGTGAGGCTGGACAGACTCCCTTTGAAACAGCTCCTGCCTCTCGGCCCGGCCGCCCATAAAGCCGGGCGAGCCGCTGGCAATTACCGCCGGCCTTCCCGGCGCGATATCCGCCGCTTGCTCCCATCGATCTCAGCTCTCACGTCCTAATGAGGGAGAGTCTTAAAATGAAGCGGCTGGAGGCCGGCTTCCGAGAGGCGGGGGTGAAAGCCGCCCCGGGCCCGGGGCCAGGCCGCCCCGGGGGGGCCTCCGCTGACACCTGGTCAATCACTCCTCCGAGGGGACCCCCTCCAACTGAGCACCCCAGGGCCCCCGGGACGCAGCCCAAGGGCTGGCAAATGGGAGGCGTTTCATAAAGGCTCGATGATGGATGGCTTGGACCCTTTCAAGCCAGGATTCCATGGAAGAGAGCTTCAAGGAGTCATGAAGGAGGGCATTTGTAGCAAAACGTCATTAAAGACCTGCGAACTGCTCTCTGCTCCTCTCAATAAGGCATCCGGAACGATCCTGCCTCTGATACTTAGTAAACCTCAGTTTCTTGAAACTAGACTGCTGATGTCCTCTCACTCGAGGGCAGGGAAAGAGAACGTTGGGAACTCAAAAAAATGTAAATGAATCTTGAAAAATAAAATAATAAAATATCTCATGGAATTTTTAATAAAAAATCAATGTAACCCCTGATATTGGGGGAAAGGGGGATGTTCATTGAGGGAAACTGTCACTTAGATTACAGCCTAATCAAGGTAAGCTGTAACATATCATCTACCTAATGCTTTAAAACACCTGGGATTTTTCCAAATTGCAAAGATAGTTTTTATTTTCTGAAAATAAATACTTTTTCTATTTTATCCACGGATGTTTTCATGGATGACACGTTCTAGTTTAAGTGAGATCTGACCTTGTAAAATTCAGAAGTTTTATTATCATCATTTCTTTGAAAAATTAAGTCAAGGCATTGGGGTCTTAAATAAAACCCAGGGCCCAACTGACTTGATGTTTGGTAGGCAGTGTTTAAAATTCTATTTTAAAATGATGATCTTAACTGAAGTAATTATTTAAACTTGGTTTCATTCTATATTTATGTTCACAACAGATTTTCCAAAAATTCAATATTTGGGGGATAGGTTTCTCTCTGTTCTTTAAGACACAGGGACAGAAAGAGAGAGAGTCAGAGACAGAGAGAAAAGAGAAACTGGAAGAAAAGAGAGAATGAAAGTTGTCTCCTGCCTTTATGTTTATGTGTTGCAGGAAATGTTCATTGTTTTATTCCTGCCTGCCTCCATCAAATTCTCAAATTAGTAGAATAAAATTGTCAGCCTATTTTAAAGACTTCAAATCCTAAAATTATATATGTGTATGTACATATCATATCTATAAACCACAAACATACACATGCATATTTTCCTAACCTCATCTGCTTCCAATTAATCAGTTCAATTCCGAATACCAGAAGACATACCCACCACAAAGCACACTCATTCTACCTTTACACAAGGTTGTGATTTGTATTGATTGCCCCTGAGAATGTCCATAAAGGCTGTAATTAAGAAATATCAAATGAAAATTTAACAAAATATGTTGTCAATGATATTTGTTCAATGTGAATTGGTGAATGAACTCCTTGCAGCTATAACTGCTCAGAGGCAGGAATTTTTTTCTTTTTCTTTTTTTAATCACTAACACAGTTTCTAGCACATAGGCTATTTAATAAACAAATCCTCGTTGACTGATTGATAGATTAGGTGCTGGGGCTGGAAATCTTTGGTCCTGTTGCTTGCATTTGGACTCTGCTCTGTTTCCTATCCTCTCCTGGGGAGGGCATACCCTGTCTCGGTTTCTCCTGGTGATTTGTATCACCCTATTTCAAAATACACATGTTATTTAGGTTTCTAAACAAAATTATTTCATCATGGTGACTCCAGGTGTCTGTGAGAAAAGCCTGTCATTGGAGTAGCCCACTCCCTTGCTTCTAACAGCAAGGTAGCTTGTAACAATCTTACATAAAACATTTTTTCAAGCACTATTATAATACATCTTGGGGTTTTTTCCAAGTTGTAAAGAATTTTTTATTTTCTGAATCTTTTTTTAAGCGTATTTGTACAGACACAAGATATTCCGAAAGGCAATTCCTTCTGAACCAGCTGTTTTGTTTTTGTTTTCTTCAGCCAGATCAAAGTTTAAGTTTTAGAGGTCATTCTTCCTGAAAGATGCTTCCATTTAAGCCCTTGCTTCACTGGATTTTGGACCTTTCTGTGGTGTCATAGAAATTCTCAAAAAGGAGACTAGGAAGAGGCCTTAGCCATCATGAAGTTCAGTTCTTCATTTTACAATGGAGCAAACTGAAGCCCAGGCAAATGAAGTAAGTGGCTCAGGTTGCAAAAGTGATGAGGGGCCGATCCAGTATGCTAACTTAGGTCTATTGGTCCCAAATTCAGCCTTCTTTTCCCAGCAGTGGAACACAACAATTTTGTGCTCTGGCATTCCAGCCTGGAGAGCCATTTGGAAAGTAAGAACTGGGTTCATTCTGTTTCACCTCAGGGGTATCAGTAAGACCCTTGAGAAAGCAGAACTGGTCCTTTCTTTACAGACTACGTTTATACACAAAACAGGAACATCGAGGCACCTGCCCAGAAGCTGAACAGTCCATAGCCCCAGAGGCCAACACCAGAACCGAGCCCCTTCCAAACGTGAATATGAGCTAATTGCCTCCCCAGAATAAGAAGTGTTTGTCTGGGGGTGTTCCATGGCTTCTGCCCTTGCAGGGGTTGGGATAAACCCATTTCCTTGACTTCTTCCACCTTCTGCCTCACCCCTTCAAATTATGAAAAAGGTTGATAGAAGAAGGAATGTGTGTGCCTAACTAAGAAAGGTGAAAAGGAAAGTAATCAATCAGCATTTATTAAGCCCCTGGGCTAAACACATGTGGCTAGGTGACTCCCTCCATGAAAAACCCTTTCTATCCAATCTACCTTCCAGCCTCTGCCGAAGAAGTTTGGTTCTTAGAATCTGAAGAGAAAAGACGCAGAGCCCCCAAGGGGGGTGGGGGTAGGAGAGAGGCACAATTTAAAAAGTGGAAGGGACCTCAAGTCCTGCACCCCTTCTCCCCTAAATGTAGCACACACACACACACACACACACACACACACACTCACACACACACACTCAATCACTCACTCACTCCTGAAAATTATGGGAACAAGATAAGTTTTGTACTAAAGTTTGGTACCTACCATCTGTTAATCTTAAAGTTAAGCAAAAGAAAACGAACTGGGCAGGAAACAGCTTACTTATTGCTGCCCTCCATAACCCCCCCCCCCCCCATTCTTCACTTGGCTCTTCAAGGGGCAGGAAAGGAATAGGCGCGATTTTATATGATCTGAAATGCAGAGAATAAAAGTCAAACCAGAATAGAACCTGAAGTCTGACATAGGGGCAAAAGACTGGCTCCCTCCCCACTCGGGAGAATGAAGGGATGGATGGGGATGTTGTTGGAAATGTCGGCAAAGGGAGGTGGGCTGGGGACCTGGGGGAGGCTAGAATGAGTTCATGGCCTCGATTTCCCGCTTCCACAGCTACAGACACATTCAGTTTCAAATAAAGAGGGTTGGGATTGGGGGGTGGGGGGGAGGCAGCAGGGAATCACATTTTACCAAAGCTTGAATTTTCGAATGGGTTGGGAAATGATTACAGATTTGTGCAGAGGTGAACCTGGAAACCTGTATGGCTAGATATTAACTCCTATTGAAAATGGAAACTGATAAGGAGGGCAAATATGATTCTATTCTGAAAAAACAGGATTTTTATGAACTACAGAGACATCGGGGATATTGACAGCCGTCTGTCATTTGGAGCAGTTAATGATTATTATTATAAATTATTTTGCCACCTCCTGGAGAAAAAATATTTACAAAAAATAAAAACTGTCTTTGCAATTTAAAAAAATACATTTCAATAATTGTAATTGGGGAGGGGGAGGAGAAAGAATCGCCAGATTTTAGATAACAGCTTGAAGTCAAATACCAAAAACATTTTAGAATGGAATGAGTAAATCACTTAAGAAAGCAGTCAGAATATGAAGATATGTTAAACACAATTTTACAGGTTCAACCCATACTAGATGGTTTGCTGTCATGGGGAGGAAAGGAAGGAGGGTAGAAAATTGTGGAACTCAAAAGCAAGCAAAAGGATAAATATTGACAACTATCTTTGCGGGGGGGGGGTCAGAGTTATTAAAAAATAAAAATAAAGAAAACAGTCAGGGTTTGTTGCTCCTAGACTACAATAAGAAAAGAGTAAAGTCAAAATATGCCTTAACACACCTCCTGGATCAATGATTTTGAGCTGAAGCACTCACCCCATCAATCATTTAAGTATTTATTAAATCCCTCCTGTGTCTCAAACACCACACTAGCACATTTCTAAAGAGCTTTGCACATTTCTATAGCGCTTCAAGGTTTTCAAAGCCCTTTCTGTATATTATCATATTCGATCCCCACAACAGCCCTGTGAAAGGGGGTGTTGTTAATATCCCCACTTTACAAGTAAGGCTCAGAAAATTTAATCTTGTTCCTCAGAGGACTTAGACCTAGAAGCAGGATTCAAACCCAGCTCACACCACTACAACCTCTCAAGTTTTTAGACAAAATATCTGTCTAAACCTATAAGACAAAAATTATGATATATAAATGACTAAACATATATGCAACATATAGACACATGTCTACAAATGTCCGCCAAATGAACTAAAAGTCCAGTAAAAGTGATCCAAGGACACAAATACATAATTTTAAAATATGAAATAGAAATTATTAATAATCACATTAACACGCTTGATCTCAATCATCAAAAGAATGTAAATTAATGCAACTTTGAAGAGTCACCTTGTATCTATCAAAATTGCAAAAATTATTAAAAGCAATAAAACTCCATGCTGGAGAATTTGGAGGGAAACAGTAACACTCATTTATTCCTGGTAAAATTACAACCTTCCATAATAGAATCTTTCAAAGAGGCAATCTGGCCAGGAGAAGGAGAGGTATAAAAATAATCATATCCAGTGACCCAAGAATTCCCAAACTGAGAATATATCCTCCAAGAATTATCAGAAACAAACCCCTCTAAAAGAATTTTTTGTCCACAGATTTTCACAGCAGCATTATAGGAAGTTGTATAGAGATAATTGAATGAATGAATAAATGAATAGAAACATAAATAAATGGCGATTTAAATGTCCAACTCAGTGGAAAAAAATGGTGATCCATTGATGCAACGTAATATAGAAATGAACCAAGCGTGAAGACTATAAAGAAATCCACAGATCTTTAATGAATGACCTAAACCAGATTGGAGTACACACTCTGATCATATCAATGAACAAATGACGGGAAATGAATGTATAACAACAGCAACAATAATAGTGATGGTGATAGTGCTACTAGATAATCAAGAGTCCCAATGGAGCTGGAGGGAGCCCCAATTTCTTTCCACTCACATTGCTCTCCAATCCACTCAAACTGCCCTATATTGCATTGCATTTCTCCCCTCCATGTCTTTGGACCCTGGCAGTTTTCTTGCCTGATCTGCTCTATTTCTGAGAACCCCTTCCTGCCTTCAAAGGGTCAGCTCAAATTCACCTCCTTCAAGGGGCCTTGTCTGATCCTCCCAGAACAAGTTGCCCTCCACTCCCGCCAAATCTGTGTTTTTATTTGTAATGGAGCCTTCTTTGATGGGAGGAATGGCAGTGCTTCTTGAGAAGCTGACGGGTATGTACTCAGGCTTAAATGCTGGGAATGCTGTTGTCTTTTCCTTATCCCAGAGTACCTCTTCTCCCCCTTAGACATAGAGGCAGAGCACCCATCCCCAGCTCCTTGGAAGAGACCACATTTCAGCAGATCAAGGAGACTCTCTCTTTATTCCCTGTCTCACTTGTCTCTGCGTATGGTGCATCCATCTCATAGATTGAAAACTCCTAGAGGACAAAGGTTTTCTCACTTTTGGACTTGTCTCCCAAGGACCCAGCCCACAGAAAGTCCCTGATGAATGCTTCTCTGGTCGATTAATTTATTGATCGAAAAGTTATTGTGCTTTATTGAAAGGAATTTGTTCAACTATAATGGGTTGCAAATGAAATATAATTCATTATTGTTTCATATTTAATATTTTGAGACTCCACACATCTCCCCAGGGGTTGCTGGTCCAAGGAAGCCCAACAGGTCACTGCTACATTGCCCTCTCTGTAGCACCTTGGGCCAAATGCGTCATCTGGGCTCATCTAGGATGCAGCTTTGTCATCATGTCAGCACCTAACCCTCCTCCCTCCGGGCCCTGGCTCAGGGATGAATTCCTCACTTCCTCCCATTGTGACAGCAAACATAGCCCATCACATGGACGCAATTTAGAGAATGGGAGGTAAACCGCATGATGAGGAAGGGAGGGAGGGAGAGAGGAGGGGGAGAGAGAACCAGAGGAAGATTAAACAAAAAAAAATTCTCTAGTTTCATCACTGTACTCAGGGAAAATTCAGCCCCACCCTCCCAACCTGGGACTGCCTTCTAAAAACATGATATCCAACTAGAGAGCAAAGGTAAATAGATATCAGACTTTGACATTGACCCTTGGCTGGGGACTCAAAATCTGACTGCCCTCTTGAGTGTCCATCGGCCCTGAAGCCACATCCATGAATTCTGATGACTCTCCATGAAAGCCTGTTTCCTGCCAGTAAAGAAGAAGGCTCCAAGCTCCTGGAAGAGACTTGAAAGGCGTCTTGGACATCAAATAGCTCGAACAAAACCTTCCGAGGAGTCAAGGCTAAGTGTATCAGAACCAGATGGGCAAGGTTCCTTCTAGCGATTCACACGAGTTCAGAGGAAGGCAGAGTTCTGAAAGGAAAGGGGTCGAATTTTCCATTGTGCCTCCTGACAAGCCCTCTTAATTACAACTGGCTTTGTTGCCCTGGTTAAAAGAATTCTTTTATTTCATTAGACCAAAGCAGGAAGTTTTGCTGTTATTAGATGTTGTGTATGGTCCTTTTCAGAAAATATGCTTTCTCATTGTCTTTTGTCTTGGCCACAACATTTCTCACTGACTCTCCCCAGGCGGTATTCTATTTTGCTGCAAAAGCAAACAAAAATAATTCAGCAAAATCCTCCAAAGCAGGGAGAGGATACGACAAAGTATACCGTGTTTTGTCCTAGTAGCCCCCCACTTGCCTACTGGGAAGGAAGAGGAAGGTGCGCTTCCTTAACTCTTCTCTGGAACTTTCACTGCACTAGTTTTCCCCTTAAATATTTGGAAAGGATTTAGCCAGCTATCTTAGCGCACGGCAAGCACAAAATTAGAGATTATTATTATGAGTCAAAGTTCAAATTCCTCTTGGTGATTTTTTTTTCACTGAACTTTGATATAGCCCTGGCTTCTACTTGATGGAAATATTTCCATGGTGGTTTTTGTTTTGTTGGGTTTTTTTTTATCTGAATTCCTCATACAGTGGAGGGGAGTAATCAACCAAATACCACCAACCCCACTAATTTTTGTTCCTGTGTTTGGTGGGGTTTTGGTTTTGTTTTCCCTCTGCTACTTAGAGTCTCTCTGATCTAGATGCTAGGAGAAGAGATAGGCAATTTCTCCCTAGACCTATACTCTAATAGGTTTGACCTGCCAGAAATTATGTTCAGATGACACAGCCTTTGAGCACCCAAGATCACACACCAACCAGTCCCACTAAATGGCTCCTACTTTAATATCCTAAGTATCAGTAAGCCTGGAAAATGTCACAGGAGTTATAGGTGACAGTATGATGCTTCACATCTTTGTTAATAGGTGGCTGTAAAACTTTTGGGTTTTAATCATTTCTTTTGAGTGGAAGAAATAACTAGTTGTTACTAATCCACATTGTACACAGAGTATCTTTCCACTCCCTTTTGGACAACCTTAGACATCAAAGTGAATTTCCCCAAATCTCTTGGGTGACATAAAGTGACAGGGTTTGAAAGAACCAGTTCCCTTCCTTTGAGAAGAGGTTTCGTCAGGACTGAACTCAAATCCGAGTGAGACCAGAGTTTAAAAATCTCTTAAGAGAGGTGATAGACATAATATACACAATGACACACATTTTTGGTTGAGGCTAACGTGAGGATTTGTCTTGTTTGACTATGCTTGTACATTACAAGACTGGGGAAGGAGGAGGAGGAAAAAATGCTTGATAATTGAAAAAAAATGTATTGGTGGGGGAAATCTACTAAACAAATGCTAGCTATCACCAACATCATCATCCTCATTACCTTTAAAAAAGAACTACTAAAGGCAATGGTGAAACACCAGCCAAGTCAGTTGTTTCTTCCTGGGAAGACTTCCTGCTGGAATCACAGTCCATTACCCTGCCAAGCCTCCACTTGGGCTAGCCAGCTAATTCTTTTGTTCTGATGAAAACTCTCAACAGTCAGGATCAAAGAAGGGAAAACCCCACAACATTTCTATAGCTCTTCTTCCCACCATCTGCTTATTAAATTAAGAGACACAGAATGGATGAACTCAATTATTCTCTTTTTAAAAAAACTCAAGTTTCTTTGTTTTACAAGCCTGGTCCCCAAAGACACCATGAACCAGGCCTCCATTCTTCTGATGTGCCCATTGCATGTCTCCTTGGAGGAAACCCCAATTTCAAAACCCCAGCATTGTCCAGAAGGTCCTCCAGCATTGGTCTCACTAGAGCCAGTCTTAAATTTTCTCTGTAACAGACTCAGACTCCACTTCTTCCCTTGAGCATCTTGGCCAGGCCAGAGTTCAAATGAAGTTATCCTAGGCCTTAGTGGATTTTGAACAAGGGGTAGACCCTCTGGGATTTGGTAGCAGAGAACTGGTTAGTGTTCTCTCTCTCTCTCTCTCTCTCTCTCTCTCTCTCTCGTTTCATTTTATTTGTTTTTATTTTGAACTTAACAAACACCAAAGAATGCTCTGTAAACATTATAAAACAAGAGAGAATGACATGGAACTGGATGTCTCTCTGTAGAGTTTGCTTTCCTTTAGAAATATAAAATAAATTCAGCATGTAGCTTTCAAAGGTTTCCTGATTATCCATAACCCTTTCTTCTTTTCTCTTGGGGGAGGAGTAGAGAAAATACTACCCCAACCCTCTCACCCCAAAGAAAAGAAAAACAAAGACCTAGTAAAACAGTCAAAGCACTGAGCCCGGAGACAGGAAGACCTGAGTTCAAAACTGGCCTCAGACACTTTCTAGTTGTGTTTCCGTGGGTAAGTCACAACTCTATTTGTTTCAGTTTCCTCCTCTATAAAAATGAACTCAAGAAGAAAATGGCAAACTACTCCAGGATCTCTGCCAAGAAAACCCCAAAGAGGGTCATGGAGAGTCAAACACAACTGAAATGAGCGAAGAGCAACAAAAAATGTGTCCCTTGTATCTTCTTTCCTCAAGATACTCCTTCACTAAAAAAGAGTCATTGGGAGGACTGAGTGAACACAGGGATATTCATGGCCAAAGTGGAGATGAAGGGGCCCACAGATGTCACTGTTTGCTGTGGGTACCTGGGGCAGACAGTCCTCTGATTGTTCAGAGTAGGGGCTTCTTTTTCTTTCTCTCTTCCTTCCTTCTTTTTTCTTTCTTTCTTTCTCTCTCTCTCTCTCTCTTCCTTTTTTCCTTCTTTCCTTCCTCCTTCCTCCTTCCTTCCCCCTTCCTTTCCCTTTCCTTCCTTCCTTCCTTCCTTCCTTCCTTCCTTCCTTCCTTCCTTCCTTCCTTTCTATTTCTATTTTTCTTTATTCTATTTTGTATAGGCAAAATTATTTATTGTACTTCAATGTATCTTAGATAATTTTTTTTCCAGCAACCAAAGCTTCATAGCTGAGCAAATTGAACCAGATGTAGGCCTAGCCTCCATGCCCATCAATGTGCCATCCTTGACCTTCTCTCTATTAGGTTCTTCCCTCAGAGTTTTCTAATGATTCCATTGGATTTGTTGGTGATAATGGCTGCCTCAAAACTTGATCTAGCTTTGAGATAAAGAGGTGCATCCTACACCTCCACCCTCCAATTAATATAACAAATGTGATTCTCTAAGCCCTGAACCTCTGGCAGATGAGAACATCTCTTTGATTATAGACTCTCCCAATCATTTATAAAGGTATGAACAATTTCCAGACACCTCTAATGAATCAACCACTTAGTCAGTCAAAAGTCTAAAGGAATTTTGAATAACCTAGTTAATCAAATAGGAAAGAAGTACCAAGTGGAGGCATTGACTGTGTTAGGACTAGTTGAGAGAAACACACCTCTGGGTCTCTATATACTGGAATATTGTATCCTGGAAAAGAAGAATCACACTTTGGGAGCCCTTTGATGTTCCGGAGGGGTGTTGGTCATCAAAGGGGAGTAAGAGGGGAACCCAGAAGAAAAGTTATTCTTCCACTCCCCTCTAATTGATCATCTAATAGACTGTACATGTAGCGAGCACGATAGCTATCTGGGAACACAGAGAGACACCATGGAAAGGCAGCTTTGGGGAGCATGATCTCTTTGGGGTAGAACACTTCCAGGGTGTTGACCCTCAGAGCTCAGCAAAGAGTTAGGGTTCTTTCTGCACAAGGGGCCAAAGGAAGTTCCAAAAATGAAGAGTTGTGAATTAAGGCCTTTGCCACATGTTTTTTTCTAAATCTGAGCTCATTCTCCCCAGGGACTTTGCCTATGCCAAGAGAAAACATACCACAGACTTATAGGATGGCGCGTTTATACTTTTTAACTAAACCATCTCAGTAAATACCTCTTTTTTATAAGCTAATAAAGTTTAGTTGACTGGTAGTAATGGGGAGCATACCAGATAGGGGCTTGGGAGTGACACTCAGCCAGTTCCTAAAGGTTCCTTTCCCTAAGGAAAGGAATAGCAGCTGCCTGCTGGGAGCTCATTCATTCACCAATAAATGGGTTTGGAGAAGTAGGGAGAGGGGACCAAACCGTGCTTTGAGGAAGAAACAGAGGTGTGTTGGCACAGTTTTCAGGGGGAGCATTTATACCTCAGATATCTGCAAAAAGAATGTGCTTTATTGTTTTACTGATTGCATAGACTTAAGGAAAATGGTGGAGAAAATGTTGATAGAGACTAAACATTTTCAGAGAGTTGTGTTAAACATTTACTAACATTCCCCTGGGGAGGAAGACATTTCCTCAATATACCTGTTATTCTTTATATTTCAAAAGCATTGGATCCAGAGTCAGGACTATTATTCTCTCATTCTCCTCTATTTCCAGGGGGTTCAGATAGAATGGGTGGAGGGATAAGTCATTCTCTTGTCTTTTATATTTAATGTTCTGTGCGCTATTCATAGGTGGATAAAATAGTGGACTTTTTGTAAATGAATATCTTGGAATATAAGCTTGCCTTCCTAAGGACAAGAATAGCTGATAGGATGGTGGGGCTGAAACATGAATCTCATCCTGTTCCCCCATGATTGAATCTCTTCCCAGTTTCTCTCTCGTGAAAGCCTTTCATCCCAAGTAGCTTGGAGATTGCAGGTCTTTGGGATGGCAGCATGTATTCAAAGTTATCAGAATCTCAGAAAGCATAATTGAATCTATATATAAATGGTCTCTCAGCCCACCCAAGATTAGCCTTCCCTGGACACAGGCTT
The DNA here is from genome assembly GCF_037893015.1 of Macrotis lagotis. NCBI lineage: Eukaryota > Metazoa > Chordata > Mammalia > Peramelemorphia > Peramelidae > Macrotis > Macrotis lagotis. The sequence continues at coordinate 15,746,209 of NC_133664.1, forward strand.
CCCTGTTTTAAAACCTTCTGAAACTTAACATTTTAAAATGTACTTTCCCAGAACATGAGAAGGATTTTAAAAATTATTATTGACAGAGGCAGAGTCATTAATCTACAATGTGGTGCTCTGTTGAAGAGATGTTAAATTGACTGTTACAAGGTGATGGTATTTATAAAATTTTTAGTCGGGTCTGGATTGGAAAATGAGTTGGGGCCCATGAAGAGGGTGGGAGCATGGCCAGACTTCTTTGATGGACTTCATGTAGAAATAAAATTCCTGTTAGTAGAGGTCTGGGGTTTTCTAATATCCTCTTTAAGAGTCTGTTCTGTTTTCTTTCAAGGCACTTCCAAGGAGAAATGGAATTGGTGGCTTCTTGAGTTAAGGGACCAACTGGATTCAAGATGAGGAAGGCAAGGAGGCTAGTGAGGGGACTGAATCAGAAGAGCTAGAGACTGGTCCTGTTTCTATCCCCAGATGGCTCCAGATAAATTTTTCCAGTCCTTGTGAACCTTTCTTTGGTGCTTAATAAAAATAAGAAGATTCATGCCAGCTTCAGCCATCTCACAAGACTGGGGGCGTTGAGGCAACAAACCCATGATTTCATAAGGAAAGGGAACGCACAGAGAGGAAATGCCCTCCCCCACAGCAAATCAGTTCCTTAGAGAGCTGCCTGGGCTTCTGAAAGCAACAAATACAATGATCATATGGCCAATGGGTATCATAAGTGGGATCTGAACTCAGGACTTCTTATTCTGTCACTGAATCCTTAGCCACTACCGTGAGTAACAGATTTAATAGAAGACATAGTCATTCGAGGGCTGACTCAGGGTTCATGGCCTCACTTACTGCTTCAGGCTTTGTGATCCAGAAAAAAAGTCACTTAACTTGGGTGACCCCTTCAATTCACTATGAGTTAAAAACAAATAATCAGTTAGAAGGAATGAATATATCAGGAGATCGCTGCATTGGTGTAGGAAATATGTCCCTACCAGAATCCCCTGAATTCCTAAAATCAACATATTAAGATGAATTAGAACATAGACATGATTTGAAAAAATCCCAAAATCCTATATAAGATGGAGGGAGGGGAGATGAAGGCATCCTATCTTGTGAGTGTTAATATATATGACTGTGACCTTTGGAGATGATGTATACTGCCTGAGCCTGGGGACAGAGCCCTTCTAAATCAACTGTCTCCCAAAGGGACAAAGAAAGAATGGCGAATAGAAGAGACTTGACTCAAGCAAGGGGAGATGCCATGTTGTGGAAGGATCATGGACATGGTGGAGAGCAGCCTTCGGGAGAAGGCAATCCAGGGGGAAGAGGATCAGGGGAAAGAGCAGCCCTGGGCTCTCTTCAGCACCTAGCCTGAAGGAGGCAAGATGCCACCTATTCTGAGATTCACTGCCCTCAATTGTTCATTCACTGTCAGAAAGGCTAACTATGAGGAATTCTGAAGACCTCGGACTGATGCTATATATAGGGTCCCATATACACTCCAAGACCTCTGGGGTAGTCAATTCATCCAATAAAGTCTATGAGTCCCTGAAAAGGATTATGTTTTAAAAATGCAAAAAAAAAATGGAACACAAAGGATTACAGTTCTTTGATGATATAACCGAAAATGGCAGGGGAACTCAGTTTAATGGCAATAACTAATCTTGACCCTTGAATTCCCAGCTGCCCCAATTCAAACTAAAATGTGATTGGGACTTGTTTAACAAAATAAAATAAAATAAAATTAATTTAATTTAATAAATAAAATAAATAAAAATACAATCCAACACAGATAATGTTATTTTGTAGTTTTCTAAGTCAATGTGTGGCCTGAAGGTTGACACTGATATTCTAGAGAATAGTTGAAGAAATGCACTTCCCTCTTCTTAAGAGAGGTGGGAGAGAGATGATGATAGTGCTGAATGGGGCATACACTAGGACGCTCCATTGGTTTTGCTTCATTGGATTATTTTTCTTTTTCAAGGAAAGATAAAGAAACCAGCTTTGGACTCTGAACATCTGGGTTCCAATCTTGCCTTTGGTACCAACCAGTCATATCACCTTGGACAACCTCATGGGGTTGAATTTCCTCCTCTGTCAAATAAGGAGCTGGCAGTGGAGCACATAGGGAAATAAAGTCATAAGAAACAAAAAGCTTCCATTAAACTGTCATTTAAACTCCCTCAAATGATCCACAAGCCAGGATCATACATGGAGTCCATGGAGTTATTTTGGACCAACTCACCCAAGAACAAAGGAGGCAGGAAGGGGTAAAAGTGAACCCATGGAATACCTGGGGGACATTGAGGGACAGTAGAAGACAACATTGAGGGACCAGAGATCCAGCTTCCCCATCTGTGACCTTGAGCAAATGCTTTTCTCTCCGAGGCTCCAGTCTTTCCTCCTCTATCCAAGGGATGGATGATTGGATGGCTCCAGTGATGAACCAGCTCTGGAGGTTGATCTCAAGAACATCAGCTTCTGCTGTTTGAATCCCCCCCCAATGTCCTTCCCTGGAATAATAGACTTTTGGACTCTCTCAGCAAAACTGTAACTTCAAACAGACCCATTAGGCTCTCATTGTCTTCTCTCTATATTCCAGTCCATTCAATCACCAATACATTTCCAATAAAGAAATGGAAATGTACAAGCCAAATGGACCCCCACTCCCAGCACCCCGCCAGCCACTCAGAATAAATAAATCCTCTTTGCTTTTGCCCAATATTTCCTCCCTCTCGATTTCGAGAGAGACAGTAACCCTTTGGCTGTCATTGAATTAATTTGCTCCAAGTGGCTGTAATTCCTATATAAATCCTGAGATTGTTTCTCATTTACATGTTATATGTGGTTGTTTATGCATGTGGGGCCTGCCTCATGTTCTCTGGGGAGGTTCTTGAGAACTGTATGAATCATGTAAACAAAATTAGACGGAAATCAAGGGAATGCATTCTATTTTCTTTGCAAGGACTAATTTTTTTAAAGTTGAGTTTTCTCCATAATGGTCTTCCTGCTGACTTTAATTATATTTATGGCATAATTGCCCTGTGCTGGGGACATAGAGAAGTCTTTGGTTCATTTTACATCTGTCTACTTGAGGAGCTGCCCCGCAGACAGACAGAAAGGGGGGCTGGGAGCCTGTTCATTACCTGTTATCGCAGGGGCTGCTGCTGCCAGGGCTGCCGCCTCAGGGTGATACCAGTGCAGAAGCAGTGATGGGGGGTGGGGCTTCCCTCCCTCTTTTCTTATTTATGAGGATGAAATCAGGTCAGAGACATAACTTAAACCAGGACCGGTGAACTTGCTCCTTCCGGGGTTTCCCCAGGGTAAGATTTGAGGTCCATTACTACTGTTAATTAATGATTTGCCAGCTGTCTGCACTAATTTTATAGCATTTATGTATGCAAATCCATCCTACTCCTTACCAGGCTCTACCAATCCCAATGCACAGCAACTGGAATATTTAAATTCCAACTGCTCACCAGCCCACCCCCATTCCCTTTATCCTAGGTCTGGCCAAGCATGTACCCATTGTAGGGATGGAATGGTTCCTCTGAGAGTCTGCTTTCCTCACAGATTCATGCAAGACCTATGGGCATCAGTGGGTGAGCATGGAGATTATCAGCTTGGCACAGACTGCATGGATAGGCCTCAGCTGCTTTAAGGCTATTACTAAATTCTCAGATGGTTTTCTTACCCTTGCGAGGATGGCTGATTCTCCATAGCCTGACCAAGGGTTCTCCGATGAGGAGCAGAGACAGATGCTTGCCTTGTGTCTCCAGCCCATGGCACTAGCTGGCATTTAATATGTTCTGGTTGACTGACTGATTGATTAATTGATTGATTCTCATTGTTCTTTTACAAAATCACTCATTAACCATATCTAGATTTTTTTTTCCACTTAGGAGAGAACCGATTGGAGATTGATAAGGGAATGCGAGGAGCAGTTATGCTATGGTGACAGGACCTTAGAGAAGACTTGTATCAGAGGTTTGAGTCAATTGAGAGAGATGATTGTTAAATTTTCAGGGTGAGCAGTATACTTCATAAACTGGCAAATATGGGACTTGATTTATTGGTATTGATTTTGAAAGTGTTAATAATGCAAATTAAACATGTGTCCCCACATCCATCTTATTTCTCAGTTCATTGCCAAACAATGACCAGCAGACTTCTAAACCAAATCCTGCCTTGTCCCAAAGAAAACAGTTAAACATAAGTGATGAGAAACTGGGAACATCTGCTACATCTCTCACCCTCCTCCTCAATAGAAAAGGAGGGAAGGAAGAGGGGGGGAACACCCTCTGTTCTCTGGAACACAAGAATGGCCATTGCCATTAGGTTGAATCCAACGCTCATGCCTCAGGTGTACAGAATTCCCAGAATGCTGCTGTGATGAGGCCAAGACAACTCTTGGGGATTCTGGTCAGGGAAAGGGCAGAAGTGTCTTTCAAAGGAATATCATTCAGAAAGTCACTCCTGTCTTCACATGCTCATGAACCACCATTGACTCCAGTCTTCAAAACCTCCTTCCATTAGCACAAAACAGAGAGGAACAAATGGGAGGAAGACGTCTGAAGGTGTCAGAAGAAAGGTAAAACCTGAAGTTTAAAGTTCAAACCTAAAGCTAAAATGACCTCCTTTCTAAATGTATATAAGAGGGCATTCGATTGGGAATCAGGAAAGCTAGGCTGGACCCCTGGTACTGCTGCCTTTAAAATAGAAGAGTCACTTCCTTTAGACAAGCCTCAGTCTCTCCACCTGTAAATGAGGCTATTTATTCTAGATGATCTCTGACATCTTCACCACAGCTAGGGAAGTGTACTGGTTTGGGAATAAGATGATATTTATTCAAATCTCACTTCTGATACTTCCTAGCTACGTGACCTTGGGCAATTCATTTAACCTAATCTCAGTCTCCTCATCTATAAAACGACAGAGCCCTAGCTGCTCATTGAGATCCCCTTCAGCTAAAGACCTACAATCCAATGTATGAGTTGGAAAAAAATCACTTATCCTCAAAAGAGTTTCAAAAACTCTTTATTGTCACTGGGAAACAACCAAACCCTTTTTTATGTCATGGACCCTTTGGGAGGAAGGATTCCATAAGCCTACACATCCCTTCTTAGTCCAGTGTTTTTCAATGTACAAACTAAACTATAGAGGATTACCAAAAAAAACCCCCAATAACAATTAAATATAGTTTTCGATCTGTTCATACATATGTATATATGTATATGGATGTGTATGGATGTATGCCTATACACATACTTATACTTCCATACAGACAGCTAGGTAGTTATCTCTATTTCTCTCCATCTCATATCTATATATATATAGATACACATTTACATGCATACATTATATATAGAGAGAGATACAGATGTATCTATATAAAGATCATAAATACATGTATATGTGTTTATAGAGATACATATAGGTATCTATATATGGATACAGATATGCATATATATGTCTATATAAGCATGTATATTTACAAATAGAGAGAGACACAGAGAGAGAGAGAGAGAGAGAGAGATACAGCCATAGATACATATAGATGGACCGATCCCAGATTAAGAAAGAATCTTTCCTGAGTGATTTACACATTCTTCACCTCAGCACTGATGATTCCTAGCACTCTGCCTCCCGACTACTTTTCTGGACTTATGTCACATTATCCCATTTTTCACGATTCTTGATATTCAATCTTCCACCTCCATGTCTTTGCCTAAGTTGAACAGAACATACTCCTCATCTCTACTTGGAATTTCTAGCTTCCTTTAAGGCTTAACGCAAGGGCTTAGCCACCTTCTTCTTGAAGCCTTTGCTGATTCCCTAGTTGGGGGGAATCTATTCCCTCCTGCCCTAAATTATATTTGTATTTACTTGTCAGTGTTTGTGTTCTATCCTCTCCTGAATTTTCTTAGTCTAGGTCAGTCTTTGACCCAGGACTTCTTACTATGTTCATAGGCACTTAATAAAGCTTGGTCTTGGCTTGCATCACAGTTTGGGGAACCCTAGATTCAGATTCAGAGAAGCCATGCCCCTCTTCTCCCTTATTAGCTGTGTGTTGGCTACATTCCTGACCATCTCTGTGCGTTTGATTCCTCATTGGTAATGTGAGGGAGTGAAGGAGTCTCAGCTCTCGGTGTGAATCCTGGCTCTGCCTCTTGATAGCTGAGTGACCATGGGCAGTCCCTTCTCTGGGTCTGTAAGATAAGACGATTGGATGATGACCTCCCAGGTCCCTTCCAGCTTCCAGCCCAAGAAGGAAGAATTCCATCTGGGTAGCATTGGGTTGGGGCTCTGATCTTGGATGAATCTCAAGCCAGCTCTCCTTGTCCCCAGCCCCAGAGCCTAGGAGAGCAGCCTCTGCTCAGGAAAATGTGGTTCTCTCCATCCCCCTCTAGGCTGAAATGAATGAGAGGGCGGCAGTGAATTCCAACTGGCCTGTCATTTTCTATCATGTTGTTTTGCGGGGAAATATGGCCTTGTTCTAATAAGTTTTCTTTGGAAATGTATGTTGGTTTATTGCTTTGGTTCATCGGTAATAAATGTCAAATAATACTGCTGGAAACCATGTGTTGGTTTGGAGTTACTGGCTTGGGGGACTGAGGAACAGAGCAGTACAGTTGGGGAAAAAGACAAGTGAGTTTTCTCTGAGCCTCAGTTTCCTTCTCTGTAAAATGAGGGGTTTGGGGTAGATTACTACTAAGTCCCTTCTAGTGCAGAAACGGGATCTATAATCAGGGTGAGCACCAGAGTAGCTGGTCAGGGGAGTAGTAAGAAGCTGATTTCTCTCTTAAGGACCATGCCTTAAACCCAAAGCCCTCTGGCCAACACTAGGTCCCAACCCAAGCCTCACTAGCCCCATAGATGGGAGTGAGTGTAAATAGCAATTGTTTTTCCTTTGGCCAGAAACCCTGAGGATCTTCCCCTTCCAGATTTATTTCTTTTTTGACTAGATAAAAGGCACCATTCTTTACCTCACTTCTTACCTGGTCTTAATTTAGGTCCTCCTGACTCCAGGGTCAATGCTCTTTCCGCTGTGCCACCTAGCTGTTCAAATTTGACCTTAGACACTTAATTTGCTGTATGACCTTGGGCCTGACTGCCTCTCAGCCAGGACCACCTCCAATCATCCTGATTCATATCTGGCCACTGGACCTAGACGGCTCTGGGGGAGAAAGTGAGGCTGGTGATTTAGTACAACCCCTCCAAATCCAATTCATGTGGTTGTCATGGCATCACCTCCCTGATGCCCGGGTGCTCTGAGAAAGGACAGACAACAACAATTTCAACCAAACATGTTGTCTTCCCCATTAGAATGGGAGCTCCTTGAGGACAGGTTCTGTCTTACTTCTTTATTTGTAAGTCCAACACTTAGCCAAGTGCTTTGGACCTAACAGCAGATTAAGAGATGCTTCATCCACAGAGTACAGCCTGTGGGACAACTCAGAACTAAAATCAGGGGAGTCAGTCCAAAGAGGGGTCCTGGGATGTGGCTGCAGTGATTGGGGAGCCCCAGATTTCTCTCGTAGTGAGTCTGCTTGAGGAACTGGGAGGGTGCGGGATGGCCGTGTATTGGAGGGTGACTGGGGAGCAGCATCACTAGCCGGCTCTACTAGCTTGGCCATACCAAGAACATGCCAGGAGGGGGCGCTGCACGAGAGCACCTGGATCACAGAGGCAGCCCAGGAACCAGAGGTCAGCTCCCCCTTTGTAGCTGATGCTTGGTCCTCAGGTAAGGAGAGATGTGCCCACCTGCCGGCCCTGGGGCGGGCTTCCTCGGGGGAGCCAGGGGCCTTGCTCTTTCAAACTTACCCAGTCTTCATCTGCTCTCTTCACCTGTCCCTCTCGCCAGTCTGAAAATTCATATATAATAATGTTATGACCAAGGGTAAAGGTAATTAAGTGCACATATTAAAAACATGTAATCAGAGTATACAGAGAGATGGGAATTTGTGTCACATATAAATCTCTCTATATATCTGCATCTATGCACTTCTATGTTAAGATAAAAAATATTTCCTTTTTTCCTGAGTATCCCAAAAGACTTCATTCAAGTTAGAAAAGATTAAAACTGCCCTAAGGCTGTGGGACTCCTCCATGTGTGAATGTGAGTCTATATGTATGTATGATGTATGTATGTATAATAGACTGACAGATAACATAATCTGATTGATTGGCATAAATAGGCAATGGATAGAGAAACAGACCAATGGGGTTAGATAATTAGACTGGCAATAGTTTATCAGATCAGTAAAGAGACACAGATGATAGAAAAGGGAACAGACAGATGGATAGATAGATAAATAGATGATGGATGGATAGATAGATAGATAGATAGACAGACAGACAGACAGACAGACAGATAAATAGATAGATAGATAGATAGATAGATAGATAGATAGATAGATAGATAGATAGACAGATGGCTAGATAGATTATCAGATGGGCAGATAGGCAGAGAGATAGTTCAAGAGTACAGAACTTCATGTTAACCTAGATTATCATCACGTGGATCCAAATATATCGAGGAGCCTAAACTCTCATCCAAATTAAGTGGCTGGGGGCTGCTGGAAACAGCTCTTACCTGGACTCTAAAGGTCAAATAATAGACCACTGAACTGGGGATCAGGAAGATCTGAATTCAAATCCTACCTCAAACACTTAAAAACTGTGACTTTGGGCAAGCCACGTAACCTCTCTCTGCCTCAGTTTCCTCCTCTGAAATGGGGATAATAATAGCGTCTACCTCACAAGATTGTTTTGAGGATCCGATAAGATAAAATATGTAAAGCTAGGTTAGCATCACCATCATTTCTATTCTAGTCCTTATTCTATCATTTGGCAATTCTGTGACTTGGTCATTTTATGTCTCTGAACCTCAGTTTCCTGATCTGTGAAATGAGGGGACTGGACTCAATAGCCTCCAAGAATTCATCCAGTTTGAAGTTGATAGTCCAATGAGTCTTTACCTTTCCTGAGTCTCAGTTTTCCCAAGTGCTTTTTGTAAAAAGCACCTTATATCTGTGCAACAAATTCTCCCCTTTTCAGGTTATTCTCCAGCTAGCCATCTTGACACCCAAGCAAAGAATGATCTAAGTCCCCTCTGGATGGCATTGCAGCCCCTCCCAATCTGGTTTCAGAATACCTTACCCACCTTCTTTTACTCACTTTTTTTTTCGCTTTTTGCAAGGCAAATGGGGTTAAGTGACTTGCCCAAGGCCACACAGCTAGGTAATAAAGTGTCTGAGGCCGGATTTGAACTCAGCTACTCCTGACTCCAGGGCCAGTGCTCTATCCACTGTGCCACCAAGCTGCCCCTTTTTACTCACTTTCCATTCTAGATGTAGGGTCCCCAACCTGTCCTCCATCCTCTTCACACCCATCCCCTCCATCCACCACTATATTACATCTCTTGACTGCAACATTCTCTCCCACTTTCATTTCTTGGAATCACTGACTTCCATCAAGCACCCCCTTTCACAAGAAACTTCTCCTTGTGCCCCTCATGGCCAGAGTTCTCTCTGTGTGTGTATTATCTGTGTGAACACTATATCCCTCCAGCAGAATGTAAACTCTCTGAGGGCAAGATGTTCTTTTCAGTTCATTTTTGTGTTCTTGGAGTGAAGGCATTTTATATTCTTTATTTAATGTACAATTCTTTGTATGCTATTTTTAAAGAAGTTGAGTGGGGAGGGAAGAGAAGATAGATGCCTGTGATTTCATCCATTGTGGGAATTACTGTCATTCTGACTGTGTGACCCTGGACAAGTCACTCTTGGTATCCTAAACAGCTGTGAGGCTATAAGCAGGAGTTAATTCATATTTGGAGAAGAAATTTCCTCACTGGGAGTTCTCTGAGTTAATAAAACCACAGACCAGCTTTCCTTTCACTGCCCCCACCCCCACCCCCCACCACCACTATAATAAAAGGGAATTTGCTATCGTCTAGTCATGTCCAACTCTGTGACCCCATTTGAGGTTTTCTTGGAATAGGTTTGCCATTTCCTTCTCTAACTCATTTTATAGATGAGGAAACTGAGGAAAACACGGTGAAGTGACTTGCCCAAAGTCACACAGCTAGGAAGAGTCAGCTTTGAACTCAGGAAGATGAGTCTTCCCAAGTCCAGGCTGATGGCTTCATTCACTTCACCGATGCCAAAACTCCCTCTGTTGACACAAATGTTCAATCTTAGAGTTGTCAGGGGCAGAACGAGTTTAAGTTTCTCAAAGAGCATCACATCACCAGTATGTGTCAGAGACAGGATTGGAATCCGGGTCTTGGGTTTAACCTACATTAAATAAATAATGTACAATGCAGTAACTCAGAGAACATAAAGATGAACCAAAAAAGATATTCTGCTGGAGGGATATAGTATTTACACAGATAAGTAAATGCATGATGAATTACAGAAGGAGAAAGAACACTTTGCTATGCATACTGTAGGTGCTTACTGATTGCTTAGTTTCTGGAATTCGATTGCCAGGTACTCGGACTGGCTTTGTGGGGAGCATCACAGCTATGGAGCTGCTGCCACCCTCCAGGGTGGGGCTGCAGACCCGCATGAACTCTGTCTCTGCTCTGGGGTCACTGGTTTCAGAATTACTGATGAAAACCACAACTGAAATGGGGAAGCTCCTTGGGTGAGTTGCAGAGGGTCAGTGCCAGATGGCTGGGGGCACCTTGAAAGGCAGAGAGAAGGCCCATTTAGCATCTCCTTCCATGCAGCCAGCGGCAGTGGGCAGCAGCTTCTGACACCTTCACCTGTTTTCAAAATTAGGTTTAGTTCCCAGGAAAACAGGGCCTCGGTGCCCCTGATTTAGAGCTCGGCTTCACGCCACAGGGGGGACTTGTCATTTGTCTTTCAAGGTCATGGAGCAATGAGAGCGGAGCCAACTGAGCTTGCAGGGGAAGGCTCTTTTTAAATTTTGGTTCGGTTAACAAGTTTGGAAGCTGGGCTGGGGCTCTCTATGGATCCCAGGTCCCAGGGTCAATGGCTCAGATGATGCCAGTCAGAGAATTTGGGCCTTCCTTTCCTATCATTCCCCTCCTAACTCTGACACATAGCTGGGCAGATAGAGGGGCTGATGGAGAAGGAAGATGATAGATGGCGGGGGGGGGGGGTTGAGGGAGGAGAAAGAGACAGAGGGACAGACAGACAGAGAAAGAGAAAGACAGATAGAGAGAGAGATGAAAGAGAGACACACACAGAGAGACAGAAGCAGAGACAGAAAGAGGAGAAAAGGAAGGGAGAGAGAGAGAGAGAGAGAGAGAGAGAGAGAGAGAGAGAGAGAGAGAGAGAGAGAGAGAAGAGAAGAGAAGAGGAGAGGAGAGGAGAAAAAAAAGAAGGGAGAGAGTCAATTCAATTTCATTTCAACAAAAATATTGTTCCCAAGATGTGTTTATGAGAAAACACCAAAAAAAAAAAAAAATCAAAGCACTATCTGCCCTCAAGAAACTTCTCTTGTCCTGCCTCAGAGCCTGATGAACTAAGAGTAAAAGGGGGAAGGAACTTTAGAAAACCTCATTTTCCAGACCTGGAGTGACTTGCCCCCAATCACAGAGCAATGAGAAGGGTCCCAGAGAAGGACCACCAAGTCTCACCATTCATTTTCTAGATAAGCTTTGGAGACCCAGAGAGGTTGACTTACCCAGGGTCACACAGCTAATAAGAATCTAAGGCGAGATTTGAACCCAAGTCTCCCTGATTTCAAGGCTGGCATTCAATCCTCTTTGTTCCTGGTGTTCTGCCCCAAATCCAGTCACCTGCCCATAATGCCACACTCACTATCCATCTACAAACTTTCAAATTGAAGCACTGAAGGGGGTAGCCATAGTGGATAGAGCACCAGCCCTGGAGTCAGGAGGACCTGAGTTCAAATCCAGCCTCACACATAATAATGACCTAGCTGTGTGGCCTTGGGCAAGTCACTTAACCCCATTGCCTTGCAAAAACTAAAAAAAAATCAAAACAGTGAAGATGGGAAAGAAGACTAGCTGCAGTTATTTCTGAATTCAGGTTCAGGTTAATCTGATGGAACCAAAAAATTTCCACAGAAAAAATGGGCTTTGTCCTTGCAGGTGACCCATAAGGAAAAGACTGTACCAGTTTCTAGCATATGCAGCCCCTGAAAATCAAAATGGGAGGGGGGGCAAGGAAAATAAGAGCCTGTCATCAACTTAATTGTCCAGGCATAATAAAACTTGGTCTGATTGTATCTGGCCTATTCATGTAATTCCAATTATGAACCAATTTCACAGACTAGAACTAATTTCCTTATGACTATTACCAAGCAATAAAAACAGATGCACAGAATGAGGAGAGAAGGTGCCCGTGTGGCTCAGATACAGCCTCGAGGGTGGGGGGAGCAGCCTGGGGCTGTCTAGTATCTGCTATTTCATGGTTCACATTCTTTCTGGGGCATCCCAAAGATACCACAGACAGGACGCTTGAGTTGGGAGCCGAGGACCCTCATCTGAATCCCGGGTTGGGCGCCAGCTGTATTTGCCTCTAGAAAGGCTGGGTCACCCATAAGTCAAGTAACGGGTTTAGACAAGATGGCGCTGGGATGATACAAGGTGGGCAATAGTGTCACAAGGAGGAGATCCAAGTAAGTTGATCCAGACAAACTGGTAGAGGAAAAGAGCCTGATCCCCACTGGGAGTTGGGGTAGGGGGGCACCAGAGCTGACCCTTGGAAGGAGATGAGGAGATGGAGAAGGAGGGAATTCCAAGTACAGGGATTGGCTGGGCATCTGGCATATTGAGGGAGAACATGGCAACCTAAAATAAACTACAGGGAAGTGACTTGGCTAAGGTCATACATTTAGCTGACTGATGGTACATCGAAGGCTCATATACCTTGAGTTAGTCCAACTCCCTCATTCTACACTTGAGGAGACTGAGGCACAAGGAAGCCACATGATTTGATCAAGGTCCAGAGCTAACACCCGCTGACTCTTTGGGCCATAATGTTTTCCATTTGACAATAGAAGATATTTTAATAAGAACATGATATTGGCTCTTTTAAGACACAGAAAACAAGAATGATGAAAATAAATAAAGGAGGGGCAGCTAGGTGGAGCAGCAGATAGAGCACCGGCCCTGGAGTCAGAAGGATGTGAGTTCAAATCTGCCTCAGACACTTAATAATGACCTAGCTGTGTGATCCTGGGCAAGTCACTTAACCCCATTGCCTTGCAAAAAAAGAAAAAAGATGAAAGAGAAGGTATTACTAAGGGCTGGGGATAAAGACAGGACAATTGCAGTTCTTCAGGAGCTGAGGATTCAGAGACCATATCTTGGGGCTCCCAGCCTTACTGCCCTTCTCTTCGTATTATCCCCCCCCCCATTAGAATGGGAGTTCTCTGAAGGTAGGGCCTGTCTTTCTGCTTGTGCTGACCTGGGCTTAGCAAGTTGCCTGGTTTTTAGAAGGGCTTAGTGAAAGCTTTGTGGAGCAGCTAGGTTGTGGCATTAAATAGAGTACTGGGACTGGAGTCAGGAAGACATGAGTTCAAATTTGGCCCCAGATTCTTGCTAGTTGTGTGACCCTAGGCCAGTCACTCCTTCCTGTTTGCCTCAGTTTCCTTATCTTACAAGGAGTTAGAAGGGGAAATGGTAAACCACTCCAGCATCTCTGACAAGAAAATTCCAATGAAGTTGTGAAAAGCCAGAAATGACTGAAAAAGACTGAACAACAACAAGGTTTTGTGGCCCTCACAATGCCTCGGTTTCCTCCTCTGTACAACGGAAGGGTTATACTTGAGGATCTCTAAGGCCCCTTCCAGCTTCAGGTGACCCAGTGTAGACTTGGAGTCATGAAGACTTGAGCTGACAACCTGTCTGGTTTGTCTTGAATCAGTCATTTTAACTTAATTGAGCCTCAGATTCCACATCTGGAAAGCGGGGATAAGGGCAGCACCTCCCTCCCAGCACTGAGTGCGATAAATGCTTGTCAAGTGCTAAGTAATCCCAGTAACTATAATTTTCAGACATTCTCTTCCCTTGTAAAATGTGAGGACTTTACGGTCTTTATAGTCACATTATCTAGCACATGGCAGGCCAAATACCAGGTACTCAAGAAATATTTGTTGAATGAATGATTGATCTGAAAGTTAAAATACGGGAAATGCACATTAGCAACATTGTTTGCAAAACCCTAGAGCTGCCAAAATGGTGCCCAGGGTTGGTCAATGCAAGGCACTAAATAGAAATGTATTGATTTATTGGAAATGAGAGGGTAATGGTTAAAGAAATCATTATTTATTGGAATATGATGCCACAATATTACAATTGCAAAGGAAGAAAAACTGAAAGAGAGGAATTGTGGGAAAATCTTTCTGAATAATGCAGAGCAAGGGAAAAACATCAAAACTAGATGAACAGAATATGCATATACTTTGACCACATAAGAGAGAAAATGAACAAGGATGGATGGACCAAAGAAGAAGATTGTTGGAGACTTAGAGGGAACAGAAAACAAGGTGCTATGAGATGTTATGGGATGATTTTCATGTATGGCAGAGAATTGTAGACCTTGGAACTGAGGCTAGCGGGTCAACTATTACAAAGTAAGTTTAACTGATTGTGGTGTCCAATATTGCTTAGGATAAATAATTTTATTTTATTTTATATGAGTTTTGAGTTTTACAATTTTTCTCCCAATCTTACTTCCCTCCCCCCACCCCCCCACCCCCCATGGAAAGCAATCTGTCAGGCTTTACTTTGTTTCCATGTTGTACATTGGTCCAAATTGAATGTGATGAGAGAGAAATCACATCCTTCAGGAAGAAACAAAAAGTCTTAGAGGTAACAAGATCAGACAATAAGATAGCAGGGTTTTTTCCCTAAATTAAAGGGAATAGTCCTTGAACTTTGTTCAAACTCCATGGCTCTTTATCTGGAAGGATAAATAATTTCAAAAGAAAAAATCATAAAGATCAAGGTTGGTTTTTTCTTTTAAAAGGAAAAAGTACCTGCCAGACATTCTCCTGTTATGATGACCACCCTATCCAATTTAGCAGCACCAATGTGATAGATAATAAGAAAGAGTTCTAGAACCAGGAGAAAATGAGATTGTCAAAAGGCAATCTTTTTATTATATTTAAGCCTATTTCATCACTATCTAGTAAGTTAGAAGTTTTGGGAAAAGCCACTTAGTCGTTTTCTTTGGGTCAATGGTCCAAAGAATTGAATTTTCCCAGAACTGGAGAATCAGAAGGGATCTCAGCAACCCTCCGAGTCACAACCCATACCCAAAAGGAATTCTCATGATGGCATATCAGACCAATTGACTTCTACTTGAAGAAGTATCTATTTACCCTCTCAAGGAGACCCATTCCATGCAGTGATTTGGGTGGTGATCAGTGATTCCCAGAATTATTATTAGTGTCTCTTTCTATAAAGTCACAAGGGCTCATTTTTCTTTTCCTGAAACCCTCTTCCCTACAAGGGCCAAATGTGGAGCAGTGGCCCCATTTGCTTCAGAGAAATGTCTTCCCAATTTCCTAGTGCCACTGGAACATATATATAGGTCATTGAGAAATGTCCCTACATTCAAAGGTATTGTACCCTTTTGTGTTTATGTAATATGTGCTCTTTAAATAATAATATTAATTTCATAGTAAATATGCTCTTTAAATAATTATAAAATGTAATAATAAATGTGTTCTTTAAATAAATAATGTTAATTTAATAGTAAATGTGTTCTTTAAATAATAATAATTTAATAGTAAATGTGCCCTTTCATAACTTAATTTAATAGTAAATGCTATGACAACATGACCTTCTTGGCATAGATTTCCATATGAGCCTCAAAAACTGTTTGATAATGTTTTCAAGGATTTTTTTCATTCTAACCATGGTGAGTATGTCTTTATATATTTTCCTCAACTTCTTTCCATACACAGATGTCTCTCAAGAATAAAGGGAGTTGTCTAAAATGAGCATCTCATCTCTTTCCAAAGAGGTTTTTGATGGGCAGAGGGATTGGACTGGAAGTAACTCTGTGGAGGAGGCTGAAGTTTTCTGACCCAATAAAATCTATGCTATGGCTCTGTATTCAAAACCTCAGGTTAATGCCCATTTGGAGGTGGTTGGCATTTCATCCAGGTCACCCAATGGAGTGAAGGCTTAGACTACAAGAATGGGGCCTGGCTCCCTTCGGGTCCTTGATATAAACCCATGACCCTGTAACAGAGGGCTCCTGGCTAGGCCAGGCCAGGCCGGGCCAGAGAGAAGGAGCAGCATCACAAAGGGGTCCAGCTGGCAGTTCCAGAAAAGACGCACCAGAGGGCAGCATCGGCCTACATTTGGCAGCTGCTCTGCTTCCATCTTCCCTTCCTCCCTCCTTGGCGCCAGTCCTTGGCTTGGCTCCAAGATCGCGGCCATTTCCAGAAGAGATGGCAGGGGATTTTTCATTTCCTTTTCTCCCAACAGCTGCAGCTTGGAGACGAGCTTCCGATCCCCGGGCAGACAGAAGACAAGACCCTCAAAAAGAGATGAATAAGAAGAGAAAAAAGGCACATCCACATGCCCCCCGTCCCCCAATTCAGCCTCCTCCTCCTTTGTCTCAGGTCTGGTTTTCTCCAATAATAATCATTAACAACGGAGGGGGACATCTGTATCCAGTAAAGATGCCAATGTCCCTTTGGTCTTGGTGGTGAAGGGCAGGACTGGGTGGATTTAGGGTGTCCCAGAGGATCCCTCATATTAAAGACAAAGAAACCGAGGCACAGAGAGATTGAAGCATATGCTCCGCCCCACAGCCCATTCCTGAAGAACCTAGGGCTTCAGAATCCTTTTCCCTTCTCCCCCCATTTCCCCCCAGTCCCATCAAGTTTTCTATTCTTCCCAGATAAACAGCCAAGGGGGCCTTAGGATCCACTAAATTCCCATTAGCTTGTGAATCGTCACTGGAGAATCGGCCATTTCCAAAAGGATGCTGGCTAGTCCACATCAATCTCTGTTCAGGTAGATTGATTCATGGGGAGGCCTGAGATTCAGTATCTAAACAAAAGAGAATTCAAAAAGGGGTTGTTTGTTTTTTACAAAAAGATAAAATTCAGACTGGAACTGAAGTGAGGGCAGTGATCCCTCCAATGGACCCTTTCTTATCCTCTGGACCTTAGATGGTCCCCTGACTCCCTTGTCCTTTGAATAAATAAATAAATATGTGTTTAGCAGGCACCCACTGTGTTTCATTTTTATCTTTGTAAACACTGCACAAGCACATATAGGCATTTTGAAAGTGCTGTTGATGGATGGATTCATTGGGCTGAACTGCACTGACCACTTGCAGTGTAATCCCAACCCTCTGAATCTCAGTTTACTCATCCACCAAATGGAGAGAATAACATTTGATCTATCTCAGAGGCTACAGAGAAAGCTCAATGCATCCAGAATGGAAGCTCTTGCCATACTTTAGGAGAAGCTGGTTAGTGCAACGGATGGGGCTCAGACCTTGGAGCCCAGAATATCTGAGTTTCCTGGCTCTGGGTCCCTGGTCTATGACACCCCTCTTGGGGCATCTCTTTGAGGTGATTAGTTAGAGAAGGGGCCTAGAGAATCCCCTCATCTGGAAGTTTCTGACGGATGCCTATAAAATCTCAGATCCAGCTCCTTTCTTTATGACCAAGAAATAATATCAAGAAAGAATAGTATGACAGGGAAGAATTTTGGCAGAGGGGATTAGAAGGCTGTAGAAGCAGACATGGTAGCCCAAGGACAGCTGGGAAACTCAAAGCACCTTCCCATCCCATCTAGTCACTTTTTTTCCTGCCTCAGCTACCCTTCTTGAAAGGATACTCCATTTGGGTCTTTTGCATCACCCAACAGAGTCCCTGGCACACAGGAGACCCTTAATAAATATTCATTGATTAATTAATTACAAAACTGAGACCACTCTTCCCCCAAAGAGTGAATTCAGAAAGATGTGCTTGTAGCTTCTGTTTCCTTTCTAGATTTGCAAAAGCCTTGGTAAGGGCTCTGAGCCACTCAGATTCATTTGGTTTTTGTTTGTTTGTTTTTTTAGGTTTTTGCTAGGCAATTGGGGTTAAGTGGCTTGCCCAAGGCCACACAGCTAGGTCATCATTAAGTGTCTGAGGCTGGATTTGAACCCAGGTACTCCTGACTCCAGGGCCAGTGCTCTATCCACTTCACCACCTAGCTGCCCCAAAGCCACTCAGATTCAAAGGAGGAAAAGGTCAGAAAATGGTAACAATTTTCCCATCCAAGAGCCCTTTGGGGATAACAAAGGCCTTTCTTTAGACTACTTCCTAAAGACGGGTAATGCATCAATCTAGCCATTTTATACCTGCAGAAATATTGGCCTGCTTTGTCCAGGGTCACACAGCAAATTAGTGAGCAAACCTTGACCTCTCAGTCCTCTACCCAGAACCAGGACGTACCACATTTGAGAAGGAAGCATTGGGGACAGATTGTCTTCAAGGTTCAAGTTTCAAGAGGGAACATCAGACCATGAGTCTGATGATGACATCTGATATACTGGGAATATAAATAGTAGTGGTGGTAGTAGTAGTAGTAATAGTAGTAGTAGTAGTAGTAGTAGTAGTAGTAGTAGTAGTAGTAGTAGTAATAGTCATGATGATGACACAACTGGTATTTCTATATTTAAGATTTGCAAAATATTTTTTCTCATTTTATCCTTTCCATCTGACTGTCCATGCTGTGTGACAACCCAGACCCAACACACCACCATTAGCAAGAAGAAAACTCAAGGTTAACACGGCCACAGATAACTACATTGGTTTCATACCAAAGGGTGCTGTAAATACTGAGTGATGAAAACTATCTTCATTAATGTGTAAATTTCCCAAATATGACCAAGATCATGGCGCCTGTGAGGGGAGAAGCGTGATCCATCTTTGAAATAAATCAATACTTGTAGTTGGAGGCTGTCCATTTATGGAAAGTCATAAATAGCATTCGTTTCTCTTTATAAATATAAATACCAGAGCGGCACGCCACAGGCAAAAGACCCCAGATGGATGCATCTATTTCCATTTCCTTCATCTCCATCGCCATTTTCAATTTGCAGATGAGATTTTTGTTTTGCACAAAACACAATCTGCTTCACTAACCCTTTCTTGTCATTTTGTTTTCTCTAACTCTGGGAGGGTTGTTGTTTTTAATTTCTCTAAGAAAAAGAATTGATTGATTTTAACCATCTGCAAGTCGACATTTCTTGTGGTCACTTAAGCAGGAAGCTCTCTCTCCTCCATGGACTTTCTGTCACATTGTACTATACACTCTTTTTCAGACTAGAGTGTAATGGAGCACCCAAGAAAAGCCATTCTGGGGAACTGCAGCTGGTGGGATTGATCGGGAGATGATACAGTTAACATTTTTAATTTTTAAAATGCAATATTATTCCGGAGTACATTAACCTAATCACACCGTGCAAGTAAATTAATGGCAGTTCATTACCTAATAGCACAAATAATATTTCCCGAAAGGATCTAAATCCACTTCTGACACAAACTCAATTTTTATAATGTCCCATTGACAGCATTTCTGGAATATATGCTGTGGTTTCTAACATTAGCTTTGCTGCTAATTGGAAATGCAGAGGGAGAAGCCACAAATATTCCACAGGAGTTTATGAAGAAGAAGGAGGAGGAGAAGAGGGCCAGTAGCTTTATCACCAATCTGACAGCACAACTTGAAGGAAAAAGTCTTTGGCATTTTAGGGGTGGGGGAGCTGTGAGTTCAGCCATGAGGATAATTTTCTCATTCAGTTCAATTGTGTTCAACTCTTCATGACCCCATTTGGGGTTTTCTCAAAAAGATACTGGAGTGGTTTGTCATTTCCTTCTCCAGTTCATTTTACAAATGAGGAAACTGAGGGAAAGAGGGTAAAGTGACTGGCCCAAGGTCACACAGCTAGTTAGTGTCTGAGGCCAGATTTGAATTCACAAAGAGGAGTCATCCTGACTCCAGGAAGAGCATTCTATCAACATCACCTTGTTGTCCTATGAGGATGATAATAATAATAGATAAATGTATACAGCACCTACTATATTTCTGTCATCATGCGAAAAGCTTTGTAATTACTTGTAATCGCCTTTGGTCCTCATTATCATCATCATTTTATAGATGAAGAAACTGAGTCAGACAGGGAGGTCATCTACTTCACAGGGTCATTGCATGATCCCTTCCGCACAAAATTGCCACAATTCTCTGCTCATAGTAGACACTTTAATAAATGTTTATTGATTTCTTGATTTGTATTCCCAGTAGCACAGTGTTTGATGTAAAATAGGCATTTAATAAATGCTTCTTTTTTATTGAAAGAGAGACTGATTGACAGGGGAAATAAAAATATAACTGAAATCAATGTTTCTCAGTTTGTCTTTTTGCATCATTTCATTTTCTTCTTGTATCCTGTATTTGAATTTCAAAATTCCAACTCAGCTCTGACCTTTCCCTTAGGAATATGTGTGAGTCCTCTATTTCATTGAAATTTTCATGTCTTTCTTCTGAAGAATTTGGACAGTTTTGCTTAGTGGGTACATTACTCTTATTATCAATCAGACTTAGACCTTTTACCTTCTGGAATATTGCATTTCAAGCTCTCCGCTCTTTATAGTGCTGACTGCTAAATCCTGTGTGATCCATTGTTCCTCACATTTGGATCCTTGCAGCATTTTTCTTTGACTTGGAAATTCTGAACTTTGACATTTCTGGAAATTTTCATTTGGGGATGTTTTTCATGAGTAACTGGTGGATTCTTTCTGTTTTCATTTTGACCGCTTATTCTAATATGTCTGAACAGTTTTCATTCATGATTTCTTTAATATGATATTCAAGCCCCATTTAGCTATTGTTGTTACAATTTTGAACTGGTCCAGGGACATTAGCTGGGGGGGCAGTCGGGTGGTGCCATGGATAGACGAGTGGTGGCGGGGATCCCAGGCTTCCTTGCTTTCTCCTTTTTCCCCATCTCGACTGGTCTCCGTAACAGAGTTTATTGTGTCCATGCTGTGTGATGGGTGAGCAGGGAGATAACACAGTAAATAAAGTTCAGGGCCTTGGAATCAGGAAGACTGAGCTCAAACCCAGCCTGTATGGCTCAGGCCAAATCACTTGACCCTATTTGCTTCAGTTTCCTCATTTGTAAAATGAGCTGAAAGAGAAAATGGCAATTCACTTTGGTATCTGCCAAGAAAACCCCAAATGAAATAACTGAAAAACAGCAACATCACATGCCAGATCACGTTTGGGGAGCTGAGCTGCAAGTTTCTGCGAGTAAAGCATCTTCATGGAAGTCCACAAAGGATGGATTATTGGGGAACAACAAACGACTGGATTTAGGGCATAGGACCAGGGCTCATATCTAAGCTCAGCCAGGTATTACTACTTGAATGACCTCTGGGCCTTGGTGGCACTGTCAGTAAAACAGGGGAAGTTGGAATTGCTCTCTAAAGCCACCCCACCCCCAACTCTGGGAAAAAACTAGAGATATCAATGCAAGATCTTTTTTTTTCAAGTTTTTTTTTGCAAGGCAATGGGGTTAAGTGACTTGCCCAAGGCCACACAGTTAGGGAATTATTAAGTGTCTGAGTTCGGATTTGAACTCAAGTCCTCCTGACTCCAGGGCTGGCGCTCTATCCACTGCGCCACCTAGCCACCCCTCAATGCAAGATCTTAATGGAGATCAGGGCTGGGACTGTCATCTGGGGGACTTGATTAGGCTAGAGGACAACCTCCCAGACCTGCTGGAAGCTGTAGTCCCAGCCCCTCTCCCTCTACAGGAGAATGTCTCCCTCAGTCTGCCTCAGTCCAGTGAGTGCCAGAGAACCCAGAGGAGGGTGCCTCCGGAGGGCAGGCACGGAGCCCACCCTTTCCCTATTGCTTCCTGCCCCAGCCCTCTCCCCCCACCTTGGTTTAGAAGATACTATCTAGTTCCCCATCCCTGGGAGAAGAAAGACTGTGAACCCAGCCTTGGGCTTGTTGAGGAGAACACCCTGGGATGAGTACGGAACACCCACTGGCATCTGACTTGAGTGGCAAATCCTAGAGAGCCATAGGGAGAGGGGTAGGAATGTGTATGTGTGACTATGTGTATGTATGTATGTATGTATGTGTGTGTGTTATGTCTATAGATGTGTTTGTAAATAGCTATGAATGTGTGTATAGGTGAGTCTATGTGTCTTTCTGTATCTTGACCCAAACACACTGTGGCTCACCAACCACCAAGGACACCCTAGGTCTCCCAAACAAGAACAACGATGGGCTGTCCAAAGCAGAAAGCTGGGCTCCCCAGCGTTAGTGATAGGGTTCCTAAAGACCTCCAAAAGCTCCACATGTGAACTTGACCTTGGAGAAAGAAGCTGCTCCCCAAGACACCCCTTCCTTGTTCCCAGAGGCTCTGGCTGCTTCATCCGCCTCCAGAGCCAAGTCCAGGCTGAGGTCTCAGCAGGACCTTCTCTTGCTCTGCCCCTTTCCTTGAAGTACCAGGACATCCTCGGGGCTTCAAGCTCTCCATTCTTTATAGTGCTGGCTGCTAATTCCTGTGTGACCCTGAGCGTTGTCCCCCATATTTGCATCCGTGCAGCATTTTCCTCTGATTTTGAAGTTCTGGACTTTGACATTTCTGGAAATCTTCATTTGGGGATGTTTTTTCATGGAGTAACCGGTAGATTCTTTGTTTTCATTTTGGTCGCTTAGTCTAATATGTCTGAACAGTTTTCATTCATGATTTCTTTTATAACATGATATTCCAGCTCCATTTAGTTGTTGTTGTTATGATTTTGAATTAGTCCAGGGATACCAGCTGGGGGGCAGCTGGGTGGTGAACTGTTTCTGCCCAAGAGCCCCATCTTGGGGGAAGGCTTGAGGCTGCTTGAGATCTGCCTTTGAGGCTCCCACCATGTCCAACATCTCCCCCAGAACCATCCCAGACACAGTCACACCTCTGAAGCCAGAATCTCTGGACGGCCTGGGCATGGGCATGGGCAAGGCCATCAGAGCAGGGCATCAACTCCCCCAGCTTCTTTCACTCTGCCATCTTTTAAGCCAGGACATTTTTTTTTAAATCAATCGACGTGCTTCAGTAGTCACCATCACTAGATTTCAGCCACAGACAGCCTCTTGGCTCCCAAACTTCACAGTGAGAGGCTCCTGTTTGAGGCACCCCCACCCTGAGTCAGAACACTTTGTTCCTTCCAAGATATTTGGACAATAGCAATTAATAATCAATTAAATAAACAACAATTATTTGAGCAAGAGAAAAGGTCAAACACATTATTTTGGGCAGAAGAAAATCGAAGCAAGAAAGGGAAGGGAAATCTGAGATGCAAATTCAGCTTTCTTATTTATTGTTTGGATTTCTAGAGCTGTTTTTGGCCGTTGAAGTCTCCAAGCCTACATTTTCTGCTTCCCCTCCGTCCCTTTGCACACTCACCCAGCCCACCCCCTAGTTTGTACCTACTTTTACATATCCCAGGCTTTGTCATTTCCCTTACAGGTGACAGATGTGAGCCCCTTGATGGCAGTAAATTTTGTTTGCTGATTTTCTATGAGTCCTACATATCCTCAAACTAATAGCATCCTCCACCTAGAGCAGAGGACCCCAGAGACTGTCGAGTCTAGTCCAACATCTTCATTTTACCAAAGAGAAATGAATAATGTTAATAACTATCATTTATTTTACACTTTAAGATACTTAATCATAACTATGATTTATTTATCATTTTAAGGATCACAAAACATTTTACATATATTCTCTCACTTAATCTTTCATATCACCCAGTGAAATAAATGTGGGAATTATCAGCAGCTCTTTTTTTACAGATGATAAAACTAAAAACAATTAATAATATATAATTGCTAATTCATAGTATAATAGTGCTTGAATTGTATTTGTTATAATAATGTTATAATTTGTTATGGTGGCATAGTGGATAGAGCCCTGACTTTGGAGTCAGGAGGATGGGAGTTGTAATCCAGCCTCAGACACTTGATATTCACTAGCTGTGTGACCCTGGGCAAGTCACTTCACCCTGATTGCCTCACCTCCAAGGTCATCCCTAGTCATCCTGATTCCTATGTGGCCACTGGACCCAGATGGCTCCAGAGGAGAAGGTGAGGCTGGGGACTGAGCACAGGTCCCCTCACTCTAATTCAATTCATGTGTTTGTCACGGCAACATCTCCCTGATGATGTGGTCTTCTTCAAGTTTTATTATTTGTTATGTAATATATTTCTATTACAATAAATATTCTTATATATTGTTATAATGCTATCATTTATTATGATATAATTATACTTTATATTACACATAACATTTGCAAAATATTTTACAAATATGATCTCAAATATTGATCCTCTAAACAACCTATGAGGTGGATGTAGAAACTAAGGCAGAGAGAAATTAAACAACTTCAAGGTCCCCCCAGATAGTATCAGAGAGGGATTTCTTTCTATTGTATTTATCTGTGAAAATGTTCAATTTTCATTAGGAGAATGGAAGCTAGTTGAGGGCAAGACTTGTCTTCCTTTCGTTTTTACCTCCCTGGGGCTGACACATAATAAATACTTGTTTGAGGGACCTAGGTGGCCCCAAGGTGCATAGAGTCAGAAAGATCCGAATTCAAATCCATTTTCAGACACTTCCTACCTGGGTGACTCTATACAAGTCACTTCACTCTGTCTCAGTTTCCTCATCTGTCAAATGAGCTGGAGAAGAAAATGGGAAACCACTCCAGTATCTTTATCAAGAAAACCCCAAATGGGGTTATGAAGAGTCAAATACAACTGAAAATACCCAAACAACAATGAAATATCTGTTGAGACATTATCTTTTTATTACCAGCCCAATACAGTAAATGTTTTGTATATAAGATATGCTCAGTAAATTTTAGATTGAATATCATTTATAAACACTTAAACAAAAAGGAAGCGCCATGTTCCTTATATGCTAACAATGATGGCCCCAAGAAGCCAAACATGAAAAAAAGTAGATAATCCAGAGTTTGTCATTCAAAGGCCTGGGAAAGGATTGGTTCAGTTGGAATGGAAGAATCCAGTCCTGGGAAAGGAAAACTGGGCAAACAGAAAGCCAATCCCTTTGACAAATATTCCCATAAGAATTGCTCTTCATTTGAGATGAAGGCAAAATCTTGGTCAAATTTTACCAAGAGAATCTCGGCAAGTGGACCCTCTTTAAGCACTCCTCCCTAAAGCACCAGGCAACTGCCACAGCCCTTGTGGGCAGATGTGGCTGCTGAAGGTTGATCTCACAGGACCTGGGATTTAGAGGCAGGAAGAACATCCAGGCTGGGCTGGTGCAACCCCCTTTTATCAAGAAGGACATCTGAGACCCAGAAAGTTTCGGTGGCTTGTCTACACTCACAAAGTTTGGAATAGATTTGAACCTAGGTCCACTGACTTTAAGTGCCCCTTCCTTCCTTCCTTCCTCCCTTCCTCCCTTTCTCTCTCTCTCTTTCTTTCTTTCTTTCTTTCTTTCTTTCTTTCTTTCTTTCTTTCTTTCTTTCTTTCTTTCTTTCTCTCTCCCTTCTTCTTTCCTTCCTCTCTCCTTCCTTCCCTCTTTGCTAAGCAACTTTACAAATATTACCTCATTTGATCCTCACAACAATTCTGGAAGGTGACTTACTTGTCCAGGGTCACACAATAAGTACCTAAGGCTGGATTTGAACTCAAATCTTTCTGACTCCAGACCCAGGGCTCTATCTACTACTTGCCTTAAAACACCCCAAATTTTCCTTTTCGTTCTTTTTTTAAGTTTTTTTTTTGTAAGGCAATGGGGTTAAGTGACTTGCCCAAGGCCACACAGCTAGGTCATTATTAAGTGTCTGAGGCTGGATTTGAACTCAGGTCCTCCTGACTCCAGGGCCGGTGCTCTATCCACTGTACCACCTAGCCATCCCACACCTCAAATTTTCTCCAGGGAACCCTGAAACACAGTGGTGGTTGGAACAAAACCTCCAGCAACCCAAATCCTCTGGGTCCAATATAAAGCATTTGAAGTCACTTTGGTTAATGACTGAAGGCACTTGAGTGGCTTACTTCATAGGGCTGTGTACTTGAAGGCAAGAAGACTGGAGCCTTAGCCTGTGGGATCCTGGGTAAGTCCTTGATCTCTGTCTGCCTCAGTTTCCCCGATTATCAAATGGGGATGGTGTTAGCACCTATCTTCTAGGGTTGTTGAGAGAATCAAATAAGATGATGATGCAGATTTTTCACGGAGCCTGGCCCATAGTTGGTGCTTTAATGAATGGTTATTCCCCCACCGTAAGGAGGGGTCCCTCAACCTCCCCTTGAGAGACCTCCAGGAACCCCTAGAGACAGAGAGCTTTCATTCTTAAGCTTTTCTTGAAATTGAACTGAAACCTGCTCCCCAGGACTTCCACCTCCACCTACATTCTGCCCCTCCCCAGAGCCAAACAAATCAAGCTGCAGTTTTCTTTATGGGACAATCCTTCAGCTTCCGGAAGACAGCACCCCGCCCCAGGCCCCAAATCTCTTCTCCAGAATAAACATCCTCAGCTCGTTTCTCATCAATCCTCCTGTAGCAGGCAACTCCTGGAGCAGTGTAACCAGTATTTCTGCTCACAGACCTTTCTCCTTCCTTCTACCCTCCTCTCCCACCATCCCTCCATCCCTCCCTCATTCCCTCTATCCATTCATTCATCCCTTTCTCTGTCCCTCCCTTCTTCCATCCATCCATCCTCCTTCCAGCCAGCTATCCATTCCTCCATTCCTCTCTCCCTCCATCTACTTACGCTGTCCCTCTATCCATCACTATCCCTCTTTCCCTCTCTCCATCCTCCTTCCTTCCATTCATTCATCCCTCTATACATCCATCCATGCAATCCCTTCCTCCTTCCCTCCTCTCCCTCTCCCTCCCTCCATCATCCATCTATCTCTCCTTTTCTCCTTCCATCCATCCCTTCCTCCTTCCCTCCCTCCCTCCATCCATCCATCTCTTTCTCTGTCCATCCCTCCCCTGCTTACTAAAAGAAGCCTGGGCCACGTTTCTCGGCCTTGCTCAGGTGGGGGGATTCCATGCCTGAAGATTCTAGTTCTGAAACTGAAAAACCACCAGGCCAGCAGTGCCCCCCGCCCAGGCCCTCCGGAATCACAAGCTGATTCATCAAGGGAAACACACACCTGGCAGATGGGAAGCTATTTTTTGGTTTCTTGCTTGTTTTCATCATTTAAAGGGGAAACTCTTTCCTTTCCCACTGATCACTGATTATTACCAACGCCACCCCAATCTAACACCAGAGACATACAGGAGGACTTCTCAGCCTAAAGAAAGAGGGGGCTACCTGTGCATAAAAGAGCTATACCTGAGTATAAAGCTCCCAGATTCTTCCCCCTTAAAATCCTCCCTATAACTGACAACTAGAAGGGATCTCAGAAGCTGTTTAGTTCAGTCTCCTTGGTTAACAGATAGAGAAACTGAGGGCCAGGAAGATGAAGTGTTTAAGAGGTTAAGTCCAGGGTCACACCACTGGCGCAGGCAGAAACTGAACCCGGGTCTGCTGATTTCAAATCCTGGCCATATGGCTTCTCATTAAGGAAATCGTGTCCCCACCCCCCATTCAATTCAAAAGCCCAGTGCCTCTTATGTTCTAAACTTGGTGCTGTCTAGAGATATAAAGACCAAAAAAACAAAAACAAAAACAAAAAATCCAGCACTTGCTCAACAGTCCCTGCCCTCAGAAAGCTTACATTCTAATCTGAGAGATACATCATGCAAGAAAATGCAAAAAAGGACAGCATTTCAGAAGATTTGATCTGAGTCAGAGGACTAGGCTCTGATACCCACTCTGGGATCCCCTGGGTTGTGCCAGATAGGGGCCAGCAAGTCCAAGATGAGTCCAGAGAAGAAAACTGAGGCTCACAAAGGGAAAGTGACTGTCCCACAGATGCAAAGCTAGTGTCTGGGACAAGACTTGAACTCAGGTCTTCCTAACTCTAATCCCCAAATCCTATCTCCTGCACCTCCTTCAGACCCTCTCTGGGGCTGTTTCTGTAAAAAGAGACAGTTTTACTCCATGTTCTCTAGAGTTTCTTCCAGCTCAAAATCCTTGACTCTTGAGTAAATCAATACAAAGTAATTTCAAGAAAGGAGTGTTAATTTGGAAGGGAAGGAAGAATCAAGAAGACTAAAGGTGGTACCTGCACTACTGTTTCTATCAGGAATGCAAAAAGGGGAGAACATTCTAGACCTGAGTTCCCTTTTTCTTTCCTTTTCTTTCTTCTTCCCTTTCTTCCTATCTCTCTCTCTTCCTTCCTTCCCTCCTATTATTTTGTCTTTTTTTCCTTTCCTGTCTTTCTCTTTCCCTTTCCCTTCTTTTCTTTTTCTTCCTTCCTTCCTTTTTTCTACTTTTCTTTCTTTCTGTCTCTGTCTGTATGTTCATCTGTCTTGTTCTTTGTCTGAATACGTACGTATGCATGTTTATATACAAAAAATGCTGAGTAGTTTGGAAGGTTGTAGTTCTCTATGTGAGCTACTTTTAAATGTGTTTTTTTTTGGGGGGGGTGACCAAGCTTTGAAGACAATCCTACCCAAACATTCTCAGACCCCCTCCAGACCACCCACTCAGCAAGCTATGCCTTGGAATGAAGACCTCCCCCAGTGTCCAGTCCTTGGGTTGATTGTTCACAAGATGGCCACGATTCACCTTGACCTCTTCTTGAGGCATTCCATGATCCTCCTGCTCTTAAAGTCCTAGAATGATCATCCTCATGCCAGAAAACAGTGGATGCCAAGGTTCCAGGCTCCTCTCACCAGGGAAATGATGCAAATTTTAATTTCATCAAGTTTTGGGGGGGGGGGGTTGTCATTGTTGCCATGTTATCTCTTAACCAACTGTTCTCACATAGCTGAGAAGTTGAGTGAGAAAAGGGAGCTGATAAATCTTGTCTGAAGAGACCTGAAATCTCCCTCTGGCAATCACTCATCCCAGCCCCCACTACAGTCTAAGGACTTAATACACATGAGGGAAAGTGGTGGTACCAAGGATCATGTTGGACCTCGGATCTAAACAAACTGGGCTCCATCCCTGATATTTCCTAGCTGAGGGGGTATGGACAGGCCCCCGAACCAGTCTCCCTCAGTTTCCTCATCTGTAAAATGGGAATAACAACAATGCTTCCCTCCCAGGGATGTTGTGAGGATCAAGTGAGACAAGATTTGAAAAATTCCTGGAAGTGTAGTAGGTACATTATAGAAGCTGGTTGTGGTTATTATTAATTATATCAATTATTAATATTATTGCATTTTCAATGCAAAGAAGAGATTTTGCTTCAGAAATTAGTTTTGACTATCAGAAGCTCTGTACTTTTCTCCAGAGGTCTTACTTCCTTCATCCTTCACTTCCAGCCAACCTCACTGTCTGTCCATGATGCTGTTTTATCCAGTGGCTCTGTCTCCTAATTAGAGTTTCCTCAATTAAGGGCAAACTTTTCATCTGAATGAACTGAACAGGGACAGTATCAGTGTCACTGTGGACAAGAAATTCCTCCTTCAAGTAGTCCCAGTCCTCCGTCATCTAGGCACCTTCCCTCTGAGATCACCCCAGTGTATCCTGTCTATACCTCTCCTGTACCTCATCATCTCTCTGTTGTCTCTCCCACTTGGATTGTAATCTCTTTAAGGGCCGGAGCTATTTTTTGCCTTTCTTTAGATGAGGTTTGCACACAGGTGCTAGATAAGTGTTTATTGACCCAAAATACCCTTTAGTCCTTCAGCAGATACAAGATGTTTATGTATATGCTATCTATGATCACATCAATGGAGGTAACCCATCTTTAGGTCAGCATTGCAACTCATCCTGAATAATTCTTGTCCTTGTTCTAGGGAGGCGGTATAGTGAGTTAGAGATCCTGAGTTCCAATGTCACTTCCCTCAGTGAGGGATCTTGGGCAGGTCACATACTCTCTGGGCCTCTACACTTTTGTCCTCCAGGGGAACAAGGCAGGTTGAACTGTCAGTCATCCCGAGTAGGAAGGACTTCCTCCCTCCTTCCTTTTCTTCAGGGATATGGCTTTCCTTACATACATACATACATGCATACATATAGATAGATAGATAGATAGATAGATATAATATATATATATATATAATTTTTTTAAATTTATTTAAGGCAATGAGGTTAAATGGCTTACCCAAGATCACACAGCTAAGGCAATTGTTAAGTGGCTGAAGTCAAATTTGAACTCAGGTCCTCCTGACTCCAGGGCTGGTGCTCTATCCATTTCACCATTTAGCTGCCCCATATGGCTTTTCTTTTGATCCTAATATGCCAAAATGATTTCTACTACAGCATCACTTGTGCCACCATTTCCAAAGTTCTTAACTCAGGGAAATCTAGGTGTGAAAATTGTTCTCTTCCTCTCCGAAATGCACCTTCATCTAATTTAATATATGGCTCGTGAACCCCCAGCTGGATGTTTGTGCAGCCCCAACTTGGATGGACAATACCTCAATAATATAATAAATAATAATTCTACCTCCTTGCTTGGTGTGCTTTTCTTCCTTTCCCAATCTCAACATACACTCAGGGAAGCAGAAGAGGTTCAGACGGGAACTGCTGTTCATTTTTTAATACCGTATTTATATGAATATGAGAAAATATCCGCCAAAGTCATCTTTATGGTGTTATTTTTCTAATTCCATGCAAAGATACTTTTCAACATTCATCTTTTTGTAAACTTTTAAGGTCCACGTTTTTTTCCTATCTCTTTCCCTTCTCTTTTCCTCCCCTACAATAGCAAGTAATCAGACATAGGTTGAACATGTCCAATCATGTTTAGCATATTCCCATTTTAGTCATGTTGTAAAAGAAGAATCAGAACCAAAGGCGGAAACCATGAGAAAGAAAGAAAAAACATAAAAGAAGTTTGAAAAAGTGAACATCGTATGCTTCCCTCCACATTCAGACTCCATGGTTTTTTCTCTGGATGTGGATGGCACTTTCCATGACAAGCCTCTCAGGATTGTTCTTAATCACTAAACTGCTTAGAGGATCTGAATCCATCAGAGTGGATCATCTCACAATGTTGCTGGTAATGTGTAGAGCGTTCTCCTGGTTCTGCTGATTTCACTTCATCAGTGCATGCAAGTCTTTCCCGGCTTTTCTAATCACCCTCAGTCAATACTGTTTAAAGAGGAGGGGGAGAAACATCACGGCTGGTTTCCCCTCCATCCCATTCACCACTGGTAATGGGCACCAAAAGCAGGGAGATAAAGGATAACTTTCCACTTTCAGGGAGAAACAAAAGGGAATCTCTGAGTGAGTCATGTACGTTTTTATGTCGGGTCTGGGGCTATCTCATGTTCATTGTAATAAAGCTCGCAGGGCTCCCTCTCCCTCCCTTGGTCAAACCAGTCAATGCACAAAACCAACCCACAATAGAAAAGGTGGACATAAGTATGGCAGTTGGGATTCTGACCAGGTCTCACTCACTAGAGGCAGAATCTCATCACATTTCCCAAAGGCAAAGGGAACCCAGTAGCCCAGGCTGAACAACTGAGTTTGGCTCCCAGCTCAGTGATTTCTGGGAGAGAGGATGCATCTGCAAAATCACGGCCTAAAGTCTCTCTTAGAAGGGTTGCTAAGAATTCTTTCCTAAAGTCTCTATGGGGCTGAGGGGTGCAGTGGACAGAGTTCCAGGATCAGAGTCAAGAAGACCTGAATTCAAATCAGGCTAAGGACTCTTCTGTCTGTGTGACCTTGGGTAAGTCACTTAATCTCTTTTTTGACTCAGACGTAAAATGAAAATAATAATTGCGCCAACTTCTCAGGATCTGTTGTGAGGATCAAGTGAGATCATCTTTGGATTGTGCTCAGCAGAGTAGGGCCTATAGAAATGCTGTTGCATACACCAGAAGCAGGGCTTGGATATTTCAAAATAAGTGATGAAGACAACTAAACTGTTCAGATGCTGGGACCCGGCTATCCCATCACTGGGCAGATGCCCTGAGAAAATCAAAAGAAGAAATAAACCATCCAGAGCAATATTTTTGTTCTTAACCATGACATAGAAATCAAGACCATGTTGTCAATCAGGAAATGTCTGAATAACAGGGCTCTCAGAATGTGAAGGAATATTATTATGCAGTAAGAAATGCATGTGAACTAGCCTGAGAAACAAGGAAAACTTGGTAGAAGCAGACACACAGCTAAATAAAGTATATACATATGTATGTTTATATAATAATATGCAGAATAGAATATGGAATAATATATCTAAGGACTAAAATGACATATATGAAAACTTGGCTTCAGAAGGTTATTTTGAACTCGGTGAGGATGCTCTGGGTTCATCATCCCACAACCAGCTGCTCCAGCTGCTCCATCTCCTGCTCAGGGTCCCATTGACTTGAGCCTTCAAGGCTTTTCCTACCATAAGCCACCAGTGACTTGCACCCCATCTTTTGAATCAATTGAACTAATGAACATCAATTAGCTCTTCCAAAGACATATCACAGATGGAACAAGAACAGTACAAGTATTCCTCCCCTGGTACCTTTGAGCCCAGCCTTCCCTCTATTTGCAGTCTCTGGGGACAGTTTGCTCAGATTTAGTGCAGTTTCAAGTGTTTGTGCAAGTGCAAAGTTCAAATCCTGCGAGACAAGTCTTTGCCTCAGCTATCACTGGATTGAGTTCTGAGGACACCAGTCTTTGGCTGGGTGAAAAACCTGGGCAGATGCCTGGATCTCAGGTAACTCATTCTCCTGACTTCACAAAACTCACAAAGCGTAGACTCCTTCACCTGGGCAAATTGAGACTCGTTTCATGGACCGCAGATCAGCCTTGTTTGTGGAAAAGTTTTGAAGCCTCTCTCCTACTTCTCTCACCAAAATAGAGATTGCAAGAAGTTAGCCAAAGAGAAAGGCCATACCTAGAGAGAGAAGATGAGGTTCCATGGAGCCTCTTACATGTGGTTGTTGGCCACGTGGGTAGCAGATTATGGCCAGGTACAGTCTATTTAAGCTTTGTCAATATACTTTTATTATAGGACATCCAACTGGCACCATCATCAGTACTCTTTGCATCTCACACACACACACACACACACACACACACACACACACACACACACACTCATTCCTTTGAGGATGATGGGCTACAACAGAGAAAGGTCTCTCAGTCCACAAGGATTGGCTTAGTGTCAGTCCTTTGTTAGCTGAGAATCCAAAGAGATCATGTTCACAAAATACTTTGAAGACCATTAGAGATTAACTTCTGTTGGTGTTATTATTGAGGACACAGAAGGAAATATCCCCTTTTTCAGTGAAAGTACCATCCCTAATTCTTTCCATTCTTTGATATTCTATAGCAGGTAGTCCAAAGGGTAATGGGAAGAAACGAGATGAATATGCAAACGGGTCGAAACAAACTCAATGAGTGATTCCAAAGACATAGTGCATAACTGACAAAAGGAAGTGTGCCAATCCTGAAAAAGAATGAAGGGAAGAGCCTGAATGCTGAATGCCTCATTTTTGTTCTTTGAGGTCTTCTTTTCCTCAACTGTAAAATCAGAAGGTTGGTCTAGATGACCTCTGAGGTCCTGCCCATCTCAAGGCACGACCCTCATGTGATGGGGGAACCAGACAAAGGAGCCTTAGAGTGTTGTTGGATCAGCACTTCCTTGGAGGCTATACACAACATGGGCAATGTTCTCAGACTAATTTCAAATTGATCCCATGGATCCAAATCAATCCAATGTTGAGTTGCTAAGCCTCTCAGTGACCCTCCCCACTCCCACCCCAGTCAACTCTGTAAGACAAGGCCAGGGGAATTTCAGATCTTTATTAGCAGATGGAGCTTCCAAACCAGGAAGACATCACAGGTTCTGATCCACTTATTCTGCTCCTCCCCCTATCCCCCCAAATGTCATTTTAAACTGTTAGAATTTTTAAAATGTGAGGCTGAGTTTAAAAATAGTCTGTAATCATTTGTAAGCTCCAAACAACATTATTGTACCAGAGGTAGCATGAGTGACCAAGATATTACTTCCAGTAGCTCATTAACATTCTAGGTGAAATTTCTGGCCCCCATTCCTGCTTGTGACCCGAACATCTCTGGATGAAGGAAGGAAATTGCTTCTTCACATCTGATGATCAGCTTGGTTCTAGGCTTCTCCCCATCTCCTTCCAGCCTACAGGCTGTTGCCTAGTGAGGCCATGGGACTCCTGCCTGCCTCAGACAAATCTCTCCTTTATTTTAGTGCTGACCCAGGAGACTTTATTCCAGTTTTAAATCCTTTATTGCCCCTTGATTCCCATGAGACCCTCCTTGGCTTTATTGCCTTTCTGATTGGTATTGATTCTGCATTCTGCCCAAGGGCAAAAGACCCTACTGCCCTCTTGGCATCACAGCAAGGTTATTTTCTTCCCTGCAAAAAAAAGAATAAAAAAGGAGCTGTAATCATTTAATTGTAGAGTTTATTTTAAATGGAGAACAGAAGAACTAGGTAGTATTCTTGGTGTACCTTTAGCTAAATACATTTTAGAGATTTTGTACAATCTAGCTTCTTTTGGTTCCTGGGATTGATGTTATCCTCTAAAATAAAAGGCATCATTTGACTTTATTCAGTTATATGGTCCCAAGAGTTAGCTGCAAAACCTTTCCTGGTAGGTATGAGTGGCTACATGCTTATTTCCCATGCCCAGGAAGGTCGTGCTTGTCTTTCATACTGGGGAAAACACAGGCTCATGGGTCCACACTTCTAAAGCCCAATGGGGCCTTAGACATCATCAAGACCAATCCTCTCATTTTACAGATTAAGAATCTGAGAAGTTGGGTCACTTGGCCAAGGACTCAAAGGGAGGACGCAGCAAATACAAGGTCCCAACTCAAGTCATAAATAAATCCTACCATGCCCTCAGGCAGAGACTTCTAGAATTACACTCCTAAAGGTTCTGGGATGACAAAAATAAGCTTCTGTTGGCTTTTTCTTCTAAATGGATATCTTAGGTTGACTTGGCTATTGCCTTTTCACTGATTTCTAAAGAGCATCCTACTGCCAGAATTAGGGATAAGCAGTGAAGGACCCCAGAACCCAAGAGGCCCTCAGCATGTTGGATTCATATTGGAAAAGTATTTCAGGAGAACCAGACAAGAACTGCCCAGGGGTTTGGGATATGCATTGTGAGAGAAAAGCGAACATAAGGATATTTCCTGGAACCTCAGTGCTCCATTCAGGGTCTTAGGACCTGTAAACCAGGGCTCACATGGTCTTTGTCTCCACCCTTGCCCAGGACAGGCAGAATTAAAGATGAAGGGAAACAAAAGGATACCCACTTGAAACAAAAAATAAGATAAATAACAAAGGACCAATACCTTCACTACTGATTTTCCCAGACTGCTTCCTCCCACTCTCCCTTCAGGGGATGGGGTCTTTTCAATCTTTTGGTCCTGGTCCAAGAAACTAACTGTCATAGTCAAGCCTCATGTCCAGTGGACTTGGGAACTTAAAAGTCTGTTGAGATCAAGGAGAAGCTTCCAGTCTCTCTCACTCCTAACAGTAGGACATACTGTATTTTGGTCTCAACATAGTGAGCCATCTTGGTTTTCTTTGAGTACAAATAATCACAACCAACCAGTCAGTTGTTCAGTTCAGTCAGTATTAGGTACTGCGAGGGAGGAGGGGTAACATAAAGCTTCTGCCAACAGGGTACAAGTCGGAATGGCAATGCTACCATATGGTAGCAGTGGGCCGTTTTAGTGGTGCCAGCTCATACAGAGAAGAGCATGGAGGCAGGTCATAAAAACCTTTGGATGAAAGCCCAGTTCACAGTCTTACTGCTCAAAGTCTGGATGCCCTGATTACGGAGATCCCTAATACCTGGCTGACCAATAGCTTCTTTCTATTTCCTATAGCTCTTTTCTCCAATCATAACAATGCAAAAGGAGAGGAGAAGGGAATGAGCATTTATTAAATATCTACTAGGTTCCAAGTGCTTTGCTAAGCACTTCACAAATACTGATCCTCGCAACAACCCTGGCAGATAGGTGCTGTTATTATTTTATTTTACAGTCGAGGAAACCAAGGCAAATAGAGGTTATGTGACTTGCCTGGGATCAAGTAGTTAGAAAGAGTCTGTGACAGAATTTGAACTCAGGTCTTCTTGACCCCAGGCCCAGGGCTTTATGCACTATACCACCTGAGTACTTAGCTGTATTCCCAATAGGGAAATTTGTTCAGTTCCAAGAGACCAGTCTTCCAATGTGCTCATCCAATGTCTACTTATAGACTTCCAGGGAAATCATCTCAAGGTATAATCTTATGAGACAACCAGGCCAGGGAGTCTGGAGCACAAGCCCTCTTTAAGAGAAATCCTGACTGTGTATGCAGACTTACTTAGGTAAGTCACCTAACCACCCAGAGTCCTAAGCAGTTCTCTGACACTATTTGTCAGAGAAGCTTCTGAGCTCAGCATTGATCGTCATCTGGGGGTTCCCTAAACCAATGGGGGCAGAGGTTCATTTGTATCCTTATTCCATAAAAGGTGAATTGACACAAAACATGGAACACCAAGAGCTATTCCCCAAAAGACAAGGATGTCCTCAAAGAAAGAACTACAAGCTTTCTTTGATAACATGAAACCATGTTCTACTCACTAATAAAGGAACTGAAAATTAAAATTATCACTCTGATTATAATAAATTTTCATTTTCATTTCCCTTATTATAAGTAATCAGTAATTGTTTTCATGTGGCATCCTTTGGCTTGGACCAGTAGAGGGGTGAAGACATTAGCTGCTCTGTCTCCACCCATGTTGACAAAGAGGCTTGTTTCCTAAGCAGAAACAGCACAAAAACCCCATAAAAATGAGCATATACACACACACACATACACAATTTATCAAAACAAGCTTTTCCTAGGGTTCATAGTCATCACATTTTAACAGCTCTTACTATTGTGTTATGCTAAACTGCCATACTTTTTCCAATCATTACTTAATCTATGGAGACCCATTTTATTTCCAGTTCTCTTCCACCACAAAGGATGTTATGCCTTAGATACTGGTTTGTCTTTGACCTCCTTGGGGGGTGGTCTATGCCCTTTAGTGAAATCATTGGATTAAAGAAGAAGATGGAATAATCATTTTTCTTACATAATTCCAAAGTGATATCTGGAATAGTCCAACAACTTCATGATTGTAATGAATGAGCGTGTCTGTCTTTCCACAGCCCCTTCAACTTAGAATGCTTCTATTTTTGGTCACCTTTGTGTGTGTGTGTGTGTGTGTGTGTGTGTGGTAGTTTCCCTTATTGTTATTAATTTAGAGTTATTTTTATGTGTTCATTTAAACCAATAGTATCAAATGCAAATAGAAATGAGAGCCACAAATCTGCACATAAGGATCTCTGCAGGTCATATAATTAACTTTGAAAAACTACATATTGACATTATGTTCTATTGTATCTATGTTCTCTTGCTTTTTATTTTGTTAAATATTTTCTCATTACATTTTAATCTGATTTGGCTGTGCTTCCCTGTGTTTGACACTTGTGAGTTAGTGTTTTGTTTTCACTTTGAAAAACCTTTCACATCCTTTGATCATTTATCGATTAGGGAATGGCTCTTGGTGTTACATATTTATCCTTTCTGATTAAGTGTTCAGTAAATGTTCACTTAAAAAAATTAAATGCCCCAGGTGCCAACCCAGCAGAATTTCTGTGCACACCTGTCTGCTTACAGAGTAAGTAGTAGGCTCAGATGAAATACTGTATTTGAAGAATTTTGCCAACCAACTTCTTAATCTGGGGTCCCTGAACTTGTTTTTCTTAAACATTCCGATTACAGTATTTCCATTGTAACATAAACTATCCTGACCTTCCCTTCCTGGAAAGCCAGGTGTGTTACATTTTACTCTTCCCCAGGGTTCTCCTGGGCCCTTAAAAACTCTGCCAATGACTCTAGCCTTCACAGATGGTATTCCCTCAGTCATAAGGGCGTAATCTCTCTTTCACCCCAGTTCCATTAGCTCATAATAATCAGATTAGTTTTAACACAGAAATATTTACTTTAAAAAGTATATCCATGGGGTGGCTAGGTGGTGCAGTGGACAGAGCACCGGCCCTGGAGTCAGGAGTAGCTGGGTTCAAATCTGATCTCAGACACTTAATAATTACCTAGCTGTGTGGCCTTGGGCAAGCCACTTAACCCCATTGCCTTGCAAAAAAAGAAAAACTAAAAAAAAAAAGTTTATCCACAAATATACAAACTTGCTTCCCAACCCAAGGGAGATATAATCCTTTCCCCTTTGTACCACCTCAGTGTCTGTGGAGGGAAAGGCAGTTTGGGGTCCTAGCTTAGCTCAGTTCCCATAGAGCACAGTCAGTCCTAGGGCCAAGTCTAAATCTCACCCTACCTGCAAGGTCAACCAGCTCCAAGGTTGCCCTGGCTTGAATGCCCAAGGCCCATGAGGATCACTGCCAGCACCTAGAATTGAGGACATACAACAGAGACCAGAAATAAGCCTTCCCAGGCCCATTTCTCAGAAGCAGGTAAGAGAGGAATAGTGGAAGGTCTTTCACCAGTTCAGTTCATGTGGGTGAAGAACTGGGTCTTCACCCTCTGGGTACAGCAAATAATGATGTCTGTCCTTTTCTCAAAGAAGAGCATGGCATCAGGGAGGTGATGAAATGACAAGCGCACGAAGTGGATTTGAGTGAGGGGAGGCTCACTTTTTCCTCCAGAGCCACCCAGGTCCAGTGGCCAGATAGGAATCAAGATGACTGGTGATGGCTCTGGATGAGAGGCAGTCAGGGTTCAGTGACTTGCCCAAGGTCACACAGCTAGTAAGAGTCAAGTGTATGAGGCTGGTTTTGAACCCTTGTCCTCCTAACTTCAAGGCCAGTGTTCTAGCTCTGAACCATACAGCAAATAAAACTGAACAGAGACGAGGCGGTTAAGGACACTGACTCAATCTTGCTAGTTTTAAAGAAGCCTGTAGTCAATCGAAGGAGACGACCCTCACTCACGTGATAGGAGACATGAAGCTGCCATGGTAGGCAATCTGGACAGGCTCAAAGGTCCCCCAAGTGGTCCACCATGCTAGGCTGCCTGCGAGGAAGTAGACATGTCCAGGTTCCTTTGTAATCCTGTGCATTTTACTTTAAAATTTAACAATCTGAGAAGAGATCCTTGGCCTTCAGGGGCCCAACAGTCAAAGTGATCCTTAACACAAATAAGTTTAAAAATTCTTGAACTATGTAAAAGTCAGTTATCACCCTAGAGGTTTAGGGCAAGTCACATAACCCCTGTAGGTTTTTGTTTCCTTATCTGGAAAATGATTTCCTCATCTGTAAAATTAGTTCAATCTTTCCCAACCCGAGTACAAGGTCTCCTTTGTAACACTGGAAAACTTTGTGGACCCCTCCCCAAAAGAGGCCTGTTGTCTTGTTTGAGAAGATGCACACCTACAAAAGGCTACATAAATTCAGTTAAACCAGACGATTAACTTGTATTTTATTTCTCCCAAAGGCATTTTTGTACATTTGAAAAGTTGCAGTGCACTTAAAGGGCAGCCATTTGGTGACTCCCTGTTTTTGGATCCATGGGCTATTTTGCATCAGTTCCAGGACTGATAGATTGAGAAGCACTGGACCAAGTCCCATGGGCCTGCAGAAAACTCTCCGACCTCTGGCCTAGCTTGGAGACCTAGCTCCAGCCTCTCCAAGCCTGCTTCCTAAATCATGAAATGGAGTTAATGATAGCTGCCCAATTCTCTGAACTGCCTTAATATGGTAACAGGTTATTCTAGGCAAAGTGCTTTGTGAGAGCTAAAAGTATTTGTATTTTACTGTCTTTAGGTCTTTGTTTGACATTTTTTAAAATTTGTAAACAAAGCTAAAATGCCCATTGAAATGTGAGAGGATACAAACCACCAGATTTTTTATAAACTCCAGCAAACCACAATCTCTTCTGTATTATTAATAACTTTTTCCTCCTTTCAGGGAAAAAAATCCCAAGATGTCTGCTTTGTTGCAGGCTCAGTATGGGGAAACTCTAAGAGGAACAGGTTCTATTCTCCCTATCCTTCCAAGGTCTTAGAACCCCTAATTTTCCAGGAACAAAGAATGACTTTCAAGGATCATGACCCCAGAGCAGAAGCAGAGTGAAAGGGACTTCAGCCAATCCATCTTGGAGCAGTCAGTAAGCCCTGTTTAAGTCCCTCAAAAGTGGTCCCTCTGGAGTTCCAGAGACAAAGAATGAAGCCATCCATATTCTGAGGATCTCACATTCTAACAAAGGAGACATTTGCCCACTAGAGAAAGTGAAAAAATAGAAATAATATGTACAAAGTCATGAAGGACAAGGTAGTTTGGGAGGGGGATCCCTTGGGGAAAATGGTAAGAGTCAAGCTTGAGCCCCATCTTGGAGGAATTCTGAAAGGGATTCTATGAAGTTGGGAATGGTGAATACAAAGATGAGAGATAAATCATCTTAGGTGCCAAGTGAGGCTGGAGAGATAGATTGGGGCTAGGTTGGAAAGGGGAGTTTATAGTTGGAGCTAACATGGAACCACCAGAGAGGACAGAATAAAGTCAGATCTCTGCATAAGAAAAATGACTATGGCAGCTATGTGTCCATCTAAGATCTCATTCAATTCCCTCATTTTATTTTATTTTATCTTTTTTAGTTTTTGCAAGGCAATGGGGTTAAGTGACTTGCCCAAGGCCACACGGCTAGGTGATTATTAAGTGTCTGAGGCCGGATTTGAACCCAGGTACTCCTGACTCCAAGGCCAGTGCTCTATCCACTGCACCACCTAGCTGCCCCTATTCCCTCATTTTATAGGGTAGGAAACTGAGACCCAGAAGAATGGTTATAAATGGGAGAGTCTGGTCCAAATTTTTATATCCTAGTTATGCTTTAAAAATTAACCTTGGGGGTGGCTAGGTGGTGCAGTGGATAGAGCACTGGCCCTGGAGTCAGGAGTTCCTGAGTTCAAAACTGTCCTCAGACACTTAATAATCACCTAGCCGTGTGGCCTTGGGCAAGTCACTTAACCCCATTGCCTTGCAAAAAAGAAAAATAAAAAAATAAAAAAAATTAACCTTGGATATGGTAGAGACTGATATTCTACAATTTTCCATGACTATCCTATGCATGCATTGAAGTGCTCACTCCCCACAAGCTTCTTGAGAGGATTCAACATTCCTTATCAAGACAGCCAAGTGAGGAATGTAGTCTGGTCCCATGCTTACAAAGGACTAAGCCTGTTCCTGGGGTTTGGAGAAGAATATCTGGTCAGGGGGCTAAAAGATGTTCAAGTTGAGATGCAGAAGAGAAGGGATATTAGGCAGCAGTTCAAGTCTCAAAAAAAATACACATAATTAAGCAGGCCAGGGAGGTTGAGACTCAGGAATTTCTGGGGGAAGGGTGTTGCACACATTTTCAGCTTCTTCTGACCAACACATGTCCAGCATCATCAGTACACAGACAGGTGGGTTGAGGTGTTCTTTCTGTGTCATCCTTGAGGGAGCAGCTGAACCCTCCTCCAAGAAACTTTGTTTTAGGAAAGAAAACCACAACATTCTTGCTCCCATTTGTCATTTTTGCCATCTAAATTCCATTCATGTCCAGCACAATACAGCAGGTAAAGGCAGGAAAGCCCAGTCAGGTCCCGTCTCTGAGGCAAAAGGGTCATGTGATCCTGAACTGAACCTCTGAGAATCCCTGGCTTTCTGAAATGGGAAGTTATAGGAGATCTCCATCCTGGAGAAATCACAGGTTCAGAACAAGAAATTTCAAAGGTCTACATCTCAGATGAGTTCATCTTGGCTGGGGAGAGTACTAGGAGATACTATGACTTATAGCAGTACAGGTAGTAGAAGACTGCTTGTCTTGGAGTCTGAAGAGAGCCAACTTCAAATAATGTAACCATGGGCAAGTCCATCGACAAGTCATTCATGCCCTCTAAATTTTCAATTTTCCTCTATAAGATGAGGTCAACATACCTTTTAAACTTATCTTACATCCTCCTATGAGGATCAAATCTAACAAAAGTAGATCTTTCAATCAGCCAGTATCTGTTAAACACCTGTGCCAGGAACTCTGCCAGGTACTAGGGATATAGGTACACCAAAATTAAATAATTCTTGGTCTCAAGTAATTGTATTTTTTGAATCCCTAAATCCACCATGGTTCCCTGCCCATGGTAGTTAAGGTGCATTTATTTAGTGCAAATTATACACAAATTATATCATGGTGTTAGGTACTGGATGATTGGTGCTTGTTGATTCCCAAAGATTTAGAGTTAGAAGGGACCTGGAAGAAAATCTAATCCTTCCTCCTTATTTTGTAGAACAGGAAACTGAGTACCGGAAAGGGAAAAATAATTTGGTCTAAGTTAACATAGAAAGTAGCATGAATGGAATTGGAACTCATTTCCATTGACCTTGTATCTAGTAGTCCGTCATTCTATTGCACCATCCTTTCTTTCATTTATCATCCTGATTTCTTTTTTTTTTTTAGGTTTTTTGCAAGGCAAATGAGGTTAAGTGGCTTGCCCAAGGCCACACAGCTAGGTAATTATTAAGTGTCTGAGACCGGATTTGAACCCAGGTACTCCTGACTCCAGGGCTGGTGTTTTATCCACTATGCCCCTAGCTGCCCTTGATTTCTTTTTAGTAAGGCAAAATCCATTTAAAATACTAGGGTGAGATGACTGATTTCTATTCCTAAAAGAATATTTTTCACTTACCCCTGAAATGAAGAATTTCTCTAACTACTCTAAAATCTGGACAACCATCCAAGTAGGCTTTTTTTTTGTTATCCTTTTTCATAAACATTCATCAACAAAGACAAAGAAATGTTTCCCAATATCCCCCACTTCTTACTTTAGAGAATCAAGTCCAATGCTTGGCAGGAAAGCAACCCATCTCTGGTTTTCTCCCCTAGAATTTCAGTTTGGAGTAAACATTCTCCCTGGATAAGAGCCCCCTCCCAAAGCAGACACAGAAATCACCAACTTTTACTGACGGCATCCAACGTAAGTAAAAACACACATTGTTAACTGAAGCGTGCAAGACTGGTGGTCTAGTGTTTGGAAACGGCATTGAAAAAAATTTATTTATATGTATGTATTTATACAAATAAGTCCATACACATATTCTATGTGCATTTCACATATAATGTATTTTGTGTTTACTTATATCCATATCCAGACATATATACAGGGAGATATTAAAAAAAATCACACAATTGGCTTTCAAGAATGATTTAACTTAAAGACCATCTGCAGGTAGGTTGGTTTCCTCTTTGGATATTTGCATCAATCAGATGGCTGTTTTCTTTAAACATTGTGGTTATTTATATAGAATACTTCTTTAGAAATTCGAGCCTTCTCGAATCCACCCAACCTTGCTATACAGGCTGCATTTTTTTTTAAAGAGGACAACATGGAACAGTTGAGAATTTGGCACTGGTAGCCAGGAGATTGGATTTTAAGCTGAGTCTCAAGCTCTTGGAATCTTCCTTGTATGAGTGGCTTTATAGGGTGGCTGGGGTTGGGGACAGGGATGGGTATTGGGGAATTGGGGTTCCAAACTTTAACATCCTGTATAAGTCCAAAGGGGAATCTAAGGATCATGGAGTCTCATATTCCCATTTTATAGGTGAGAAAACTGAGGTTTTGGGGCCTTTTCAAGGCTACATAAGTAGTAGGGTCTCAACCTAAGGGCTTCCCAGAATGTCAAAGATTGGTGGGTCTGTGGTCTCCTCAATGTGGGCCTTCGTTCCAGTGATACAGATTTTAACCCATTCTGTGTGATTCTCATCCAGGCTGAATCATAAGTTCTCTGGAAGGAGTCCATCCCATATACTAAGGGCCTTCTCCATGTTCTCAGGTCATCACAAGGATGTCCATGGAGAACCTGGGCTGTCCATTGATCATCCCCAAATCACAATACAAGACTAGCTCATTCTTTTCCTTCAACATTGCTCTAATGGTATCCTTTACTCCAGTCTCCTAATGTGCTACCATTAATGCATCAATAAACATTTATGAAAGGCCTACTGTATGCAAAGGTTGTAGATAGGTGTTGGAGCTACAACAAAAATGTTAAGTCCCTGCCTTTGAAGAACTTATGCTCTATAAGTGTTTACAATGCTTTAAAATAACCAATTAGATTCTCTTATCAAGTGCCTACCATTTATCAGTCAGATTCTAGGGCAGCTAGGGAGGCACAATGGATAAAGCTCTGGGATTCGAGTCAAGAAGACTTGAATTCAAATCCAGTCTGACACTTATCAACCTTGAGCAATTCATTGAACTTGCCTGCCTCAGCTTCCTCAACTGTAAAATGGAGATAATAACGGCAGCACCTACCTTGCAGAGTTGTTGTAAGGTTCAAAGGAGACAATATTTGTAAAATGCTTAGCCAATAGTGAGTGCTGTATAAACGGCAGCTCTGCTGTTTATTAACCAGGTAATTTATAAAACTTGATT
This sequence comes from Macrotis lagotis, assembly GCF_037893015.1. Classification (NCBI taxonomy): domain Eukaryota; kingdom Metazoa; phylum Chordata; class Mammalia; order Peramelemorphia; family Peramelidae; genus Macrotis; species Macrotis lagotis. The sequence goes on from NC_133664.1 coordinate 15,790,677, forward strand.
AATACTCAGGGGTAATTTCTATTTCTATCTGAGGAGAGAAGGACAAAAAATGAAGTTGTCCCTGACCTCGGGAAGCTTCTACTCCAAAACCGAGAGATTGCACTAAAGCATTTCGGAAGTTCCTATTACATCTCAGACTTGAAGAATATGAAAACAAGAATGCCGTGCTTGGTCACACGGCTGTCACAGGTTAAGCTCAGGTCTTCCTGGCTCAAGACAACTTTTCCTTCTGCTCCTCCCCCCCAAAAAAGATGGGCGTTAGCAACCCAAGTCTTGCATCCCACTTGTCTAACTCTCACATATGAGTGTGGGATGTTTCCAATCCAAGTCTATTTCTCAATCCAATTGAGAAGACACAGGAAAAATCCCCACTGATGAATAAACTGAGATTTATATGGAAGATACATGGAATGAAAAAATTATTTATTAAGTGCTTTTGGTATGCAATGAAGTATCCTAATAAGGTGGAAGATACAAAGAGAAAATTGAGACAGTCTGAATTTTCAAGGGTTTATGAATTAATTAAGAAAAATGTCACCTGAAAGATGATTCAAGTTTGAGTTCAGCTCATGGTGGAGAAAAGGCCAGGGACACTTAGAACATCTCAGAACACATCAGATGCACCCCAAAAAGCTAACTTACAAAAACAACAAGTGATATCTGCAAGAGGTAGCAAAGGTTCATGGAAAGAGGGCTGGATATCAAGCTAAAGGATGATGGGATTTAGTGTAGGAAGAGATCTCTGAGGTCACATAGCCCACTCCCTCATTTTACAGAGGGTCAGAAAGGCCTGGATTCAAGAGCTGACTTTGAGATATATTAACTAGTCCCTAACCTGAAACTCAGCCCTAAGTTATTGTGATAAACAAAACTCAGTCTTCACCATTACCATCTGGTGAATAGAGTGCTGTAGCTAGGCTCTAGGAAGAACTGGTTTCAAAATCCATCCTCAGTTCCATTCTAAAGGTGTGACCCTGGTCAAGTCCCATAATTTCTGACCTGCAGTTTCCTCCGCTGTAAACTGGAAAGGAGAATTGTCGCACTTGTTTATAGTTTCTAAAACTAGCCAGTACTCAGAAAGACAAAACATGAAGCTGTTCCTGGCCTCAGGAAGCTCCTACTCTAAAACTGAAGAGAATGCTTTAAAGTAATTGATCAATCAGATTGCTGAAGTTCCCACTCCATAGGGTTTAGTGATCATCAAATGAGAAAGCAATGCATGCCAAAAACTGTGCCAACCTTCAATCACCATTCAAATGCCAAATGTTATTATAAAATTATAAAAGTCAGTTCATATCCTAGTAAAACAACTTGCTTGATTGTCTGCTTCCCTAAGGCAGAACTTTTGTTTACCTATAGGAATGTCGTGGTAACATGGGTTTTTTTAATAAGTCCTATAGAAAATTTTGATTTAATGAGATGAATATTCAAAAGAAACCATTATTGGGCTCATAAGCTCTAGAGATTCTCCCCTTATTAAAAGCAAACAATAATACATCAAAGATAGAATATAGATGTAAGTATGAAATCCTCCTTACTCCTCCTCTGGTGATAAAGCAAAGGTGTCCTTTACCCCACCACCACCTCTATTTGCAATGAGGTCCATTGTGTGATATTGGGGGAAGGTAGACTTTTTTATGAAACATGATAGTTTTCGCTCCCTCCCAAAGAGCATAGTGAGCAATCCACTCCCTATTCTTCAGAAGTTGAGACTGCAGCAATCATGGGGGGGGGGGGGGCAGCTCTGCTCACCCTCAGCACTTCCAACCTCTCAGTGTTCTATTCAAAATTCATTCCTGGAGCTTCCTTCTCTTTAAAATGAAGGCTTTGGAATCAAATCTTTGCTCTAGAGACCTACTCTCTCAACCCCAGTCACATTGGCTGGGTCCCCACCCCCAGCACAACTGTTGGATCTCTTCTTTCTAGGGGGTAAGCCCTGAGGGGTTGGGGGTGGGGTCTTTCTAATATTATAACTCATGAACCCCTACTGGTGTTTCCCCCATGATTATCTGTGATATCAGTCAGCTGAACACTTTTAGATTGGCATTTATTATGGCAGAATAGCTGGTATAACACACCCCTAAAAGTTCATGGCACCTTTCCCATCAGTACATATGGAGTCCTGGAGAAAGTGTTAAATCTTAGGGAACATATATGCCAATGGGTTAAGTCATTGTTCTTGCTTCCTGGAAGTCCTTTCCTTCCCTCTTTGGTTTGCTCTTTAGTATCCTATGATATTCCCTTTAGGCATGGTATAGGCTCCTTGGAGACACCAGAAAGCTAACTTTCCTCACGCATCCTCAGCCATCAACTTTTCCAAGGAAGCAGTTATAACTAGAATGCCAATGGAAGTCCAAAATCCTCCAGACACTTTGAAGCACCTAAGGTCTTCTCTAGCCAAAGCAGAGGGATGGAGAAGAGAGGAGACTGAACCAAATATCTTCTCTTCCTAAGCCATTTCTTCTCAGGTTCTTGGTTAGTATTTCTCTCTCCTGGCTTACCACCTTCTTGGTTTCCCAGTTACAATTTAGCTTGCTGGTTTAAGCTCCACAGCATATGCCTAAATCCTTCAAGCATCATAAAGAGACTTTCTACCCTCATTAATTGAAGTGCCTCTGATTGGTGGATTAAGATGTTCCAGCCCCGTTCACAGCTCTGGTTGATTTGATTGAGATGTGTTCTCATCTGATAAAGATATCAGGTCTAAGTTCAATGAGGCAATTGATTGCCTCAGTTGACCCTATTCTTCTACCTACCTATATTCCCTGAACAAAAGGATTCCAACATCCTAAATATAAGGATTCAACCAATTAGACCTGAGAAGACACAAATCAGCTGTGGTGATAATTAAGAGATTGTTCACTACTAAACTATTTATCCTCTATCAGAAGATTCTGAACCTTTTTTATGTCATGAATCCCACTGACATTCTGGTGAAGACCCTTCCAGTAAGAATGCCTTGAGATTATTCAAGGAAATACTAAATTACAGTTAGAGATTACTGAAATAAAAATTTCCCATACAAGTTGATAGGTTCCCTGAAATTAATTCATAGGTTCCTTAGGGGGTCTATGGTTCCCAAGTTAAGAACCCTGATCTAGAGGTGATTCTAATTGCCTGCACCATTTTTACCATTTTACCAGCAATAGGTTCACTATGGTCACAGCTTGCTTACAATGGCCCTAGTCCAATCTGATGGCTATCATTGCTACAAAGTCTGCAGTTGGAGCAGTCTGGCCTTTAATGATTTATATATCTTATGAACTTCTAGGGTCTCTGATGATAACTGCATTTCAATCTTTCTCCTTCCCAAACGATAAGAATTTTCCCATTTCTTTCCCATCTGTTCATTAACCAAATGGTCTCACATTCGAGGCCCTGATTTGAAAAAAACAAAAATTGACACTTACCCTACTTCTGTTTTCAATCAGGTGATTGTTGGATTAGCTCCTTGAATGAGGCAGAAACTGTCACCTTTGCAATCCCAGCACCTAGCACTTGACCTGTGGTTTTAGTAACATGGAGAATTCCAGGGTGAGGATCACTCTTTACTAATGTAGGTCTGTTGCCTTCTGTGCCAAATATTCTTTTAATTCTTTTTAGTGTTAACAAGACCATGGAGAAATTGAATGTCTCAGTCAGCCTAGGTCATAGGGAAGATTTGAACTCATGTCTCCTTGTCTCTGACACCAGGCTTCCTCTGTACAGAGGTGACACTTAATGAGTCTCCACTCCTTTTGTGTTGAGATGGGTCAAACGGGTGCTCAGGATACAGCTGCTGAATGGAAGGCAAAGGCAGTTGGGGCATTTCAGCATTACCAACCCTCCCTGAAGCGCGGCCATTCTCACCCGGCCAACCAGCACCTCCCACAATGTCCAGTTGTGCAAGGAGCTACCCCTGGCCAAGCCTCCACTTCTGTGGCAAGGGTCAAGCGGGCTCCTTGCAAAATGTCTCGAGCTCCTCCAGGGCTCAAGTCCACGAACTGTCAGCCTCCAGACCCCCCAAGCTTGTGGCTTCTCCTGGCTCCAGAGAGGCTGTAAGGCCCATTTAGTTCAGATCCTGCCTTTGTGGGGTTTCCCACCCACCCACCTCTGCCCCTTTTAGGAGCTGATCAATTCATTCTCTTCTGAGCACTCCCTCCCATCCTTCCAACCTGCTTCAGGAACAGACACTGTTTCAGATTATAAAAAATGGCAGAACCGAGCACAAGCAGCCTAATTAGAAGGGCCATGGGAAGATTGCATCGCGCCCTTTCAGACGGAACTTCATTGGGCTTGCCCAATTCATTTTGCCTCAGTTGAATTCCATCCTATAAGCAATTATTAAGCTCCTATTTGACAGATGTGATCGACCTCAAGTAGCACCCATTCTACTTCGGATACAACCCAAGTTAGGCCAAAGTAATTTCAAGAATAGCTCCCTTAACAATTTGGTGGGGGACAAGGGGAGTTTTGAGGGTGAAGCATGTATTGTTAACTGAAGGAAGCTAGAGGATTCTGTAGGCACTGGTAAGGGGTGGGGTGCCATGAGGGCCACAGGGAGGGCTTATACTCAGAGATCAGACAGGTGGCTAGGTTCTGGGCCTGGAGTCAGGATAATGAGTTCAAATCCTGCCAGGAACAGTTCAGAGCTATGTGACCCCAGGCAAATAGCTTAATCCTTTCTTCCTCAGCCTCCTCATCTGTAAAATGGAGATAACACCATTCACCTTCCTCAGTTCTTGTAAAGATCAAACAAGACATTTGAAAATGTCCTACAAATGCTAACTTAAAAAGACAAGGTGTAATTCAGGAATGTGAATGTGGGAAAAGGGGTGGGCAGAGGAGAGGGAGCAACTGATTGCCAAAAGGTCATTTTCTATTTAGCTCATGGCTGTTCCCATCCAGATTTCTATTCTGGGAAGTCTACAAAATGGGTTCAACTGAAGATTTCCACAAATATGGGCAACAGGAGTGATATCTCCCTTATAAGCACTCATAGTGACCAATGCATACAGGGTTGAGGACAGCTTTTATTTCACCCCACAGATAACAAACAAGGTCCAAATGACACATTAAGAAAACACAAAGCAGAGCCAATAAGCCTTTATTAAACACCTACTATGTACCAGAAACTATGCTTACCATTGCAGCTACAAAGAAAGGTTAAAAAACCAATCTCTGTTTTTAAAAAGTTCAGGGTTTAATGAGGGAGACAATGGGCAAACAACGATGGAGAGATAAGATAAATAAACAAGGATAATCAACAGAGGGAAGAACCTAACATTCAGGAACATCAGAAAAGACTTCTTGTAAAAGGTAGAATTTTAGTAAAGATCATCCATAAACTTCCCATTTGTCCCCTGCCTGGCATTCTCATCTTAAGACTAAAGAAAAAAAGGCAGAAACACTATGGCTGGTACCAATGGGCTTAGAGCAGGTGCCAGAGGTCAGCCCAGAATTCTGAGGCTGGCACCTTGAGGTCAGAGGAATTGGAATAGCTTTTCATTGTGCTGCAAGAATACTTGAGCTATATATTAGATTGCTTTTTGTCAGGAGTGGGGGAGGAAAGAGGGAGGGAGAAAAATGTAAAACTCAAAACCTTGCCAAAAAAAAATGATCAGTGAAAACTACCATTGCATATAGTTGGAAAAACAAATAATAAAAATATTAAAAAGAAAAAAGAATACCTGGGCTAGAGCTTCTCACAGCAGAGCCAGGTTGAACTGCAGTCCATTGTACCCTCTCCACTGCTAGTGCCAGCATCCCAAGTTCAGAGGGATGGGGCTGAGATGCCACCTCACGAAAGCTCGGACAGTTTAATAGAAACCCCCGAGGAGGGTGCTGGGAAATATTAACAACTCATTCTCTCTCCTCTTCATTATCACCATTTTCTCCATCATCTCCTAAGTCTAGAGAATCGACAAACTGTAAATCAAGTCTGGATTTGTATCAAAGAAGAATACGCACAATGAAAATGTCATCCCCCGGACCTTCAAAGGGATTCTCCCAAAGTGGCAATCCAGCACTTCAGACCCCAAATTTAGTATGTTTTCCACTGAGTCATCTGTTATTAACTCTAAATCGGGTCACTATGACACCTGAATTTAGGAACTGGAGTAGAGAATTGCTCAGTGACTAGAGGTAAGCCTGTAAAATAACTACAGAACCCAATGGCTTAGAAACTAGTTAATAATTCTAAGTTTGGTCAATATTTGTGAATGATTTGGTGATTTCTTCACTTTTCACCCTTTACTCTAAGGAATATCTTTGCTAATTAATATAGGTTGAGATTCTTTTTTGGGGGGGTGGGAGAGGAAGGTGGTAGCATACCAGACTGGAATGTGCAGGAATCACTTTTTATTTTTTTCTCCTTAAAAAATCCAAGCTAAACATTAGCCAACAGTATTTAGACTGGAATTTAAGGGGGAGAAGAAATAAGTAAGTCAGTTGGGGGGGGGGGGAGGGGGAAGGAGAGAGAGAGAGAGACAGACAGAGAGACAGAGAGAAAGAGAATGTTTTAGGATTGAATTGCAATGGCCGACCTGAATTCCCTGATAAGAAACTACCAAAAGAAGAACCAACCACCCAAAATATGACTCTATAACCTTGGAGAGAGAAATAGATCATTCAAATCCTATTTCATGGGAGGATATGTAAAAAGGCACAATGCCAAAGGATATAATTATCTCACCATAGGTAAACACCCCATGCCAAGGTTAGTGAAAATAAACCGAGGTTGAACGTCAGCTCTGAAAGCAATCTGATTCCCAAATGAAAATCCAGCTTGGTTAAGAACAATGTGCGTCTAAAAAAAAAAACAACATGGGGGAGGGCAGGAATCTATAAATTAAAAACCTGGTTTGAACCAGGGAGAGATTTAAAGACTAGAATGGGAACATTTCCCATGATTTAAGATCCTTAAAGTAGATTAGAGTACGGCTCAGAGGTCATACTAATTCTTCATTTTACAGTCAGGGAAACTGAGGCTCTGAAAGAGTAATGACATGCCTATAGTCATAGATATGAAGGGGGGGCAGAATAGAACTCAAAGGCAAGCCCCCAAATCTAATTTTTTCAAATGTCCTGCTGTACTGCTTCCAAATATTTTATGCAGCTCCCCAGAGAATAAATTTTCTGACGCTATTCAACTCAAAAGTTGCCCCATCCTTCATAAAGATGGTTTAAATTTTGAATTAAAACAAGTCAAACTAAATTAAACATTGCTATCCTTCAGGAGCTTAAGAACTGCAGATATGCCACTGGGAGGTGGAGAGGGGCCCGTGGTTCAAATCTCAGTCCCCCCAACCTGGGACCTAACGGCTTTGGACAAGTCAGTTCAACTGTCTAGGTCTGGTTCCCCGTCTGTAAAATGGGGGGTTGAATTAGATGGACTTTGAACTCCCTTCTGATTGAGCTTATGAATTTTAATTAGAGATCTTCATCCAAACAGTCAATACTCCACCAAGCCTCCATTAAGTCACTATGTGCTGGGCAGGGCTGGGACCTGGGGATAAGAAAACAAAAGTTAAATGATGTTAACTCTCAAGAAACATTCTAGGGGTTGAAGAGAAAGGAAAGAGAAGAAGAACCTGAGAGAGAGAGATAAATAGATATAAAAGATAGAAGGAGATTAAGGGAAAGAGGGAGGCCCCAGTTTTATGCTGGAGGTGGAGTTTGAGTTGACCTTTGAAAGAAAACAGAGATTCGAAGTGGGGGGTAGCAAAATGAGAAGGCAGACCAGGCAGAGGGCGAGATAAAAGTGGAAAATAGAGTGCCTTAAATAGAAACGCAGGGGTGAAAAGATTTGTCCAAAGCTGCAGAGTTGACAGGTGGGTTACCATTTGTTTTCTGCTTTTCTTGACAAAGTTCTTTTGCACACATCATTCCCTGTGAGCCTGCCATAGGTAAGATGGGTTAGTCACCTCATTTTCTGGATGGAACCCTGAAGTCACAGACAACTGACTCATCCCAAACCACACAGAGAATGGGTGGAAGCCATGATTCAACTTGCAGAGCCCCCAACTCTGGGACTTGAGGGTTCAATTTCCAAAAAGAAATGAATGAGTAATGATCCCAGACTCAATGACCACATGGGTCTTTACTAAATGTATATTGATTGAGTTTTTGGATGCATCTTGTTCAGTTCCCTCATTCCAGTTTATGTATAAATTGAGGTTCAAAGAGATTAATAATTACAAAGGCTAACGTTTATATATTGCTCAATGGTTTGATACACAAATCATCTCATTTTGTTTTAGAGTATAGGTGCTATTATTGCCACCATTTTATAGATGAAGAAACTGAGGCAGAGAGATGTAATTCATGGACACCATTAGCTTCTGAGGGGCAGCTAAGCGCCACGATAGTGCACAGAACTCTGGGCCTTGAGTCTGGAAGATCTGAATTCAAATCCAATCTCCTCCATCATTGACTAACTGTGTGACCCTGGGCAAATCAATTAATCTGTTTGCCTCAGTTTCCTCATCTATAAAAATGGAGATAATAATACCTCACAGGTGAAGATTGCATGAGATAATTGTAAATAGTGCTTTTCACGTAGGAAATGCTGTATATAAATGTTAATAGACCTAAGGCAGGATTAGCACTCAAGCATTTCTGATTTGAAGCCCACCCTCTATCAATCCCACTACTTACCTAACTCGTCAAAACTTCAGTGCTTTTCCTTAGGACTCATAGATGGTAAAGGGGTAGTGGCACGATTTGGCCAGATTTCCCAAAAGATCCCAGCCAACAGGACCTCCAAATAAGCAATGAGCCTATAACCTGTTCATCAAACAGTTGTTTTACCCTTTTTAGTTCACATGGTGTGGGGTGGGGGGAAGGACCTACCAAGGGAAGAAGGCACAGGATTTGTATAAATAGATCTCAGGCACATTTGCATGCGAATGATTCCAACATTGATTAGAAACCCTTTAGGGTCTATTTCTTCCTGTTTCCTTCTCTTAACAAGTTTCAGTATTACCCAAGTCAGTCATGATTTCACCAAGTCAACTTTGTCCTGCTTTAATACTAGCACTTGTGTACACACACCACACACACACACACACACACAAAACACATACACACACCCTTACTCATCTCATTAGGATTTCTTGATAATAAGGTATCTTCAGATCTTGACTGTGTGGAGAAGAAAATAAGTAAAGCCCACTAAAAAAAAGACTAAAGTCACTAAATTGGAGACAGAGCTAGGGCCTCAGAGGTCTACTACTCCAATCCCATTATTTTATTGTTGAGGAAACTAAGGTCCAAGAAGACCTAGGCAAATTTAGGTATCCTGCTCAAATCACACGAATAACAAATAACAAATAACAGAATTTGAACCCAAGTCCCTTGACTCCAAATATCCACTGGACTACAAAGATCAAGTGCTCTTTGGAATACCCTTCACATTTATAAATATTTCTGAAAGTATTAAACTGTCTCCAACACGTGCTAGCTGACCCTGGACAAGTCACTTGACTGTTTCCTCTTCTGTAAGATGAGATTGGCCCAGATGTTCTCTGAGGTCCCTTCCAATTCCAGAGCTAGGATCCTTGATTCCAAGAAAACCAGAGAGGGACCAGATGAAGGTCTCATGTCCAGTCTATCTTCTAATCACACCAACCAGCAGAAACTGACTCAGAAAAAGTCTGACTCAGTAACAGGGTGGAAAGCAGGGGGTTGGGAAGGATACTTCCCATATGTGTTCTTCCAGTCGCTTCATGATTCTGTCTCATCCTGGGCAAGGTCATGCCATGTTCTACTTGACTACTTCCCCAATAGGCCGTTTTTCCATTTTCCAAGACTAGCATTGGATAATTAACTTACTTTGCACATTTACAAATACGTCTGGAGTCCATTTACATCCTCATATGACCCTCTCAAGTTTATGAAGTTCATTCTATTTGTATCATTATTTCCCATTTTACAGGTGGGGACACTGAGGCTCAGAAACTGGCTGGCACTTAATAAGTATTTGTTGAACTGAACTTAGTTTGCCAGCCCTATTAAAGGCTTTTGAGGAGGTGGGATTTGAACCCAGGTTTTGCTGAACCCAAAGCCAAGGCACATTTCACTATACATACAGAACCTGACTTTGGCTTTTCTATAAATCACATAGGAAAAAGTCTATTTCATACAGAACTTGTTCCCCAAAGGCCTGATGGGCCCCAAAGACAGGCTGCTGTGGAAGGTTCCTACCCGTGTGCTCCCCTTTCCCCCATTACTTCCCAGGATACTTTCTTCATTTATTCTATACCCAAGATAAGCAACAGGATATTTGGATTAAGATTGCAAAGCAAGTCCCAGAAGCTCTGTAATCAAGCCAGACTTAAATCTAGAAGTAAATAACTTTAAAAAGGATCTTGAATGACACCTTCATTTTGTAGGAGGGGAAACTGAGGCTGAGTCCCCCCCCAAAAAAAATCAATAATTAATATAGATTAAAGACAAAATGAACAGCAAAGAATCATGCAAAGAATATGGCCTTGGGAGTCAGAAGACCTGGGTAGCACTAATCCTCATTTTGGTGACCTTCATCATGGTACCTTTAGCTTTCTAGAAACTTGGTTTTTCTCTCAGCAAAATAAGGGTCTTGGATTGGATGATCCCCAAGGTCCTGTTTGACTAAATTATCAACCCAACTTGTCTGTCGGTGTTCTTTCTCCCCTACTATGATTGATGCAAAGGAAAGAAAGAACACATCTGCTAAGGGTTTACACTGGGCCAACATGGCACTAGGATCCCAGCTGAAGCCAGTCTCTGCTCTTAAGGAGTTTGGCATTTCTCCAGTTAGGTCCTGAGTCCCATCTTTGGATTGGGGATTGGGTAGAGCCAAAGGGCAGGCCATTGGTGCAAATGTTGCACAAATGATGGCGACACTCATTGGATTACAGTCCCAGAACTCAAAGTTGGAAATGGGAGAAGAGGCTGGGGAACAAGGTGCCCAATCAGGAGATGGGAGGAGCCTGAAAAGTGACTCCATTCAGGAGGCCCCAGGGATAAACCTCCCCTGGATGGCTATAAAAAGCGGGGTTTTTCTGGGTTTCCAAAATCTATGATCACAATGGGTGCTCATAGGACTTGTACCACTGCCTCAGGGTTTGTCACTCCAATTCAACCCAGAGAAGTGCCTATTACATGTTAGACACCTATTGAGTGTGCAACAACCATCTTGGGGCTTAGGTGCAATTATTATTCCCATTTTACAGTTGAAGAAACTGAGGCAAAAGCTAAGAATTAGCCCAGGGTCATTGCACAACCGTGAAGTGTCTAAAGCTGATGTCGAATAGGTCTTCTTGACTCTAAGTCCAATACTCTGTCCACTCTGATAGACAAAACAAGTTAAAAAAAAATGAAGCTCTCTTTGGCCTCAAGAGACTTCTAGTGGACTGACTCTTTTATTGTAAACCTAGCTGGATCTGGAATGGGACACAAACCAAGGTAACTTCTGAATTTAAGGTCAACATTTTAGAGGCACCCCCCTTTCAGTTAGGGGTGCTTACCATCACTGCCTCCTGAAATTCCAAGTAGGATAGCAGAGAGGATGTATTTCAAGAAGGTAACCTTCCCACTAAAGTAAAACCATTTGCCTCTTCCCCAGAGCCTATCATCCAACCCATGTACAGCTTCTGGGGTTCAGCCAAAGAGCCTCCACCATCTTGTGCCCCGGTTCCCATAAGCCTAGAAAGAGGATGCAAAGATTTGGGTCCTAAGATGTCATAGTTCACAGGATCAGAGTCTTCAGGCTGCAAGAGGTCATCTTGAGAGGTCTGAGAAGTGCAAGGCCTTCCTTCCTTGTACAGATGAGGGAACCAGGACACACAACTTCCTCCTCGTCACACTGTGGTAGGGCCAAGCATTCTTCTACCTGCCTCATCATCTCATGCCTGGTCTGGCTCAATCAGCAGGGATTTCCTAAGCACCTCCTCTGGACCAGACCCTTCTGATACAAAGACAAACATCAAACAGCCCCTGCCCTCGAGAGGCTTATATTCTCCATGTTCACGAGGGAGCAGCTGTAACACATGTCTAAAATTCAAGGATGGGGCCCAGGATCTAATGGGGGAAAATCAGGAAAGCCCTCTGGAAGGAGGCAGCCAGGACTGGGGTGACCCTCCACCACGAACAATGAAGATAAGATGGGAGAGCCACATCCATCCGAAATCCTTAGAGGCGTCTTTCTGAAGCCAAATGGCTATTTCCCCAAAACAGACCTTTAGATCTGGAAAAATGTAAATTAATCTAAGCAGGGTCACCAAAGCCTGGCTTGGGATCTGGAAGGAGCCTTGGGGGTCACCTATATGGACTCAGCCCCGAGTGCAAGATCGGTCCATCTCTGTAGCCCCCCCCCACTTACTGCTGGCAAATAGTAAGTGTCTAATGTACGCCTGCGGCACTGAACCCGGGACAGCTTTTCATGATGAGTTAGTGAGGACGAAGAGGTTTCCCCCAAGGTCACGCCTCGCTCTGTGATGATTTTATTCATCTGCCACAATTTGGGTGCCATGAACACAGAAGGGAAAATGAAAGACGCCTTCCCCTAGTGGCTGGTGCACAGGACCCGGGTCCTTTCTTTCGGGGAAGCCTTTAGCGGCTGGGGGTGCCGGGCAGGGCAGGGGAGACGGTGTGGGCCCATGGTAGGAGGGCAAGGCTCAGCGGAGGCTGGAAAGGGGGCGCTTTGGGAAGGAGGAAGGGCAAGCTGGGTCAGCGCCGGCGTAAACCCTGTCACAAAGGTGGCACTGCAGAGCCTGCCCTGCTGCCCACGGGTGTGGGGCCTCCCCAGGGGCAGGAGGCGCCCACGGGCTCCGTCTGGGGTTCCCCCAGGGGCTTCTTCCCCAAGCTCTGCCGTCTTGGAGTTGGGGACCCCGTTCCCCAAGCTCTGCGTCTGTGACCAGAGACCCCCGGGCGGGGGGGCACCGAGGGAAGAGGACTAGGGCAAAGCCCGAGGCCCGGGGGCTGGTGGCCGCGGCCGGGCTGCACCCGGGCACCGGCCCGATGCCCGCTGGGCGCGGGCCCCCGGGGCGCCTCGGGGGGTCCGGTGCCAGGCTCCTGCTCCGTCGGGGATGGGCGCGGGTCACACGGGGGGCGGCGGGCCCCGGCCCCTGGCCGCCTCCCGAAGTCAGCGCAAGCTCTGCTTTCGGGGCAGGGGGCTTCTGAGCCCGGGGCAGGGGGCGCCCCCGCTCCCTCGCCCCTTTTACCTGCGATCGCGGGGGCACGGCCGCCGGAGGCGGGTCCCGTCCTGGGGGGCGGCTCCGAGGGCCCCGAGACTTACCTGCCCCGCGCCCGCCCCGCCCCCCAGGTGTGGGGGCGCCCCGGGCCGCGGCCCGGGGGGCGGCAGGGGGCCGGCACCCCTGGGGGCGCCCCCCGGGCCGGGCCCGCGCGGATGCGGCCTCCGGAGACAAAGTTCTGTAGTGCACTGACCGCTTCGCTACTCCGAGTCCGGGCGTCACAGAACTTTGGCTCCGACGGCCGAGGGCCCGCGCGGCCCGGGGGGCTTCGGGCGCGGCCGGCGGGGACCCCCGCCCCCCGGCCGGCCCCGGCTCCCCTCCCCGCGCCGCTCCGCTCCCTTCCATCTTGACTTTTGCCGACGTGGAGATTTCGGGCTCGGAGGCGACCCGCGCTCTTATTGGCTGCCGCGGGGGGTCGGAGGTCACGGCTGCTCCGGCTGCTCCGCGCCAAAGGGAGCCGCTCCGCGGCTCGTGTCAACTCGGGGCCCCGCCCCCGGCCCCGCCCCCGGCCCCGCCCCCGGCACGCCCCGGCCCCGCCCCGCCGGAGTCACGTGCCGCGGGCCCCGCGCCCCGGGCGCCCCGAGCCGGAGCCGGATGCGAGGAGCCGCGGCCCCGCCCCCCGAGGCCCCCGCCGCGTGGCCCGGCCCGGAGGCCCCCCGGGGGGCGGCGCGCGGGGGACCACCGACCGGCCCCCCGGCGCGGAGACCCCCGGCGCGGAGCCCCCAGGCGCCCGGACCCCCGGTGCCCAGCCCCCCGGCGCCCAGCCCCCCGGCGCCCGGACCCCCGGGAGGCTGAGGAGGGAAGGCGGCGGCCCGGGCGCACGTGCGTGCCGGCCCCGGACACCCGGAGGGGTCACCCCGCAAGCGTGGCCCCGCGCCCCCCGCGCCCGCCGCCAGCGCTCCGTCCGACGGGCCGCCCCGGGGGGCAGGACGTGCCCGCGCTGCCCCCGGCCCACCCCAGCCCGGGCCGGGCACGGGGCACGGGGCACGGGGCCAGGCCCCGCAGCGGGGCGGGCACGGGGCACGGGGCACGGGCCGGGCACGGGGCCGGGCCGCACAGCTTGGCAGTGAGCGGGAGCGCCGCAGGTGGCACAGCCGCCCCGGGGTCCGCGGCAGGTCTGCAGCGTGCGCCCCTCGTGTCCCCGCCCGGCGCGGACGGACCGGACGGGCCGGCAGTGACCCTGCCCAGCCGCCGCCCCGCCGAGCCCCGCCGCCCCGGCGCTTCCCCTTCTCGGGCTGTCTCTGTGCCCTGGGCCCTGCCCGCGCCGGGCAGCACCGGGGGGCGGGCTGGTGTGCCCGGGCAGCGTGCGTGTGTGCGCGTGTGTGTGTGTGCGCGTGTGTGTGTATGTGTGTCTCTGTGTGCGTGTGTGTGCGTGTGTCTGTGTGTGTGTGTGTAAGACAGAAAGCGTGCTGTAAAAAAAACCCAATACTTCAGGAGAAAGAGCTCAGGACAGTGGGGTCCTGCCTGCTGATGCAACAGGCAGGGTCCCAATTCAGAGACTGAGGTCACTCAAGAAAACCGTAATGTGTTTCCCTTTTTTTAAGTTGTCTGTTTCAGAAATAGTGGCTGGGTTTGCATGTCTCGATAGAAATAATCTTAAAGGGACGCCATGTAATACTGGGGGGGGGGCTAAGAAAATAACACAATAATGAACAAAACAAAGCCAAAGAAAGCTCCAAGTCCCTAAATTTTGGGTTAAAAAAAAAACATAAAATACTGAAAAAGTTGTCATTTCTTCAATCCAAATTTCAAACATGGAGAGGAAAATCACCTTAGGAAATGCCATCCTGCCACTTCCAATTCGGTCTAATTCATAATTGTTGATTAAGCAACTACTGTGTGCACAATAAACAATCTTGATTTGAAAGAGCTCATTCTAATAAATAAGGAAGTCTATCAAGGTGATCATAGGAAAATGAAATAGGGATAATCCACAAGGCAGCTGTTAGCGGCTGAGAAGGATTAGAAAGACAGGTTAGGCTGGACCCCTGAGAATGTAAAGGCTAACACAGGAAAATGCTAGAAAGATAGGTTGGATTGGACCAATTGGAGAAGTTTGCAGCTGACCCTAGAAGGGACAGCATGGCTTAAAGTAATAGGACTCAGGGCAGCTAGGTGGTACCAGCCCTGGAGTCAGGAGTACCTGGGTTCAAATCTGGTCTCAGACACTTAATAATGACCTAGCTGTGTGGCCTTGGGCAAGCCACTTAACCCCATTTGCCTTGCAAAAACCTAAAAATAATAATAAAGTAATAAGATTTGAGTTATTAAATTGGGGTGGAGGGCAGAATGATCCTATCCAAACACCTTTGATTTCTCTGGTATGGAAAACTTTAGGTGTGGGAACTCCCTTCACTCTTCCAAATGGGCCCTTCACCTGTAACTTGTCTCAGGAGAGATTCCTAGGGATACTGAGAGGCCAAGTAAATTGGTCATAGTTCCAACACTTGTGTGTCCATTTGAACCTAGATCAACAATTGTGTTTCTGTGTCCATACAGCCATAGGCACCCTAAACATACAAATGTATAAGGGTAAACATACATGTGTGTATGTCTTAAATACATCTGTGTGTATATGTAAATGATCTATGTGTCTATAACTGTATATCTCCCCACTATGAATTTCTCCCTCAACAACTTGGGTTAACTCTTCAGAAGGTGGCTGCTCCCTTGGTTTCAAAGGAGGTAACCCTGTACATCACCACTCCCAAAATTGTAGCTCCCACAAGCCCCTACTAACGTATTTCCCTTAGCAGTCAGCCAGTAGACACAAATAGGTCAAAGTGAAGGCATTTACTAAAATAGTACGAATAATAGCTGCAAACATTCCCCTCATAAAGCTTCACTCTCCTTACAAAACACCCCACTTGCAGGATCATGATAGTGAAGTGGGCATGTAGGGAATACATGTTATAGTGTAAATTCTCAATCTCCTTTCTCTTCCCCTTGGTCCTCTTGGAGCCCATCTTGGGAGCAGCCTCTCCACAGCTTGGGTTGCTCACCTGGCTTCCCAGGATCTACTCTTCTACAAAGCCCAACTTTGAAATGACAGAATTCGTGTGCCCAAAGGGCAACAAAAATGTGCATCCCCTTTGACCCAGCAATACCACTACTGGGTCTATATCCTGAAGAGATGATGAAAAGGGGTAAAAGCATCACTTGTACAAAAATATTCATAGCAGCCCTGTTTGAGGTGGCAAAGAATTGGAAATGGAGTAAATGTCCTTCATTTGGGGAATGGCTTAGCAAACTGTGGTCTATGTATGTCATGGGACACCATTATTCTATTAGAAACCAGGAGGGACGGGATTTTAGGGAAACCTGGAGGGATTTGCATGAACTGATGCTGAGTGAGATGAGCAGAACCAGAAGAACATTGTGCACCCTAACAGCAACA
Organism: Macrotis lagotis; assembly: GCF_037893015.1. Taxonomy (NCBI): domain Eukaryota; kingdom Metazoa; phylum Chordata; class Mammalia; order Peramelemorphia; family Peramelidae; genus Macrotis; species Macrotis lagotis. The sequence continues at coordinate 15,807,288 of NC_133664.1, forward strand.
TGGGGGGTGATGATCAACCTGGATGGACTTGCTCATTCTGTCAGTGCACAATTTGGGGGTATCTGCGATGGAGAATACCATCTGTATCCAGAGAAAGAATTGTGGAGTTTGAACAAACACCAAGGACTGTTACGTTTAACCTAGGGAAAAAATCCTGTTATCTTTTTATGTAATTTTACTATCTCTTATACTTTATGTTTCTTCCTGAAGGATATGATTTCTCTCTCATCACATTCAGCTTAGATCAATGTATAACATGAAACAATGTAAAGACTAACAGACTGCCTTCTGTGGGGGGGGGGAGGAAGTGATATGGGGGGAATTGTAAAACTCAAAATAAAAATCTTTCTTAAAAAAACAAATAAACAAAAAGAAATGACAGAATTCTGTCTCTCTTGAGTAAATAACGACCTTTCTCTGCTGCCAGAAGTTTGGGAACTATTTCCTTCAAAATGTCTTTCCTTATCCATTTCTTTCTGAAGGATCTGTCTCTTCTCCTAGTTGGATGCAGATGGGCTTCCCTTCAAAACTATATGGCCATGAGACAGGGGAGGGGGAAGAGAGAAACCCTCTCCTCTCTCCAACTTTGTAAAAGATTTCTCCACATGCGCTCCTGACCTTCTTCCCTCACCCAGAGTCCTGAATTAGTCCATGGCTCAGCTATTTAAAGCCCTACAAAGGTGATTCCATTTTTGGCTCCCTCAAAGGGGTTATTCCCTTGAATTCTGCTGTCATAGAAAGAGGTTCACATTTCATAAAGAGATTGCCAAGTGTTAACAGTTTATTAATGCACCAACACCTCATTATTTCAGTTATCTATTATTTGTTTTCTATGATTAAACATGTAAAAGGAAGGAACCAAATCCCCACATCCTTATATGGACATATATGCACACACACACACACACACATACACACACACAAAGATACAACTGTGTGTACATGCATTTTTTTCAAGAAACAGGAACAGAATCAAAGAGCTAGAAGGAAACTAGGAGACCCCCAATGGGAGTTACCCAACAACACCCCCTGCTTAAAGACCTTGAGGCTCTAGACTAGCACCAAAATGACCATCCACCCAGAGTCCCATAGTCAAAATGAGCAGATTTCAAAATCCATATGGGTTAAATCCACTGCTGACTGTTCTGAGCCTCAGGAAACAGCAGCTACCTTACCATGGATAATGCCCAGGATCTGCCTGGTGGTGAATTAAATTGGCATCTCCCCAGTCCTGTTTCTAGAAGAGCATATCTTCCATGCCTTCCAACCCATATTTAGAATCAGGCGCTCATGATCTATGATCTGGATTTAGGACATTCAAAATCATCTAGTTTCCTCCTTTTGCAAAGAAGGAAACTGAGGACTAGAGAGGGTCTTCCCTAAAGTCACAAAGCAAGTTAGTCACACAGTCAGGACTTACAGATAAAGGCCTTTCATTTTACAGATAAGGGAACTGAGACCAAAGAGGTCTCATGGTCATGCTTAGGATACCAGACTGTAAAGCTGAATAGGAGTTTAGAAAGCACCTAGTGCAGTCACCTTCTATTTTACAGATGGAGAAACTGAGGCTGAGGGATGTCAGTGCTTTACCAGTGGTCATCCAGGTGGTAAAGAGTGGACAAAAGAATTGAATTCAGGTCCACTGAACCTTAGCTGCACCCATGATTAAAGATTAAGTTGGGGAAGAAGAGCAGGAAAGTAAGAAAATCATTTATTTATTATATGTCTTCTCTCCCTTTCACTGCCTCCTGCCCCCCTCATATAAATATAAACATATAAACAAAATTATCCAATTTATTATTTTGTTTATCTCTATCACTTGTTTAATCGTGAATTCTTCCCTATCCATAGATTTGATAGTTTCTTTCTTGCTACTCTAATTTGCACACAATGCTACTTCACATTCATTTGAAGTTTAGCTTGTTATGTGGTGTGAGATGCTGCACTACATCCAGTTTCTGCTAGACTGTTTTCTGATTTTACCACAGATTTTGTCAAATGGGGAGTCCTGGACCAAGTAATTGGGGTCGTTGGGTTTATTGAACATGATACTTGTGTTTCCTTGCTTCTGTATGTTGCACACTTAATCTGTTCCACTGACCAAATTCTATTTCTTCAACTGCTCCCATTTAAAAAAATGTTTATGACTTGTGTAAAATAGTTTGGTTAATGACAGATTTCCTTGCTGACCAGTTTTTCTTACTATTACCTCTGAGATTCTTGACCTTTTGCTCTTCCACATGAATTTTCCATGGAAAGGGAGCTTCTACCCAAACTGCTTCTCTCATGAAAACTGAGTTGACAACTTTCATCAGAAGAAATGGTGACATCTTGGGGTCAGAGATAAGAAAATGGCAACTTTTATCTCGGTAAATAGAGATCAAATGCCAATGAGACTCATCTGTCCCCACCAGACAGGGTGATTCAAATCCTTGCCCTTACCCTTATTACCTATGCAGTCTTCTCTGGGTGGGTGCCTTCCAATCTTCTAGAACCAAGCTTCTTTCTGAGGATGAAAAGGGAGGAGTGGAAGAAGGTTCTGCTGTGGAGATGTGTGATTTCTTCTTGTGGAAACTCCCACTGGGGGAAACTCCAGTGGAAAATTCATTATCTTGCAGAGAAGCTAAGTGGGCTCACTCCGCCAGCATGAGTAGGACACCCGCCCCACTGATCCTCAGCCCCTGATGCTGGTTTAAAAATATAGATAAGAATCAAAGCGATCTTGGATCCTCAAAGGAACAGCAGATCACTGATGAAGAGTTCTGTAGAAGGGACTTCAAAGGTCTTCAGTCCAATCTTATTTTATAGGGAAGGGGTTGGGGGGGGGGGGGACAGAGAGCCTTGTTGACTTGCTTCCAGTCTCACCGTTATTCCTAACTATCAATGCTAGAATGTGAACCTAGATTCACTGACTACAAATTCAAGCCTCTTTCCTGTGGGGAAGTGGATTAATCGGATGAATAGAATACCCAGAAAAAGCAAACCTTGAAACCATCCCCTCCTCCTCCTCACTTCAAAAATTAGATTGGGATGATTTACAACTCAAGCACAATGAAGGTAGATCAAGAAGGGGGGAGGGGTAGCTGAAAATCCTACCTGGCCAGTCTGAATTTATTTATTTAGGGTGTTTGTTTAGTTTAATTGGACATGAGAAGTGAGTTAGGGTTTTTTTTTTCTTCCTCCAAAAGACAGTTTATTCCTGAAGGCAGCAGGACAAATATGGGCCTCCCATTGTGGATATTCTGAACAGATCCTGGCTGCAAAGCCAGGGATTATGGGAAACCCACTTCCTAAATGCTTTATCTTCTACCTGAAATGCCAATGATCCTGCAGAAGCCATGTTTCAAATGAGGAGGGCCACAGAGATAGCCAAAGATACCATAGTTCCACTGGTTTTGATGACTGTTGTGTCTTCAAGTCTCAAAGAGGTAGAAAACCTCTAGAGTGAAAGGTTGAACTCAAAGTTTTTCCATTCAAATTATAGTATTGTTCCCTGCACCAGGGTGACCAGGCTTACAAGTGCTATTCTATAACCCTAGCTTTCTGACTGTCCTAACACCAAACTCGGAATAATTTCAGTCTTCAAAGTTAATCACCAAATGCTGACAGGCATGAGGCAATGGTAGAGTGTTTGACTTGAAATGAGAAAGTATAGGGTTGAAATTCAGCCTACAAGTTATATGAGGTCAGGCATATGATTTCCCTTGCCTGAAACTCAATTTTCTGATCTGTAAAATGAAAGGGTTTTTTCAAAGAGGAAAAGGACCCACATGTACAAAAATATTTGTAATAGCCTTTAGAATTGGATACTAAGGGGGTATCTATCATTTGGGGAATAGTTGAGTGAATTATGACATGAGAATGTAATGGAAAACCTTAAGAAATGATTAAAATAGAGGTCTCAGAAGAATTCATATGAATTGATATGGAGTGAAGGGAGCAGAAGCAGGGGAACAATTTATACAATAGCAATAATATCGTAAGGCAAAGAAGTGGGACCCATGTAATGCCCAACCACCATCCCAGAGGACCAATGATAAAGAATACTGCCCATCTCCTGAAAGAAAGAGAGGATGGCCCCATAAACACAAGGAGACATACAGCTTTTGAATGTGGCCAACATGGGGATTTGCTTTGCTTGACTGTATATACTTGTTTATATGGGTTTTGTATTTCTTGTTCTTTTTTTCTTTCCATTAGGGACAGGGGGAAGTGGAAGAAAGGAAAAAATAAATGCTTGCCAATTAAAAAACACAAAAGGGAGAAGACTTGAACTGATCTTTGGGATACAAATGGATGATTCTAATCTGTAAAATGGGAACAATAACAAGAATTCAAATGACTGGCATTAATACGCATTTTACGTACCCTTATCTCAACTGATCTTCTCAAATACTGTGAGGTGGCTACTAGTGTTCCCATTTGTCAGAAGAGGAAACTGAGACTCAGGGAGCTTAAAGGACCAAGGAATTCAACCCAAAGATTTGTTTTGAGGTCCCAAAGATAAACTGCATATTGTGAGTTTTGTCCATATTTAAAGTATTTCAATAACTATTGAATACATTCTACAAATTCTCGTTATTATTAAAATGTGCCTCCTGAAGCCAAGTATTATTAACTCTTTCCCCTCCACTCCCAAAAACTAGCAATACTTTATTTAAAAAAATAGTAAACAGAATCATTTCTTCATCGACTTTCAGAACTTAGACTCCTAGGAAATTTTGTTCCATGAAAATGAATAATAAATTCCAAAGTAAAAGTCTAACTCCCTTTTCTAACAGCTTTGAAGTCCTTCTGTCAAGAGAAGACTTGCTTCAATCTCAGGACTTTGACGGGATGGTGAGTAATGACCTCACTATCACAAAAGACATGAATCCCCGTCTGTCCAATAGCCTCGTCCCCCTTTCTTCTCCTCTCCACCAGATCCCCAGTTGCCATCCCTTCTTTATCTACCTTTGCCCCTATTTCCTTGCTGTTCTCCAAGCTTGACTTTTCAAGTACATGCCAAGGCTCAGCTTGGGTGCCCTCTCTTAGGGTTATCTTTCCTTCATCCCCTTTCCCAAACCATTCAAATTATCAGTGCTTGTACCCTCCTCAAATTATCTTGAATTTATTTATACATTCCCGTATTTCGACATTCAGAGAGGCACCGTGAGGTAATTAATGGATACTGACCTCTGGAATCTGGGTTCAAATCCTACTCCTAATATTATCTGTGTGATTCTGGCAAGTTACACAATCTCTTAGTTAATTAGGCAACTCCTACCTTCTAAACTGCAGAGAAAGTGCCAAGCTGCCTTAGTAATTTAATTAAATTAGCATCTAGAGTAGAAATAGTTAAATTTGTCTAACAGTAAAATGAATGAAATTCTGGCATCCTTTGCCCCAAACAACAGGTTCCTAGTCTTTCTATAAATTTTGAAGTGCAGTTAGTATCAACTCTTCTTTAAAAGGGGAGGGACAGGAGAGACAGAGGGGATGTATATAGCCCCCTCTGACCTCCAAGGGAGCCAACTTTCCTTCTGCTGTAACTGTTTTATTTCTCCATATGGTGTTCATTGCGCTATAAGAGGTTCACCTTTGCAAATGATGGGTTTTTGGAGTTGGCAGGAATCTTGGAGATCATTTAGTGTTCAAAGCATGCCTATGAAAAGCCCACCAGTGAAATATGGACCCTGAGAGATAAAGGGACTGAGGACACACATCAGCTGGTGGCAGAACCTGGGCTTGGCCACTAGAATCACAGTTTCTCTTCCATAATTGACAAATACTCTGTAAATTCCCACATAATTCAGCAGAAAGCCAGAATAATTCTGACAGAGGTCCCATTTTATTTGCTAGATGTGAGCTATTATTGTGGTCAGTGCCAATCTCCAGTCTTCTTGTTTTTTTTGGCTGATGAGATTTCACAGAATCTGATTTTTAGAACTGAAATGAGTCTTACCAATAATGCAGTTCTGTTCTTAGAATCATTCTTGACTCCTCCCTGTCTCTGACACGGGTTCACCTCCCACCCTCTCATTTCGAATCATTTGCCAAGTCCTGACCATTCTGCTTCCAAGACATCTCTTGAAAGAATCTGTCTCTCTCACCCCCAGGGTTCTAACTCTCATGACCTTTTGTCTACAATAGTAAACTCCTCATGGGTCTCCCTGCTTCTGCTCTCTCCCTTCCTTCACTTTCCATTCCCCTAGTTGTCAGGATCATTGTCTTGGCAAAGACCTATTCCTAACAATATCCTACTCAGAATATTCAGTGAGTTTTTATTTTTATTTAAGGCAGTGGGGTTAAGGGACTTGCCCAGGGTCACGCAACTAGGCAATTATTAAGTGTCAGATCAGATTTGAACTCAGGTCCTCCTGACTCCAGGGCTAATGTCCTAACTACTGCACCACCTAACTGCCCATTCAGAAGTTTTCTATTGCCTCTAGAATTAAACAAAAACTCTTCTTCCACAAAACCAGGATCCTCTATTAGGCAGCTCTTAATTCATTGTTATAATAAGTGATATGAGAAAAAGAATTCTAGATTTGGGTCAATTTGGGTTCAAATTTTGGTTTTGCCACCTATTCTTGTATGAGTTTGAAAAAAATCACCTCCCTGTAACTCAGTTTTCCCAGTGTGAAATAAGAGATCTGGATGACCTTCCATCTCAGAATCTATGATCCTTTGATCTGATTTTCACATAATTCTTCTTTAATAGCTCTAAGTTCCAGAAAAATTGAATAACTCGACCTGGAGAAAAATTTAAGAAAAATTCAAGTCTCTATGCAGAAAGGCAAAGGGATTGATATAGCAGTGTTTAAGGGGCCCCTTTGGTATGTGCTGCTTGCCCCTTGTCTTGTCTGTAATTAAAGAATGCCCTACAGTCACGTGGAATCCCCCATCCATGTGGTGACACCCCCACTGTCTTAGATTCCCGTGATAGCGGCAGCTAGCTGTCGCAGAGGATAGAGCACTGGCTGTGGAGTCAGGAGAGCAGGAGTTAGAATCCAGCCTCAAATACTTGACACTAACTAGCTATGTGACCTTGGGCAAGTCACTTAACCCTGATTGCCTCGCATCCAGGGCCATCTCCAGTTGTCCTGATTCATATCCGGTCAATGGACCCAGATAATTCTTGGAGAAGAAAGTGAGGCTGGTGATATGGCACAGCAGCATCTCACTCATGTCCAATTCATGTGCTTATCAGAGCATCACTTCCCTGATGACGCAGTCTTCTTTGAAAATGAAGGACAAATATTATTATCATTATTATTAGATTCCCATGAATTTCCTTTCTCCAAAGGCTCCTACATTGAATAAATGAATAGAAGAATGACTGAATGAAGATGACCCATGACATGAGTATCTGGCTTCTAGAAGACCTCACCATGAACCAGGCAGAAGCTCAAGTCCAAGCAGAAATATTTACTATGACTTTCATCACTGAAGATGAGGTAATTTTGAGATCTGACCAGAGCAACGATATGGGTGAGATTTAAGACTGACTTTCAAGGACAAAGTGAGGTTGAAGTCTGTCCCATGTGCACCAAACACTTTCTTCTTGTTTCTTTTCCTGGTTTCTTCTGGAGGGGATGTGGATGAAGTATCAAAAGACCCAGCTTTTCATCCCAGCTCTCCCGCTAACTCTGAGCCTCAGTTTGCTCATCTGTCAAATGAGGACAATGATGTCTAACTTGTCTCCATGGAAATGACATTATAAGAATCAGGCAGATCATACTAGAAAGCAATTTGGAATGAAAACAGAAAAGTCACTAACTTGCTCAAACCCTTTGGCTCAGAAATAACAAAACTGGGTTTGTTAAAATGGTAAAGACTTTAAGAAAGGTCCCTGATACAGCAATTTTTGTAACAGCCCCCAAAAAAAGGACAAAACAAAAACAAAAAATAGGAAACCAAATGGGCTCCTATTGATTAAGTGAAACAAACTGAGTCATCAGAAAATCATGGAATATGATCCCATCATAAGGAAGAGAGCAAATGAGGAATTCAGGGAATTGGAAGACCTCTATGAATGGATGAAGAGGGAAGCAAATGGAATGAGGAGAACAACACATACAATGACCACAATAATGTGGATTCAAACAGCATGAAAAGGCAGCTAAAACAAAGGCCAATGACCAATCTTGAGTCAAGTTGACAGATGATGAAGCAAACTTCTTGCTTTATTATAGAAAGGTGGGGGACTACAGGTGCCAGAAGCTGTATATACTGTGAGATTTATTATCTGGTTGGATTTGTATAATTTTTTCTTTGTTGTAAAGAAGGGTTTCTTATTCTGGTAGTGTATTGGAAGATGACAAAAATGCACTGAACTTTTTTTTTTGAAAGATCAAGATAGAATAAAATAGAAACTCTTATTCCTGCACAATTTGGCTCCAACCTAACTTTTTTTGTTTGTTTGTTTTTAGGTTTTTGCAAGGCAAATGGGATTAAGTGGCTTGCCCAAGGCCACACAGCTAGGCAATTAAGTGTTTGAGACCAGATTTGAACCCAGGTACTCCTGACTCCAGGGCCCGTGCTTTATCCACTGTGCCACCTAGCCACCCCTCCAACCTAGCTTTGAAGTTGCCCCTCTGCCTTGGCTCCAGCTGATCTTTCATTTGGCACATTCCACATGTTTCTCTCAACACAATCTCTCTTCTTGCTTTTCTTCTTCCTCCAAGGTTCAGTCAAGTTCTACCCCCTTTATAAAGCCTTTCCTGATTTCCCTCATTTTTTAGGCCTCTCCCCTTCCTCAAATTCCTTCTGTTGATTATTTATTGCATCCCCCCAGTAGAGACTTCACAAAAATTTGGTTAATTGGATTAAATGATCAAGTGGGTATGAAAAATATTGCTATCCTTACTGCCACTTTTGGTCTCCCCTTTGGATACTCCTGAACCAAATGTCATGGCTGCGGCGGGAAAGATGTAGAAAGATGGCAGGAGGGAATGGGGGAAAGTGAGATTTGAAATTTGGAAAAGGCAGAGTAAATCTCTCCTTTCTCTGCCCTAGGCTAGGGAGAAGGAGTTCCTGACAACAATTTGAGCTGGTTAGCTCAGCTCCTAGAAATGTTTTTGTTAACATTGGAGCAGGGTTTCCTGTTCTGGGGATATGACTTTAAGACTAAATGGAACCAAACCAACATCCTGAGTTAGGACGTTTTTAAGTGGAAATCTGGAGGCAGAGATCTTTACATAGATGATCTGTAAATACCCAATTTTCAGTGGGCACTATCATCTCAGGAATGACCTTGGTATGGGAAAACACAAAATGATTCTTCTCCATCTTCCTCCCTATAAAGTGACTCTCTCCCTCCATAGTTTTCAGGTCCTTTCCTGATTAGTTGAGACCAGTCTCCTGACAATCATAGACTTATAGGACTCCAAACAGGGGTTTCTTGGGAATGCAAAAAACAGAACTCATCTCCCTCAGATCAATGCCTGAGGTGCCTGTACACACAGTCACATCCTCCAAGCTTGGACTGACCACCAGATGCTACAAGGGCAGTTTCTCAGGATACCAAATCCTCTATGAGCTTCTTCATTCTATACATGTGAAATCACTGCTGAATGTGAACTCCTCTTGTTAAAGAACCTTTAGTAAGACTGGGAAGGGACGGATCAAAATTGCAGCACAAAAAGAAATCTTTGGGGTATTGTGAATTAAAAAAATAGAACAAACTGTAACCAAGAAAAGGCAACTGAGCCTGTGTCCCATGGTATCAACATGCAAAGGGAATAATAATTAAACATTTGCATAGGAGTTGCTTGATTGAATTTAATCCCAATTCTATGCTAGGATTATGAGGTTTAATCATCCGTCTTGTGAAGTCATACTTGGTCCCTAAGATGTGATCAATACATTTTAAAGGACATTATATCCACACAGTCTCTCTTCAGTCTCAAAACAACCCTGCAAGGTAAGTGCTGCAGGTATGATCCCCATTTTGCAGAGAAGGAACCTGAGGTGCAAGAGATGCCAGCACCCCGATAAATGCTCTAAACCTGAAGGCATTCCTTCCTTATTCTGAGTCCAGGGCTCAATACATTAGCCACACTGTAAATGATTATTCTTATTGGAGAAGAAAGCCCTCAGAATATTTTCAGGAAATCTGAGCTTAAAGACCATTCCCACCACTTTTACATAGAGTAGCATTCCCATACAGTCAGTACTGATTTGGCCATCCTTCCAAGGGTAATATTTTCCCTCAGATAAACAAGTCTAACAAATTCACCCAGAATTTTCAGTCCCCAGCATACTTTCCTTCAATATCAGACATGGTTTCTTCTAGTCCCACCTATTTTTATACTGTTTTTTAAAAAGGGTGTTCTAGCCAGCACAAACAGCTAAAAAAAAAAAAAAGCAGCCTGCTTTGGAGAATAGCATTCTGAAGTCAAGGAGATCTGAGTTCAAATCCTACCTCCAACATTTACTAGCTGTATGACCTTGAACAAGTCATCAACTCCTCATCAGTGAAATGAAAGGATAACAACATACCTGAAGCTCCTACATGAACAGGTTGTGCTGAGAATCATAGGAGCTTACTAAGATGGGGTGTCAAAGGGCAAGACCTCAAGTAATGTTGCTAAGATGCTCTGAGCCCCATATCTCTGTTAGGTGAGGACACCTCTTTGCATTAAAGAATCCATCAGTCCAAGTCAGAAACTAGGTGTCAACAAGGCCCAGGTATCTCTATTGAAACAATTAAAAGATATAAACCAGAGATGGATTAAATGAAAGCAGATCAGCCACCCAGCAATTGTCTTGTAGTTTGGAAGAGAATCAATCATCCCTTGTAGGTCTTTGATAAAATAACAATCTAGAATCTTATGTGCCAGGGGACCTCTAAAGGGCTTCATAGTGCATAAAATACTAGTTCAAATCCAATCTCAGACATTTCAAAGCTGTGTGACCCTGGGCAAGTCACTTAACCCTGTTTGCCTCAGTTTCCTCATCTATAAAATGAGCTGCTGGCTAAACTATTCCAGTCTTTCTGCTAAGAAAACGTCAGGTGTGCTCACTGTTAGACACTGAATAACAATTATGTGCTAAGCAGAGGACGAAAGGAAAAGCAAAAGACAGAGCCTGCCCTCAAAGAACTTACAGTCTAATGAGGGAGACTGGCCAGCTCAGTAACTCTGACCAGTTTCCTGAGAGGGAATCATCTAAGGGAGGAGAGGGAAGAGAGTCTCTGTCGCCCTCCTGCCCCCCATCAGAGGTTGACTTTGTAGGCTTCCAAAGGGAGAACAAACTGGACTTCCCATAGGCCTGGGAGTGGCATTAGAAGTCGCTTCAAAGCCTGAATGGGGAAGTAGAGAACCAAGGAAGAGCAGTTTCCTCTACAAGGGCACAGTCTTCCAGAGCTCAGCAGAGAGAGATGACCAAGGAGAACTTCATCAGGGCCCCACACAGGGAGAAAAGGACTTGTAAAACGCAGGAGCCAGGAGTTTCTGCTTGGCCACCCTCTAAATCTATTCTTTCCAGGGGGAGAGTGTGTCATAGACTTGGGAAAGGGGATATATTCTTAGTAAATGCCTCCTTTCTAAAAATAATTAACTCTGCATGTCTGGTAATCAATAGAGTATACTTTCAATGGGGGCTCTGGAGCCAGGGTACTAGGGGGAAAAAACTCATAGCTCCAGGACTCTCCCTAGAATCTTGAAAGGAGAAATAGTCAGCCACCATCTGGGAACCTAACATGCCAAAGTAGTGAGGCTTGGGAATTGGTCCACTGCAGCAGAGTTATAGATTTTACTGGAGAGGCCACCTAGTCTGGTCATCTACCTAGGTCCAACCTCCCTGGATGCCATAGCATGAACCCAAGGAGGCCACTGCTTGACTCCAAGCAGTGACTGCCCAGTCATAGATTTATCTCTAACACAAACGCAGCTCCTCCTCACCCATTACATCGCAGCATATGCTTCTCCACGCCCCTCACAGGAATCCAAGGTCCCAACATTACCTTTGGAATTCATGGCAGCTTCAAAGGGGGTATTGGGAAAATCAGTCGCCCTCCCTTCCCAGTATGGAAAAAAAAAGACTATAGAAGTGGCCAATCAAAAGAGTCTGGAGACCCCTCATTTAGGCCAACCCACTCATTTCAGAGATGAGGAACCTACACCTAGACCTGATAAATTACAAATCAACAGAATCCATTACTGAGCCCGGCCATGATGTTGGCCCCTCTGATGCCATCTACTACCCCTCTTCTCTCTGTGGCAAGGGATTCACCAACTTTAAGTGGTTTATAAATGTTAGTTATTACTGCCTAAACTGAGAAGAAAGCTGCTTCCCTTCAGGACTGTTTTCCACAATAGTGTCTGAGGTCAAATTTGAACTCAGGACTTCCTAAGTCGTGACTGGAACACTCTATCCACCTCCCCACCTACATGCCTCTAGATAGTTTCCAAAGGGCTTTACATTCATCGTTTCATGCTATAGTTCTCCTACCTCATAGATGAGGAAATTGCGGCTCAGAGACATCGTGTCACTTCCACTACTAGGCTATGTCAGAGGCGGGATTCTAATCCACCACCCTGGAACCCAGCATCCTTTCAGCAGGATCACTTTGCCTGTTCATTTTATACTGATTACCACTGAAATCCTTTCCACCTCTACTTCAATGCTTCTATGGATATAAGCATCCAAATAATAACAATAGTTTCCGCAAAGTCTGAAGGAAACATTTCAGATGGGGAATTTCAGAATGGAGACTTGTGTTTCTTTCTGACTAAAATTAATTTTTTTAAATCACTTTGTTCCATAAGGTAAGTCTTCTGTTCAATCGTTTTTAATAGATATAAATATTTTATTTGTTTTCCAATTATATACAAAAGTAGTTTCTACCAATCTTTTTTGCAAGGTTTTGAATTATGCCATTTTCCCCCCTCCCTTCCTTCCCTCCCTCCTCCCCTCAACAAAAGGGAATCTGATAGTCTTTACATTTGTTTCTATGATAATCATTTCTGTTCAAACTTTTAAAAAATTCTTACATATTTATTTTTGTTGCCAGTCTCTAAATTGAGATGAAATAAAAGCAAAAAAAATTCATAATAAAGGCACTTCTTAATCAATCCCCATTCAGTGACATCAGAAAAATGTTACATATAGGCTAAGGCATATTATTTATGATCACATGTGTTTTTTACAGTGTTGGTCAGCAGTCTAAATGATGACTCTGTTCTTTACATTGAATAATTGAGTTCTAGGCAAAAGTTTTCCTGGGCAAGTGCACGTGCACAGAAAACTGGACATGTGAGATGAACATAGAACAAACTCACGGAAATCCCTGCCCACATAATTATGACATTCAGAGCTGCAACCAGGGCAGGGTGACTGAGGCTTTGCCCTTGGGTGCTGAAAGTTACAGGGTATCAGTGCACATATCACTTTTAGTCCTTTAGTAACTGGGAACAACAGAACTTGGCTCCTGTTTAGCCAGAATTGCTGTCCTTCTGGGAGAGGAACACTGAGACCATGCTGTGATGTCTTACTTGCTTGTGAATTGGGCTGGAGTGAGGCAAAGCTACAAAGTCGTCCTCTTCCCTCTCTCTAGAGTCCTTGGGAATTCAATGGAAAGACACAGGTCAAGATGACTGGCGATGACCCAGGAGCCCAGGACGAAGAATTAATTAAACTAGAAACTGCCAGACATTTCCTAGCTCATTTCTTCTCCAAGCACAAAGGCACCACATTGACCTAGAGGATCTCTTTCCTGCACTCAGATCATAAGCTAGTGACCGGGGGTCTCTATCCATAATTTCTCTATTCCTCTACATTGTTTAAGGCATTTGATTTGAGGGTCAAGTTCAAGCTTTTATGGCACAAAAATGAGAGATCAGAGTTACTGCTCTGATGACATTTGCTTTTGAGTGTGGGGTCTAACAAGGCCAAACTACTAGCGTCTACAGTTGGCTTTGGCAGTATGGTATGACCTCTTCTGGACTACATTAACTAGAGTTCAGCAATTAAATTCATTTTAAAAATCTTTTTCATTAAATCTTTCTTTTGTCAGTTTCATACTAAGGTCAACCTTCTCTTCCTTTCACCTTTCCCCTTCCATTGAGAAACAAAGGGGAAAAAAACCTGTAGAGTCAAAGCAGAACAAATTCCCACCCTGGTCAGTGTGCTTAAATCTAGCAAAAAATTATTAAGCATCAACTATGTGCAAGATTAAAACAATAGACTTGGTTGCTGTTGCAAGCAGTAATTTGTTATGCCACTGCCTTTTAAAGGACATCATACTTTGAGAGGCCAAAGAAGTCTGTCCACAGTTGTGATTATAATCTGGCATCATCTGTGCAAAGATGCTGCGTGGCATGCCTTGAAATTTTGAAAAACAAGACATTACTCAAACATCCAACAATAGGACAATTGTTAAATAAGTTAAGAAACGTGAATATAATGGGATAATACAATGCAATTAAAACTGACAGCTATAATATCTATTAGGACATCTGGAAAGACTTTGTAAAAGCAGGCAAAGAGGAAAAGAGCAGGACCAGAAGAGGCCTATCCACAGTCATCATGATCAGGAAAGAGGAAGTCTGAGTGAGAGAGACTGAGCAAAGGGAATGGCCAGAATCTTTCTTTCACCCCACAAATGCCCTTGTCTTTATTTAGTATAAGCCACTTTGTATATATATTGTCTTCTTGATTGAAATCTTAAATCCTTGAGAGGAGGAGTTATTTTTTAATTTGTATTTGGCCCTCTGGTGCCCAACTCCTAAACTGGTATACAGTAAGGAATGAATGAATCAATTAAAAAAAAAAGCATTTTGTAAGCACCTACTATGTGCTCAGATACTAGACCAAACTCTTGGGCTACAAAGACAAAAAATGAGACAGCTCCTGCCCTCAAGAAGCTTCCATACTCATGAGGGAGATAGCACATGGGAGAATGTGGCAACCAGGGAGGGACATTAAAGGGAAATAAATTGATGCACCTCCAAAAGCAAGGACTATTTTAATTTGATTATAGTTTGGAAGTTGGAAGTGGGGAGGTGGAGGGAGAGCTGGAAGTTGTCTTTGACATTCTGGATGGTGAGACCAAGATGTGGGGGGTGGGAATGGAGACAAAGTGAAGGTTACTGGACCAGCCAAACAGAGAGGGGCATGAGAGGCTCTCACAATCCAGAGAGCACAGGTCCCATATCAGAAGTCTTACAGACAAAAGGTCCAAGTCCTTTCTGAAAGGCCATCCTCCCTAGACCTAGGAAGCTTATTTGTTGGTTTATTTTTAAAAATAGTTTTTATTGTTACTGTTTGTTTTTATGTGGTCTGTTTCCCCTACTTATTTGGTTGATTGATGAGTACTTAGCCTGTAACATTGCTAAGATCATTCATTCATAGAATCAATTTAAAACTAAGTTGTTCCTAAACAAGCTTAGTTAGCTGCATTGATGTCCCATGTAGCTCTTTTAATAAAATGTGTTTTTAAATCAACATCTTTTAAAGCTGATTTTGTCTATTCCCTAAGAAGAATGCACATTTACATCCCATTTTTGTTTTATAAAGTGCTTTCTTCACAAAAGCCCTCTGAGATAGGAAGAATAAATATTTTTATTTATTTTTACAGATGACAAAAGTGAGGTTCAGAGAGGTAAAAGCATTTTTCCAAGTCCAAGAAAGTGATAGAGGCCACACTTGAACCATGCTGGCTGAGTCCAGGTCCTAATATTCTTTCCACTGTACTGAACTACATACAACTGGAACATGGGGAAACTGGCCAAAAGGCCAATACAGGTGAAGTCAACTGATGAGTGTGGTCAGAATTCCTGCACTGGCATTGTCAATACAAGTTTGGTGACAGACTGGTTGTCTATTGTCCAAGAACCAGCCTAGCCAAGTGTGCAAAGGGCAGCTTTAGTCATAGGGACTTTTTGTCACCTACAACTCTCAAAAACCAAGTAGTGAAGTGGCAAAAAAGAATCCCCCCAGATGAAATCACAGGTCCTTGAAGTGGCTGAATTTGGGAACTTAACTTTCTACAAGACTTCAAACCCTCAATTATTCAATCAATCAACCAATCTATGGATTTAATGAAGTTTTAAATATACAACAAGAAAATTTAATCCTGTGATCTCTTTAGAAGTTGTGAAGATCTTTGACTGAATCAAGGAAATAAAGCAGTGTGATGGGCTAAGAACTCCAGTGTTAGAGAATGTCATACATTAGTGAGGTCAGTACTAAGTGGTTCAGCCAGGGAAGATTTCATTTCCAGAGGGGAGAGGATTCTGGTTGGACCCAAAGTCCTTGAGAGGAACTCCCACAAAGGAGAGGAAACACAAGTTTCTCCCTCTCCTAATGACCATGTTTTCAGAAAGAAGGGACCAACAGGGGACAATGCATCCAAAGTAGATAAAACCACACCAAGGACAAACTAAGGATGTCAGAAAATAGTCACTCAAGAGAATAAGCAGCTTCACAGAATTTGACCCCCATCCCCACCCGTAGTGATGGAGAAAATACTGGCCTCTAGAAAGGGACCCAAACTTGGAGCACATTGGAGAGCTCCACTAAGGGAGAAAAAGGAATCAGTCCTTTTGAGGTTCTCTTTGTCCCATGTGTTTTGATATATTTTTGTATTTTTAATTCTGAGTCCACCCTCCCCAGGTCAGAAGAGTGTGTCCTGATTTGGTTACATGTTCTGAACCCACCGTTCTTACTGCACAACCTTAGCAACTATCCTCTTCTAAAATCTAGTTGATGCTGTTGACTGATAATCCTTGGGCAGAACCCTTGATGGGAGCTCGTGAGTAAGGTACTCATAGTTCCTCATAATAGTCAACTCTCTTCTTTTTTTTTCTTTTTTTTGCAAGGCAATGAATGGGGTTAAGTGGCTTGCCCCAGGCCACACAGCTAAGTAATTATTAAGGGTCTGAAGTCGGATTTGAACTCAGGTCCTCCTGGCTCCAGGGCCGGTGCTCTATCCACTGTGCCACCTAGCCGCCCCCAACTCTCTTCTATTGGACATAGACAATGCAAGTTGGAATTGGGGAATGAGTCCCCAGGTTACATTTGTTTCTGAGTTTGGCAGAAAAATTTGAATAAATCATAGAATCCCAGAGATGGAAAGAAGGAACTACCCAGCCCTCTAGTCCATTACCTAAGCAAGAACAACCGCCTTATAATAATGCTGGCAAGTAGGCGTCCAGTCTTATCTGAAGACCTCTAAAGAAAGAGAACCTTCCAAGACAGTCCATTCCACTATGGAGCAATTCTAGTCATTAGGAAGTTGGCCCTTGCTTCAACTTTTCATTTGTCTCTTCATCACTTCTACCCAATACACCTAGTTCTTCTCTAAGCCTAATCCCTTCTTGCTATGAGAGTCCTTCCAACCCTTGAGGAAAACAATTATTTTCTTCTTCTAAATGACAATCTTTCAAGAATTTGATACAGTAATATTTCTCTTCAGTATTCTCTTCTTCAGGCTAAAAATTCTCAGTTCTTTCAGCCAACCAGCATGGCATGAGGTTGAGGTTCCTGACCATTCTAGTTGACCTTCTTTGGACACTTTCCAGCTTGTCAATGTCCTTCCTAAAAAGTACATCTAACATAATAGAACACAATGTTCCAGATGTGGGACAACCAGGGTAAAGTCTGGCTCTAACCTTTGACTGATGAGGTCTCCCCAAAGTTTCCATTTTGAGGAAATTCCCAGTCCAGCCATGTGCATTCCTTCACCCCCATCTTAACTCTGCTCCTAAATCTGTGAATTCCTCCACAACCCCCATCCCTTGCTTGTTAGATCCCTTTGTCTTTCCCATTGTGAGTCCTATATGCTGTCTTCCCTATTAGAATGTAATCTCCTTGAGGGCAGGGTCTTCTATTTGTTCACCTAGCAATTATTGCTGGGCACATTGATAAGTGCTTGCTGACTTGGTTATAGTACCTGAAAAAGAAACAATAGGGCAGCATCTTCTAGAAGAGGTAGGGCACCTGTCAGGAAAGAAGTGCCCTGAGTTCCATGCTCACATGAATCTCCAGTGAAGAAAGTTTCCTTTCTCTTTTACAATAACCAGTTGAATCGGGTTTTATGTCCAGACCATTGACAATAAGGGCAGTATCCCAAGTTAAAAAAAAAAAAACTGTCCTTATTTTGAGACCCAACAACCCTTTAAAGAACACATATCCTGATTCCTATTATTACAACAATAATAACTCTCTCATTTTAATGAGATTAAAGTCTATTTTTTAATAGATTATGTGCTAAAAATTTAGAATTTAGGGCACGTTTTGCCATAGAAACAATCTTATCATTGGTAGTTGGGTTCCCATGCTGGTCAGCAAAATGTCTATTGCAGCAAAAACTCTGTCCATTTGTAGTCTAGAGAAATGAGGGCCGGTTTTGGAACCAAGGGTCCTGGGTTTGAATTCTCAATGAATTCCTTATTATCTGTGTGATCTTGGGTCAATTCATTTCTCTCTGTCCCTCAGCTTTCTTCATCCTTGAAATGAGGTAAAATTATATATATATAACCTTTAAGGTCCCTTTTGGTCAAAGACACTATGCAATGATGAATAAAAGAAAGTTATATTATCATAATACTAGCAATTAAAGAACAAACAATAAAAATATTAGAAATTAAAATTAATAAAATATTAGCCATTAAAGATAAAAAGTGGATGTTCTAATCATAAGTTTGGAGGGTATAGGAGATTGTCTAATCTTTCCTCTTCATTTTAAGAATGTTAATGAGGACAGTGAACTAGGTCTAAGGAATTGTAAGACTTCACCAGGTCCCCTCCCCGCACACATATCCCAATACCCTCAATTTTGTTGAGTTCTGCCTTGGAGCTTATTAGAATTCCAAGGTAATTTGCATGGCTCTCACAAAAACAGCCAGAAACTTTAGGAGGGGTTAAAAGGAATTTACTCCCCTTAAGTTAAATACCAAGTAAGTCTGGATGAATTCCCAGAAGCCATGGGAATCTGTGAAAGAGTAATTAATACCTCCTGGGCAACTCCAGGTCCTAGGGAGGTAGCTCTGCCCTAATTCCAATCGATAGGCATTTATTAAACTCCAACTGTAGGATTGTCATTTTTCTAGGCTCAAGCATTTATTCATAGTCCCTGTCCTCCAGAAGCCTTCGTGGTGATGGGGTTGGGGGTGGTAGTGAAAGACAAGGGGTGTGATTGGAACACATACACAGTAAAGTCAAGACATAATAAATTCCTATTGATTTGGAGAGGCTATACTAAGAAGTAGGGAGAATAGGGAAAGGCTCCATGTAAGTGAGCCTCAAAGGCAAGATGCCAGCATCAAACTGCTCATCATCACTCCATCTTTGAAGTTGCTCCTTTTCGCTATTCTTAGCCATGCCATGGGTTTGTGGCTTCTTTGATTCTTGTTATTGACATCTGTTACTAGATTTCTTTTCCATCAAGTTGTTTCCACCTGTTGGAGTCTTTCTGTTTTAGGAGAGCCTTCTCCCTCCAAAGAAATGGCATCATTCTTGGATGAGACTCTTCTAAACCTTGGGCTAATTAATATATGTTCATCTGAGCTGGGTTGGTACAGAAAAGGGTCCCTTATCTCCAGAATCTTAAATCCTCCCTCCCTCCCTCCCTAACAACCTAGTGTCCCTTCAGTGCAATTTTCCCTAGTCTTGGTTAATATTTAGGTTAGGGTGAGGGAATTCTTTTCAATTCTTATCCTGGCAGTGGTATCTTATGATATGGGGGAAGGAATAACAATGGTTAGAAAACACCCAGTAGACTGAAGGGAGTTTTTTTTTCCCTATCCCCTGATATAATAATGTGATTTTTTTATTGATTTGTTCTTAATAATGCTAATTATGCTGATAATTTTATTAATTTTAACTATATTTTTGTATTCCTGATATAAATTGTCCTTAGTCAAAATTAATAGTTATTTAGTTATATTGTTGTGACCTTTTTAATAATATTTTTTCAAATATCAAATGAGATTTTATATGCCAAATCTTTTTTGCAAATCTTAAAGCACTGTGGTTAGCTATTACATTTTTATTTAATTAGTCTATTTATCTATATAGTATATATTATAAATATATGGTTATATTATATTTATCTAAAAATACAAAGTAACCATGTATCTCATATATAGAGATTAATAAATAGACAAATAATACATTTATTAAGTGTATACTATAGAAGTACAAACCCAATAGATAGTTTCTCTCTTCAAGAAACTTACAGTCTAAGGGAAGAAGAAGGTATAGTTTGGAGCTGGTGACCAGGAAGTAAGACAGAGGTTTGTTTATAGTGAAGGAAAAACTATGACTTTTGTCTGCTTTATCCCTCCCTGGTTTGAATATTGGAACCATATTTATGTCATAGGAAAAGTTTGCTATGGTGCCTTCTTTCTTGATTTTTGAGATGATCATATTGAATAAAGGAATCATTTGTTCATTAAACATTTAACAGTATTTAATTGTAAATCCCCTCTAGAGAATGATTTTTTTTTTGTTTGGGGGGTTCACTTATGGCTTGCTTAATTTCTTCTTTTTTTGAGATTAAATTGCTAGATTCTCTTCTTTGTTAATGTATTTTATATTTTTTATATGTTTGATTTGAAATGATATCCATTTCTTTTAAGTTTTGTAGGGTGATATAAACTTGACTATAGCAGTTTCTTATGATTTTTTTTAAAAATTACCTCTTCATTCACAGTATACTCTCCCTAAAATGGAAATTAAGGGGGTTTTATTGCTAGATCTCATTATATTAGAAGCATAAATTATCAGAATTATCTGTTACTAGTTAAGAAATACCATTGGAGTACAGATAGCTGGAATAGATCAGATAAATAAGATCTAGAAAACAATACAGTAGTATAATATTTAATAAATCCAAGAACCTGAGCTCCTTTGGAAGGAAATACTTATCTAACAAGAAATGCCAGAAACTCTGAAAACATTTGGTGGAAAATCAGTTTAGAATAGCATTTTAAATCTATACCTCTATTCATCCCAGTGGGATACATGATATGAACATTTTTTTAAAAAATGAAAAAATAGAGAACAATGAAAATTTATGTATTTGATACCTGAAAGTTAGGAAAGAATATGAACAAGTCAAACAATATAGGAGAACATATAAACAAACAATATAAAAGAAAGACAGACAATTTTTGATTGAGTAAAATTACATTGTTTTTGCACAATTAAAATTAGTGCAGCTAGATTAAGAAAAAAGATACATGGGGCGAAAGGATATTTGCACTGCGCAACTCAGAAAACTGACACCCAAAATGTAGAGAAAATTGATTTAAAAGTATATATCATTCCTCAACAGATAAATACTCAAAAGGTATGAGCAGAGTTTTTAAAAAAATATAAATAATCAGCAACTAGCTGAAAAAATTGTTACACAAATAATCAGAAAAAATACAAATTAAGATAATTCTGAGATATCTCATACCAATCAAATTGGAAGTAGGCACATTCAGTAGTGGAAGGGTTGCAGAAACAAACAAACTAATACATTCTTAGTGTAGTTTGGAACTGTCCCTACCACCCTAGAAAACGATTTATGCAAGAAAAGTTACTAAATTGCTCATTCCCTTTGACTCAGATTTCTCACTACTGGGATTATACCCAAGGGAGGCTAATGATAGCAAGAAAAGACTCATACACATAAAAAATATTCACAACAGCATTATTTATAATAACAAGAAGACAGCAATGAATTATATGTCTAACAATTGGGGAATGGCCAACCAACTATGTTATATGAATGGAATGGAACTTTTTTGCTGTAAAAAGGCAGGGAGGATAGGATAATTGTCCTCAATTATCTGAAGAGCTCTCATATAGAAATGGGATTACAATTGTTTTGCTTGGCTTCAGACACTAAAATGCAGGAAAATGGGTGGAATTTTCAGACAGGAAGGTTTCGGCTTAGTACAAATCAAGATGTTCCAACCAATCTATTCCAAGATGGAGTGGGCTTTATGATGAGGCAGTGAATTCTCCAGGACTGGGCAGGGGGAGAGGTATCTACACAAAGGTTAGACAGCCACTTGTCAACATGTTGTACCAGGGATTCCTGTTCAGATGTGACTTGAACCAGACCGTGTCTGAGGCCCGTTCCATCTCCAAGATTCTGACGTCTTCAACTATCTGGCACTATTTCTTTCCAACAGAAATCTGCCAGAAGCTACATCTGGAGACTAAGATTTTCCCTTATTTGACTCAGAGACAGGACACCTCGATTCTCTAGGTATGGGACATGGACAGTTTCTTAATCTGTTCAATAGGGGTGACACCTGTGACACCTGCCTCACAGGGGTATCAGGAGATTCAAATGAAATAATAGCTGTAAAGTTTCTCCACCACTGAGGTCACACTCAAGAGCTAGAAAGGGACCTCAAAGACCATCTTGCAAACTATGGAGTACAGCATAAATGTCAGAGATTGCTATGATTTCATCCAAATTCCTTTTTTTAAACAGATGAGGAGACTGAGATCCATAGAAGTTCAATGATTTTTCTAAGATCTGTATGATAATTTTGCAAAAAAAAAAAAAAAAAATCGGTGCCAGAGCCAAAATCCAAGCCTAGGCTCTTCGAATCAGAACAGAGACAGTTTTTCACTGGGTTCTAAGCTCTTTGAAAATTAGGATGGGGGGGGGCAGCTAGGTGGTGCAGTGAATAGAGCACCGGCCCTGGAGTTAGGAGTACCTGAGTTCAAATCCGACTTCAGACACTTGATAATTACCTAGCTGTGTGGCCTTGGGCAAGTCACTTAACCTCATTGCCTTGAAAAAACCTAAAGAAAATTAGGATGAGGGTCTGACCATCCTTCTGAGGCTCTGAACCTTTATATGTATTACATGTGCCTTGACTTCTCACCAAACAAATGATATGGAGAGAAATTTTCTGGATTTAAGACCATGGATATTTCTTTATAGTCAAAATATCTCAAACGCAATATCTTTATTGTCTTCTCTTGGATGTTGAACTCTAGGCAGCTGCTTCCCTTATCTACCCCCCCCCACACACACACACACGTGGACACATGCACACAAGCCTACAAATGTTAGTCTTCTGATTCCAATCTCTTTCACAATCCTTTTTATTAAGAAGAACAATGAAATTTATGTAAATGAAAAATAGCAATGAAAGGACATTTATATTAAAAAAGAAATGATATTTGTATTTTTCTATCATGAGTTCCCAAATACTATTTGCTGCATAATAGCTCTGTGCTGATGGTCAGCTCCCCATCTCCCTCCCTGGGTTGATTCATTGCATATGGTCTCTAGGGTCCCTTGGATTTTGATGCTCTAAAAGTCCATCTTTCATTATAGGAGTTACTACAAGCAGTCTCCATAGAACTCATCTAACCCTCACCATCCCCACCTTACAAAGGAGAAAGCTATCAATGCCAGAAAGGGGAAATGACCTGCCCGTGGCCACACAGGCAGAAGCAGAGTTCAGTGCAGGTCCCCTGGTCTACACTTCACCAAAGCAAAGAAACCTTTGATCTCTCCTTTAACATACAGAGGCTAAGCCTGGATTGAACGACAGAGGGTTTTTAGGAAACACTCATAGAATCACATAGGATTCTATAAATAGTGGGACTATCTGGGCAGCTGCCAGGTGCCAATCTGGGCGCAATGGAGAATGTAGCACCGTGACCTTGAGAACAGCTGTGTGTAACTTTCCCAAGGAAAGACTCAGATGAGTGCATTTTTGGAATTAGTATTAATTTCTAAATGAATATTATTTCATCCATGGTCCTCATTACTGTTGGCTTTTAGAATCATAGATCTAAAGCTGGAAGGAATCTCAGAGGCCACCCCTCTTATTTTACAAAGGAGTAAACTGAGGCCAAGAGAAGTTCAGTCTCACAAGTAAGAAACCATATCCATGTTAGAATGCAAATTGCTTGTGAGTGAGCATTATTGATTTGTTCTCTCTCTAAACCACATGTGATTGCCAGGAAGCCTGGAGGTTGGGAATTTTGCTTCTGGTGAGCAAGGGGACAAAGAGAGGGAGAGAGAAAGGGAGTGGAAATGAAGGTTCAATGTTAGGAACAGAGAAAATTTCCAGCAAGGAAAGGCTAAAGAGGGAGCAGGCAAGGCAGGAAGATCAGCTCTCAGGTCTGGGGGAGACCTGGAGATCCCCTATTCCAGCATGATGTTGGAGGAAAATGAGGGTCCAAAAATCATCTTTTAAATGTTTTTTAAAAGACATTTTGCTAAGTCCTAGAAATATAAAGATGAAATAAGACATAGTTCTTGACCTGCTTATGATTTGGTAAGGAAAATAAGACTTGCACAAAATTAGTCAGAGTCCTAACTAGCAGTTCTTTTTTTTTCATTTATTGTTATTAAAGATATTATTTTAGTTTTACAATTTTCCCCCAATCTTACTTCCCTCCCCCCCACCCCCACGGAAAGCAATCTGTCAGTCTTTATTTTGTTTCCATGTTGTCCATTGATCCAAATTGAGTGTGATGAGAGAGAAATCATATCCTTAAGGAAGAGACAAAAAGTCTAAGAGTTAACAAGATCAGACAATAAGATATCTGTTTTCTTTTTCTAAATTAAAGGAAATAGTCCTTGAACTTTGTTCAAACTCCATTATCTGGATACAGCGGGCACTCTCCTTTGCAGACAGCCCAAAATTGTTCCCGATTGTTGCATTGATGGAATGAGTGAGTCCTTCAAGGTTGATCATCACCCCCATGTTGCTGTTAGGGTGTACAGTGTTTTTCTGGTTCTGCTTGTCTCACTCAGCATCAGTTCATGCAAATCCCTCCAGGCTTCCCTGAATTCCCATCCCTCCTGTTTTCTAATAGAATAGTGTTTCATGACATACATATACCACAGTTTGCTAAGCCATTCCCCAACTGAAGGACATTTACTGGATTTCCAATTCTTTGTCACCACAAACAGGGCTGCTATAAGTATTTTTGTACAGGTAATGTTTTTACCCTTTTTCCTCATCTCTTCAGGGTAAAAACCCAGTAGTGGTATTGCTGGATCAAAGGCTATGCACATTTTTGTTGCCCTTTGGGCATAGTTCCAAATTTCTCTCCAGAAAGGCTGGATGAGTTCATAGCTCCACCAACAGAGTAATAATGTCCTAGATTTCCCATAACCCTTCCAACTGGTCATATTGGCCAGTCTGAGAGGTGTGAGGTGGTACCTCAGAGAAGTTTTAATTTGCATTTCTCTAATAATTAATGATTTAGAGCAATTTTTCATATGGCTATGGATTGCTTTGATCTCCTCATCTGTAAATTGCCTTTGCATATCCTTTGACCATTTGTCAATTGAGGAATGGCTTTTTGTTTTAAAAATATGACTCAGTTTTCTGTATATTTTAGAAATGAATCTTTTGTCAGAATCATTAGTTGTAAAGATTGCTTCCCAATTTACTACATTTCTTTTGATCTTGGTTACAGTGGTTTTATCTGTGCAAAAGCTTTTTAATTTAATGTAATTGAAATCATTTAGTTGGTTTTTGGGGATGTTCTCCAACTCTTCCTTAGTCATAAACTGTTCCCCTTTCCATAGATCTGACAGGTAAACTAGTGCTTGATCTTCTAATTTGCATATAGTATTGTTTTTTATGTCTAAATCCTGTATCTATTTGGATCTTATCTTGGTAATGGGTCTAGCTAGCAGTTCTGGAAGCCAGGACAACCTTCACAAAATATAGGGTCAGGCAGTACAAAATACACTCTCAGAATGATTTTTAAGAAAAGTTCATTGGTATTAGGGATCGTGGCACATGGCCTCATAGTGAGGGACAGGTACATGGATCCCAGGAATAAAAATCTCAAATCACTATAAGACTGTTGCTGGGGACCCCATGTCTACAGAGAGAAGGAAACAGGGAAGGATTGGGCCCCAGAGAAGTTGGATTGTGTTAATCAATTATTTTTTAATTTTTAATTTTTTTTTTTTTGGTTTTTGCAAGGCAATGGAGTTGTTACTTGCCCAAGGTCACACAGCTAAGTAAGGATTAAGTATCTGAGTTCAGATTTGAATTTAGGACTCCAGGGCTGTGCCTCAATCCACTGTACCACTTAGTTGTCCCACAATTATTTTTGCCAAGTATCCCACTCAGCTGTTTCTTCCTAGTGGAAAGAGCACATGTACTGTTTACTTACACTTTCTGAATTTTGGTGCCCTAGTTCATTGCCCCAATTGCCTCACCTTAATTATGACTCTGCCAATAGTTACTATATAATTAATATGATGAACTCCATGTAAGATACCTGATTAGAAGCACGAGCCAGTGTTCTTTCCACTATACCACTGCCTCCCTAAAGTCAGTTCAGAACAATCTTGACTCCTTCTAAGGGAGCTCTTTTACATTATTCAGTACCTTTCTAGTGCCCTCAAGCTCCCCCAAAGTCATTCAGTGACTCTATTGATTAATGCAAAGCAGAATATCCCCTTGGGGTCTGGTCACCAACATTTTAGAAAACAGGAGGAGGACTGTGTGCAAATTTATGGTCCTGTTCATAGCCATCTGGGCACTGTGAGTGTCTGTCTGCACCAAGCTTCTCAAGGGCAGGTTTTCCTGTGAAGATTTACAACCTTTCTCAATGAATACTATTTCCTGATGGGGGAGAGAGGGAGAGTCACAAGGACTGGGTTACCAGCCCTGAAATCTTGGGGATTTCTTAGAACAAGCACTACCCACAGAGCCCAGACTGACTCTCAGCTCAGAAATTTCCATTAAAAAAAAAAACCACATACCTCATGGCAGAGGAGAGACAGCATATTCAGAAAGCAGACATGTCCAAAGGGAGTCTCCACTTACTTCCAATTGACACCTACAATCTTAGATTTTTCATATGACAAAATGCTCTTTCCCCTTGGGTTATGAAGAGCAGACAGTAGCCAGAAATCGAGGAGAAAGGGGACCAAGAAAAGGGGAAAATGGTTTTCAAAAAAAAAAAATACTTTTTTCCAAATATCTCCAGAGTTTTCTATAGCAAAAGATTTCAAATTTGTTCATTTTATGAACAAATGAAGGCATGTATGGGTTTTATATTTCTAAACTAGCAAAGGAACTAAATTTGAATGGGATGCTCAAAAAATATAAACATATATAGATAGGAGTCTTTAGAAGCCAATAGGTGGCACAATGGATAGAGTGCTGAGCCTGGAGTCAGGAAGATCTGGGTTCAAATCCAACCTCAAACAATAGCTGTGTGGCCTTAGGCAAGTCACTTCACCCTGTTTGCCTCAGTTTTCTCATCTGTAAAATGAAATGGAGAAGGAAACGGCAAACCACTCCAGTATCTTTGCCAAGTAAACCCCAAATGGAATCACAAAAGAGTTTTGGCACAACTGAAACAACAACAACAAAAAAGCACCCTTTCCCCCTAATTTGACTTTTTTAAAAAAATTTGACTCTCTTAAAGAAAATTTTTTTCTCTTTTTTAAAATGTCTAGAGACTATATAGGACCACAAAATACAGTATAAGTATGGTAATGTAAATGCAAGCAACATTGAAATCAAGGAGTCAAGATTTGATATAGCAACTAATCTTGGTTGCACAGGGCTGATGGTCAATCAACCAGCAAGACTGTATTAAGCAAGCTCTAGAGACAGAAAATCAAAAGTCAAACTATTTCTGCCTCTAAGAATCTCATACACGATCAGGGTAGACTCCCTGTACAGTCATTTATAGGCAGATATAATATAGGGACAGGGAGCGCATTCATACCTGGGATCACATAGAAAATGACATTGAGTTAAATCTTGGAGGAAAGTAGGGATTTTAAGAAAAGGAAGTGAATGGGGTGGTTAGGTGGCACAGTGGATAGAGTACTGGCCCTGGAGTCAGAAGGACCTGAGTTCAAATTTGACCTCAGACACTTAATACTTCCCTAGCTGTGTGACCTTGGGCAAGTCACTTAACCCCATTACCTTGCAAAAGCCAAAAAATAAAAAACCAACAACAAAAAAAAGGAAATGAAGAGAGAATGAGTTCTATTTGCTCATACAAAGTCACAGAGGGAGGAAATGTAAAAACACTCTAAAAACATGTACTATTACTTTATAAAGGGGGGCAGCTAGGTGGCGCAATGGATAGAGCAGCAACCTGGAATCAGGAGGACCTACCTGACTTCAAATGTGGCCTCAGACAGTTAATAATTACTTTGAGTGTATATTATATGTGGAGGAGGCAGGGAAGAGAGTTGGGTAATAGGATTAGTTAGGTAGTTAGGGACTGGTTTGAAAAGAGTTAATTTGTATGTGATCTTTGAGGTGATAAAAACCGGGGAATGTATAGACTTTCTTGTACTTTAGGAAAATTATCTTTTTGCTCATTTTTAAACTATCTTTCAATCCTTAGGAAAATTGGTGGTAGCGGGAAGTGTGGGTTGGAGAAAAAAAGAGACTTGAATTAGGGAGATCAATTAGAATGGATTCAGGTGTTAAGGAGCTGAATTAGCAGATGGCTAGAAGTGGAGGGAAGGGAACAGAGGAGAAAGATATTGTGGAGGTATTCAAATAAGCTTTGACAACTGATCGGATATATGGGATAAGGGAGAGTAAGAAATTGTAGCTAATATGGAGGTTGTGAACCAGGGAAAGTGGACTAATTCGTCAGAAATAAGGAAGTGCAGAAAAGGGGTGCTGTAGGCATTGAGTTGGAAATGCCTATGTCCAGGAGAACCAATTGAAATGTCCAATGGGCATCTGGTGATGTAGGATGGAGTTCAGAAGAAGCACTGGTGGTTATCGTTTTAGAGAAGATGCTTAAACTCATGGGAGGTGGGAGGTTGCCAAGGGAGACAATGAAGAGAGACTAGAAAAGGGATCAGGAGAGAGAGTGAATAGAGACAAACAAGGGATCGGACAGATAGATGGTTCAAGATGGGGAGAGTCATGCTCCTCAAACCCGCACATAACACAAAATGGAGAGGGCCGACGGACACACAGGGTGAGCCAAGAGGAGATGGTTGTATCTCTGCCCTGGACAGATCCCATCTGAAGGATTCTTTTCAGGTTGGACAAGGTGTTGAGGATAGAGCTAGAGAGGGTCCAGAGGAGGGGGGCCGGGATGGCTGAGGGTCCAAGCTCTTGCCTTAGTGGATGCACTGAAAGTCGGTTAGCCTGGAGAAGAGAAATCTTAGTTGAGACTTGATCAATGTCTTTAAGTATTAGCACATTGAAAACCCTTAAAAGGCCATCTAAATAGGAACTATTTTTACTGCCTGTCAGGCAGAAAAGGGATTAGGCTTCTATTCAATCAATCAACATTTATTAAGTTCCTACTATGTGTGAAGCACTACCCTAAGTTCTGGGGATTTGATGTTCTCCAACTTTTTGTGACCCCCAATTTGGGGTTTTCTTGACAGATATGGGAGTAGTTTGCCTTTTTCTTTTCCCATTCATTTTACAGATGAGGAAACTGAGGCAAACAAGGTCAAGTATTTTGCCCAGGATCACACCACTAGTAAGTGCCTGAGGCCAAATTTGAACTCAGGAAGATGAGTCTCTCTGACTTCAGGTCCAGCCCTCTAACCATTATGCCCCCTAGCTGCCCTGAGGATACAAATATGAAAGATAGTCCCTGCCCTCAAGGAAATTATAATCGAATGGGGGAAAGACATCACACATAAGGTAAACTGACAAGAAGGGGGAAGAAGGCAGGTTATGGGGGCTAACAGTTCTGGGCATGATGGCCATGTGGAATGGAAGCCAAGCCCAGTGGCTGAGAACACTGAGCTTCACCTGCAAAGTCAAGACTTTGGGAGGAATCTATTGTGTCATCCTCCCATCCTCCGATCAGCACAAGAGCCCTGCATCACTCCCTTAGGTTCAGCCCCCTCACCTTACTTAATAGGTAGCTGAGGTTCTTATGTGATTTGCCTAAGGTCACTTAGCTAGAAAGGATCAGAATCAAGATTTGAAGCCAGTCAATCCTCCTGCTTCAACAGAACTCTTGGGCTTCCCTAGATCATTTTGTCCCAGGAAGTCAAACAGATCTGCACCCATTCTCTCATTTTTTCACAATATCTCTGCGCTGGGGGAGTTGTTCCCGGATTTATTAAACAGATAGCCCAGATCCAGAAAATTCCATCACTTTGCCTAATGTTCCACAGCAGCTTCAAAAAGAGTCTTTATTTAGGTTGGTCTCCTAACTGTGAGCCACACTCTGCGTACTGGGAGGGCAAACAAGTGCTCTGTCCACTACTTCAGCTCAGCTGCCAGAGCATGGGCAGGGAGCCCAGAGGCCACCTTGCCCAACCAGGCCTTGAAAAAAGGATCTGCAAGGAAATGATTATAGTTATCTGCTATTTGATAAACCCAAAGAGTCCAGCTACTGGGATAAAAACTCTCTCTTTCATAAAAACTGTTGGGAAAGTTGGAGGTATTATGGAAGAAACTTAGATTAGACCAACACTTCAAACTCTATATCTAGATAAGATCCAAATGGATACAGGATTTAGACATAAAAAGCAATATTATAAGCAAACCAGAATATCAAGGAGTAGTTTACCTGTCAGATCTATGGAAAGGGAAACAGTTTATGACCAAGAAAGAGATAGTGAACATCATTCAAAACAAACTAGGTAATTTTGACTACATTAAATTAAAAAGCTTTTGCACAGACAAAACCACTGTAACCAAGAGCAAAAGAAATGTAGTAAATTGGGAAACAATTTTTGCAACTAGTGTTTTTGACAAAGGACTCATTTCAAAAATATACAGAGAACTGAGTCAAATTTTCAAAAAAACAAGCCATTCCCCAAATGACAAATGGTCGAAGGATATGCAAAGGCAATTTACAGATAAGGAAATCAAAGTGATCCGTAGTCATATGAAAAAATTGCTCCAAATCATTACTTATTAGAGAAATGAAAATTAAAGCATCTCTGAGATACCACCTCACACCTCTCAGACTGGCCAATATGACCAGAAAGGATAATGATCATTGTTGGAAGGGTTATGGGAAATCTAGGACATTATTACTCTGTTGGTGGAGTTGTGAACTCATCCAGCCTTTCTGGAGAGCAATTTGGGATGGTGCCCAAAGGGCAACAAAAATGTGCATAGCCTTTGACCCAGCAATACCACTACTGGGTCTATACCCTGAAGAGATGATAAAAAAGGGTAAAAACATCACTTGTACAAAAATATTCATAGCAGCCCTGTTTGTGGTGGCAAAAAATAGGAAATCAAGTAAATGTCCTTCAATTGGGGAATGGCTTAGCAAACTGTGGTATATGTATGTCATGGAACACTATAGTTCTATTAGAAACCAGGAGGGATGAGGATTCAGGGAAGCCTGGAAGGATTTGCATGAACTGATGCTGAGTGAGACGAGCAGAACCAGAAAAACACTGTACACCCTAACAGCAACATGGGGGTGACAATCAACCCTGATGGACTTGCTCGTTCCATCAGTGCAACAATCAGGCATAATTTTGGGCTGTCTGCAATGGAGGATACCATCTGTATCCAGAGAAAGAATTATAGACTTTGAACAAAGACCAAGGACTATTACTGTCAAATTAGGGGGGAAGCATTATATTATTATGTAATTTTACTATCTCATACTTTATTTTTCTTACTCAAAGATATAATTTCCCTGTCATCACCTTCTGCTGAGATGAATGTATAACATGGAACCAATGTAAACACTAACAGAATGCCTTCTGTGGGGGTGGGGGAGGGAAGCAAGAATGGGGGGAAAATTGTAAAACTCAAATAAAACCATTCTTTAAAAAAAAAAAAAACAGGAGCTGCAAGACTACAAACCCAATGAGTGGCTAGAGGCCTCTGCTCAGAGATCAGTGACCAGGAGAAGGCTCTCCTCTCCAGGCAGTCCGCTCCACATCTGGGTGACCCTAATTGTCAGAAAGGTTTCCTGACATTGAGGGAGACTAAACCTGACTCTCTACAGTGTCCCTCCATCCTTAACTCCTGGTCCTGCCCTTGGGGTCAAGGCAAATTTGACTCATCCTTCTTCCATCTGACAGGCTTTTAAATATTATTACAGTAATTATTGCTAAAAATTTTGTAAGATTTTTAGACTTACAAAGTACTCTATGAAGATAATCTCATTTGCTTCTCACAATAATCCTGTCAGAGGGTACTATTATCTCCCCATTTTATATTGAGGAAACTGAGGTACAGAAAGGTACCAGGATAGGACAGATTATTATGTGACTTGTCTGAGGTGAGAGTGGAACCAAGGTTTTCTGGATTCTAAATACAGAATTCTCCCTACTAAGCTGTACCTCAGGAGCTTTTCTCACTCCCACCCTAAGCCACCATTCTCTTCTCCATCCTCCCTTCCTTCTATTGACCCTAAGATCTTGAATACAAGTCCTATGTGGAGCAAGTGAAGGCAATGGGAATGTTTAGCCTAGCCTAGGTACCATCTTGAAGCTCTGTGAATCAGCTGACAAAGGACTGAGTCTAAGATCAAATGTCCCCTGATACTGCTTAGCTGTGTGACCCTGGACAAATCATTTAGCTTCTCTTTGCCTCAGTTTCCTCAACTGCAAAAATGGAAATAATAATAGTACCTACTTCCCAGGCTTGTGGTGAGGATCTTTTGTCCCAATCAGTCCCTACTTTGTATTAAATTTATCTCTGTGCACCCTTCCTGAACCTCTCCTTCCCATTAGAACTTAAAATTCCTATTGAAGGGAGTCTGGATGGAGGAAGGAATGGTGCCCTTCAAGTCAGAGAGACCTGGGTTCAAATCCCACTCTTCAGACACTTCCTCACTGTGTGGTTCTGACAAATCATTTAGACTCTTGATGCCTCAGTATCCTCACCCATAAGATAGAGATACAAATAACACCCATTTCACGAGGCTGATGTGAGGATCAAATGAAATATTTGTAAAGTTGACCAAGTTCTATACATCCCTAGAAATGTCGGTCATCTTTATTAAGCCAGGGCCATATGGAGTATTTGCAGGTCAGACGTGACTTTTCCCATCAAGTCATACTTTGGAAAAACATCATGTGAGTTTTACATGTCAGTTGTGGGCTTCAGGTGAAGAATTTCCAAACTTTTAGTAAATTTTAACAAGAGAGTTTACTTTAAATTGTTAATGCTCTATTTTCAATGATTATCAAAGCTATGATGCACTAAGTAGGAAATCTAATAATTTTAAAATAGTGATGAGATTTTCAGAATCTGCAATTTATCTATCCAGTGATTTTTCCTGGTACTGCTAATAATGCCATAGTTTAAATTTAAGACAATGCTATAAATGATTTTTTCCATCCATTCAAAAAATTTTTAACAAGAAGAAAACTTTAACAAGAGAGGAAAGACAGGGCGGCTAGGTGGTGTAGTGGATAAAGCACCGGTCTTGGAGTCAGGAGTACCTGGGTTCAAATCTGGTCTCAGACACTTAATAATTACCTAGCTGTGTGGCCTTGGGCAAGCCACTTAACCCCATTTGCCTTGCAAAAACCTAAAAAAAAAAAAAAACAAGAGAGGAAAGAAATGGGAGGGGAGGAGAGAGAGAGAGAGAGAGAGAGAGAGAGAGAGAGAGAAGAAGAAGAAGAAGAAGAAGAAGAAGAAGAAGAAGAAGAAGAAGAAGAAGAAGAAGAAGGAGAAGAAGAAGGAGGAGGAGGAGGAGGAGGAGGAGAAGAAGGAGGAGGAGGAGGAGGAGGAGGAGGAGAAAAAAGAAGTAGAAGAGGCAAAAAGAGGGAAAAATGGAGAGAAAGAGAAAGAAGCTGAGAAGGGATAAGTAAAAGAGAAAAAACCCAAATTTTGTCATTGAGGAAGAACCTTTGGATAAGCCCAGCCTTAGAGAAGTTGCCAACCTGGACCAGGTGCACCATCATTTGAATAGGAAGAGACCTGGCACCATACATTATTGACATTGAGCATGTCATCTCTATCTGTCTGTCTCTGTCTATCTCTCTGTCTCCTTCCCTCCTTCTTTCTCTTGATCTCTTTTCTCTCCCCCCTCTCTTTCCCTCTCTCCCTCCCTCTTTCTCTCTGCCTACCCCTCTCTCTACCTTCTTTCCCTTGAATATAAAAATCCAATGCATTTGTGGCAGCAATCATGGAGCGACTCAAGAACTCATCTAGTCTCATTATGTCACCCATGAGAAAATGAGGCCCAAGGACTTAGGTGAGAACAGGTCTGTGTTTCAGTTAAATCATAGAGCCCTGAAACTTCACTTGTGCTAACAAAGATCTGACTCTAATCAGAACTGAGTTAAACAAGCAGGTGTGGGGAAACTTTGAGTGTTCTCCAGCCAATACACACACCATTAGTGTATGGAAAGTGATGTCCTCGGTCTGAACAGAGGACACACAGAGCCAGTGCTGAGTGAGGACACAGGCAGGCCTATGGGTCAGGAGTCTCCCCATGTAGTTCAAGGCTCACAGAATGAACCATGCAAATTATTTCACAGGTGAAGAATAGAAAGGCCAGAAATGCAATTCAATGTAACAATCATATGTTAAGTATCTTCTATGTGAGCCATAAACAATTATCATGGGTTGAATCTGTCCCACTATGAAGCCCTCTCCTAACTAGTTCCCCTGCCTCAAGTCTCTGCATTTCAAACCCACCTCCACTCTGCTGGCAAAGTGATTTTCTTGAATCACAGATCCGAGCATGTCCTACTCTTCCCCTTTCCAACAAATTCCAGTGGCTCCCTGTGATCTCCTGGACTAATTAGAAAATGTCTTTATTGGTGCTTCACAACCTGTATCCGAGTCTATTCCTTCAGGGTGATTACAAGCTGCACCTCCTCAAGCCCCCACCTCTTCAGACAAACTGGCCCATAGAGGCGGCTAGGTGGCGTAGTGCATAGAGCACCAGCCTTGGAGTCAGGAGGACCTGGGTTCAAATCTGGTCTCAGACACTTAATAATGACCTAGCTATGTGGCTTTGTGCAAGCCACTTAACCCCATTTGCCTTGCAAAAACATAAAAAAAAACTGGCCCATAGCTATTTCCCATCTACCATATCCCATCTCCAGAATGGATCTTAGGCTTCTTCCTCATCCCCACCTCTCAGATTCCTTCATTCCCTTCCTAGGAAGGCTGTTTAATTCCCTCGATTATTTTGTGTGTGTGTGTGTGTGTGTGTGTGTGTGTGTGTGTGTGTGTGCAAGGCAATGTGCCCAAGGTCATACAACTAGGTATATATTAAGTATCTGAGGTCAGATTTGAACTCAAGCCCTCCTGACTTGAGGGCTGAAGCTCTATCCACTGTGCCCCACCTAGCATGTGGAGCAGAGTGAAGTGTAAGAGTTTGGAATAATTTTCATTTCAGTGAAATGAGCCCTCCTTTATGGGATCTCCCATTATGTTTAATGAATCAAATTGATCAGATTTGAAAGGTAGAATCGTCCAAGTCAGCACTATATTCCTCACCTGCACATGAGGAATTCTTAGAAATAAGGAAAGTCTGGGATGAACTGATGCAGTCATCAAGACCAGGAAATCAAGAAACCAATCTCTAGACTAATATATGACAAGACAGTCCTAGAATGAAGTCATAATGACTGATCTTGGCTCTGGGAAAAAAGCTGAGGAAATGCACTACCCTTCTTTCATCAACTGGAGAGGTGAGGGACTATGGGTGTGGAGTGTTGTGGTTCTGTCTGTTGGTTTTGTTCAACTGTCTTTTCTTCATTACAATGGAAGGCTTACTGGTAATGTGAGTGGGGTAGAAAGGAAGAGTATGTTTTTAAAATAATTGATGTAGAAACAGAGTTGTTCAGTCATTCCATCCTGTTCAACAATTTATCAACTCATTTGGGGTTTTCTTGGCAGAGATCCTGGATTGTTTTACCATTTCCTTCTTCAGCTTACTTTATAGATGAGGAAATGAAGGCAAACAGGGTTAGGTGACTTGCCCAAGGTCACACAGCTAGTAAGTGTTTGAGGCCAGATTTTAACTCAGGAAGAGGAACCTTCTTGGCACTCTGACCACTGCAGCATCACCCAGCTGCCTTTAAAAACAAAAGGCATGAATAAAAATTACAACTCAGCCAACCAAATAATGAACCTTTTTTTGAAAACCACTAAGAATTTAAAAAGAATAAGAGTAGTCAAAGTCTAGCCAAGTAGCTATCTCTGGCATCCTTAAGAGCTCATAAAATCATCTTCCTAATTTGTCGAATTCAACTCAGAAGGGGAAAAATCAGGGTCCTGGTTGAAACAGGGACAAAGCTCCCCTACCCCAAGTTATCTCTGCTCTCCTCTTCCCCCAACGACCAACCTTGTTCTTTGTCTTCATCCTCCTTTGACCCCACCTATTGGATCTCTCCCATTGACCTGGCTTCCAGGACCCTGTGCTCTCATTGTTCTCCTACTCCAATGACTTCACTTCTGCCAGATTCACAGAATCACAATTTCCATGTTAAATGGAACCTTGGGAAATGTCCAATTCAAAGTTAATCCAGAATCCTCTCAATCTCAACTCCAATAATGAGCCTCCAGACTTGGCTTGGAAGACCTTCAGCGAAGGACATCCAGCCACCTCCCAAAACAGCCTAGTCCACTTGGGGAGTTTAAATTTTTAGAATATTTTCCACCCAAACTGTCCCTTTGCAGCCTCCATCAATTCACTGCATTAAGCCTAATCCTTCTCTCCTAAAGCAGGTCTTCAGGTACTTGTGTCTTCTCTTTTCCATACTAAAATTTCTCAGTTTCCTCTGACTGATCCTCCTAGGGAAGCTTAGCTGCCATCTTTGGAACACTATCAAACTATCCAATGCCCTTCCTAAGATGTGCCTCTCAAAGCCCTACTCTAGGTGCCATCTGATCATGGCAGAAGACAGGGAAGCTGCCACCTCTTTGTCCCTGGGCATTTTGCCTCTTCTGACACAGCCATGGATCATGTTGCCTCTTTTGACTTTCACATCATTGACTCACATTGAGCTTGTGGTCCTCATTGACTCTCAGATCTTTTTCAGATAAGCTGCTATTATGCTATCCCCATTTGTTTTTGCAGAGTGACCTTTTTGGAACCCTACTGAAGACTTCATCAAGACCCTTAGTAGAAATTCCAGTGGGGGAGACTTACAGGAACTGATGCAGAGTGAACTGAACAGAACCAGGAGAACATTGCACACAATGACTGCAATATTGTTCAGTGAAAAACCACAAATGGCTTAGTTATTCTCCAAGAAAATCCCAAAGTCCTAATGCTGAGGCATATTATTCACCTCCAAAGAAGGAACTGATAATGTTTCAACCTAGACTAAAGCATGCTCTATCTGATTGCTTACTGTCTCTATGACGGGAAAGGGAGGGAGAGAAGGAGGAATAGAATTTGAAACTCAAAACCTTAAATAGAAAGTGTTGAAATAAAAAATAATAAATCCATGTTAGTTTGGAAGGAAGGAAGGAGGGAGGGAAGGAGGGAGGGAGGGAGGAAGGAAGGAAGGAAGGAAGGAAATTCAGGGACGTAGGTGATTTTCCAGAAATAATTCTGGACAGTCATTGAGGGCTCTATCCTGCCCATGAGATGTGAATTGACCCCATTCCCCCAGGAGAAGCAACAACCAGAATGATTGATGAGTCCTTTAAATTCAGCTTCTGATGCCAAAGGACTTGTGCCAAGTCTGGGTTTCTTCATATGTGATCTGTTCATAATCAGACTATTCAAAAATAGCTAGGGGTCTGTTTAACCTGGATTCACATCTTTGTCAAAGGGTCCATCTACCTTAGCAAAAAAACCCACAGACCCTAACTTCTTGGGCTGTTCAGCCTCAGCCTCAGTCTCAGCTCGTGTCATCTTCTTTCCACTCCCACAGCAATGAAAGCATTTCCTTCTAAATATCTTCAAATACCTGAGTTTGAATCCTGCCCAGAGGCTTCCTAGCTCTATGATCCTGGGCTTAAGTCATTTAACTTCTGGGGTGGAGAGGTGTCTCATTTTCCTCATCTATACAATGAGGGGGCCAAATTTTATGATTTTTTTCTATTCCAAATCTATGGTTCAGATCAGCAAAGATCAAGAAGTATGAGAATTGAGAAAAGGGCATCAAATTTGACAATGAAGAGATCATTAGTTAAGGGTCTTGCTTCTAAGAGTTATAAGGACCTGATTCAAATGTATAAGACCATTCCTTTCTTCTATATAGACCTCCTTATCTGCATATTGTCTCCCCATAGACTTCCTGAGGGTCAGGTCTGAGTTTGCCTTTGAATCCATACTGCCTGGCTCACAGTGAGTGCTTAATAAATGTCTATTTGACTGACTTAACTCACTAGTCAGTGAAGTTCCACACAGGTTCTGTTGCCTGGGACTGTTTGGAATCAACCTTCATAAGACGACTACAAAGTGGTCATTGCCCTCCAACCACTGGTGTCTGCATCATCAATAGGTGGCATCCTTGGATGAATTCAGTAGGAGGCCCTGTCTCTCTGCCTTGAAATTCAAGACCAGCCCAATGACTGGTCTGCTACATAAGGTGCCAAGGAGTGAGAAGAATTACTACTTTGAAAATATCAAAGGCAATAAAGATAAATAGCCATGGTGGCAAGATCAAAGTTTGGACTGAGCTATGAAAGTTTAAAGGTCATGCTTGCATAAGGAAAATAATGAACTGTGGAGAAGGTGGCACGAGAGCTGAGCTGGGAAGGAAATGAACCATTCCCAAGAAGTGCATGATCTAGGAGAGAAGAAGGAACATCCAGGCTGGCTGGACCCCAAAGGGGAGGAAGAGGAGAAAGGTAGGAGACCAGAAAGGGTGGTGGGAGCCAGCTGATGTGGGGCTTGACACATGAGCCCAGAGGAATGGGAACCACTGGAGGTCACTATCCAGTACCTTAAAATGGCAGCTGAAAAAAGAATGGATACCCAAGGTGGATACCCTACCCACGTGCGTATCTACACACCCAACACAAACACATGTTATATGTGTGGGCATAGAAGCGATATCATGTGCATATCTGTATATGCAACATGTTAGGTGCATGTGTGCAATATCACTATGTTCTTACATGGCTACTATGGCACCTCTTTTGCTTGACTATGTATTTTTTGGTAGGAGAATCTTGTTTTCCTTTTTTCCCCCCCCCCAAGAGGGAGGATGAGGGAAAGAAAGAAAATAATGCTTTTGAACAAAAGTCCAAAATGAAAGAAAAATAATTTTTTAAAAAATTGTAAGCTCGGGGCGCCTAGGTGGCACAGTGGATAGAGCACCGGCCCTGGAGTCAGGAGTAGCTGAGTTCAAATCCTGCCTCGGACACTTAATAATTACCTAGCTGTGTGGTCTGGGGCAAGCCACTTAGCCCCATTGTCTTGCAAAAACTAACAAAAAAAAACTAAAAAAAAATTATAAACTCAAGATCCCTTTTAGCTTTGGAGAGTTGAATGATGAGAGCAGAAAGGAGACTGTTGGAGCTTGAAAGGTGAGTGAGAAGAGATGAAGTGGAGGCCACAGATGTAAACAGCTTTTTATGAGAATTTTCCATCCAGTGTGTGGAGGGTTATGGGATGATGGCCTGCAGAACAGTGAGGATGCTTTCAGAACAGGGAGAAGACTTGTCCATTTAGGCAGATCCAAGAGACTGGGGGTGGGGAGTGAAGACTAGAAATGCAGGGGAATAATTCAGGTACTATAAATGTGAATTTAATATTTCATTACCTGGTCATATATCATGTAATATGTAATTATCTAATAATTAGGTATAATCAAATTAAGTATTATAATAATAGGCTCAAACTGAAGATGGGTAGGCATGAGTTCAAGGGACAGGCGGAAGGGGTGGCCTTAGCAATAAAGGCCAGACCTTCTTGGAGACAAAAAGGAGGGATGAAAGAACTGAGGAATCTCTCAAGGGATTCTGAAATAGATATATAAGTATCTATAATGTATTACTGATCAGTCAATAAATATTTATCAAAGGCCTGCTTGATAGTACATTGTGCTAAAGGACCGGAGATACAAAGAAAGGCAAAAGACACTCGTACCCTAAAGGAGCTTATAATCTAACAGGGAACAGTAACTACGAGTGTTTCTGTTCGCAGTGCGCCTTACAAATGTCTTTATTTCTCACAACAACCCTAAGAGGTCACAGCTATTAGTGTTCTTTATTTGATTGTACCTAATTACTGAATAATATTACATAGTACTTGATTTATTGTCAGGTGATAAAATATTAAATTCCCATTCACAACGTGCTTTAGGGTGTCCATATGGTTTTCCGTATAATAATTCTATCCTATTTTGAAAAGATGGAAACTGGGGCCCAAAAAGATTAAGAGACTTGCTTGGGATTACTGGAGTTGGGAATCCAAGACCTCTGCCCTTCTTCCCCCATCCCCACCATCACATGCACGTACATCCTGTCCATTCCTCAGCTCAGAGAGTGACCAGGAGCTTCAATGGATCCCTAACATTGTCCCAAATTCTCAAGATGGTCTAAGCGGTCTCCAATGTTCATTTGAGGTCGTGACTACCCACCCCTGCCTCAGCTTGCAGAGGTTCCATCTGGTGGATTGGCCAGACATCAAGAGGTAGCAGGGACACTCCCCCAACCCAAGAACATCGCTGTGCTGAAATGTTCTTCATGTGGTCCTGCCTGGAGGGAGGAGGATTATTCCACTCTGAGAGGCTGTTGATAGTTCTTTTCAATCAAAAGGATTTGAATACTGAAACCGCCAAGAAGCACCTCATCTTCCCAAGGTTGCTTGGGAAAGAGAAACAAACAGTGGAAACTTTGAATCAGGAGCCCTGAAACATGGGGCCCATTTCTAAATCTGCCATTACCTCCTGTTTGATCACGGACTAGTCTTTCCTTTCTTGAACCTCAGTTTCCTTCTCTATAAAATATGTGGGAATTTTACTAAACCATCTTTGGAGATAGCTTATAAACCCCCCCCCTCCCATCTACTAGCATCTATGACTAAAGATCCTTACAACTTAATCCATCTAGCATTTATTAAGAGCAGACTGTATACCAGCCACAGTTAGGGCTACAAAGATAAAAATGAAAATGAATTTTATCATTATTGGGAAAATTCTAGAATAATTAAAGTCATGATTATTCAATAGAGATTTTAAAAAGATGGTTAAATACCTTTTAAAAAGATGGTTAAAAAGCTTTCATCAAAAAACAGGTCATATTATATTTCCCTTTTGACAAGGGAACACTACAATTGATCTAGATGGTAGCACAGTATTTGATTAAGTATCTCATACTATTCTTGTGGAAATGATGAAGAAATGAGATGGAGAAATGATAATATAATTAGATGAGCTTTAATTTAGCTAAATATTTGGAATACTATTGGTGTGACCTTGGACAAATCACCTAATCCCTCTATACCTCAGTTTCTTCATCTGTAAAATAAGGGGGTTAGCCTAGATGACCTCTTCCATCAAGGTTCCTTTCAGCTTTCTATCTATGATATGCTTCAAGATGAGTAATCACAGATGATTCAATATCAGTTTGGCAGAAGATTTCCAATAGAGCAACTCAGGAATCCATGCTTGGCCCTATCTTGCTCTATATTTTTATCAAGGCCTTGGTGGTCTCTTTATCAAATTTTCAAATATACAAAGCTGAGAGGGATACTCAGTGGAGGACAGTCAGAATCCAGACAGACCTTGATAGATTAAACCATTGAATTGAATATCATCAGACAGAATTCAAGAAGAATAAATGTAAAGACCCACATGGGTTTAAAAAGTCAATTCCACAAGAATAGTATTAGAAGGGGAGTTAAAACTAGTTGATCTGAAGGTTTAGTGAGGATTTAGTGACCCATAAGCTTCATGAGACAGCAGTGGGAGTGGCATCTAAAACAAGTGATTCTATCTTGGACTGCCCACTTCACAGGAAACTGTCCTTTGTCCCTCTGTCTTCACCTGGACATTGGAAGGACATTGATAAGCAGAGAATAGAGAACAGAGTGACAAAGACACTGAGTCCATGCCATATGAGAATCATTTGGAGAAACTAAGAGAGGACATGGAGGAACATGAGACCTGTCTTCAACTATTTGAAGAGGTGTTGTGTGTGTGTGTGTGTGTGGTGTGTGTGTGTGTAAGAAAGTTTAAAGGCAAATAGTAGAAGATGTAAAGGGTAGCTAGATAGAAAGTACTGGGCATGGACTCAGAGAGAGAGAGAGAGAGATGATGATGATGATGATGATGATTATATTTAGAGATGTTGATAATAGAAAGATAGATGATAGATAAGTAGATAGAACTAAAGATAAGAAAGGTAGAAGGAAAGAAAGGGAAGAAGGAAAGAGAGATGATGGATATAAATGTTGCATAAATAAGAAGATAGATAGATAGATAGATAGATAGATAGATAGATAGATAGATAGATAAAAGGAATGGTAAAAAAACAGAAAAGACATCCAAGATAAATAACAAGTAAA
The DNA here is from genome assembly GCF_037893015.1 of Macrotis lagotis. Classification (NCBI taxonomy): domain Eukaryota; kingdom Metazoa; phylum Chordata; class Mammalia; order Peramelemorphia; family Peramelidae; genus Macrotis; species Macrotis lagotis. Next base: position 15,849,588 of record NC_133664.1, read on the forward strand.
TTTAGAAGGGGGAAATAGGCTTTGATTTCAGGTAGGGTCATTCTGATTTCAGGAAAATTATTGATATTGGATGTCTTTATCTCAGTATACTCAGAATCCAATTGGAAATGAGGGACTCCCTTTCATTCACCGATTGCACCCAGCCACTATGAATTCATCAGTCACTTCCTGATTTCTTGTGGACCCAGCAAGGCCATTTTATCCATTTGTCTGCAATGGTGGGAACACCAGCATCCACACTGCACGCACACGCATGCGCACACGTTGGAAATAGGCAAAGTTCATAAATCTCTAACTTGGATATTAAATCATAGTTGGGCTGGCCAGTTGAATTCCAATCGATTCCTATTTTCTTTCCACGGTTGAAATAAAACTCCCCCCAGTCGCCATCTTCATTGTAACTTTCTCTTTGATTACCACCCTCATCCTTGGGGACCTTCCAGAGTAATGTATATAAATTGGCTTTTATTGATCACAGACCATCTGCTGGTGCTTAAATATGTTGACATGTAAACACGCACAGAAGCTTTGCAAGTTTGCATTTTTGGAGGCTCATAAAATTGTAATTTATAATCAAACGCCCAGTGTTATGTTTTCTTTATCACCTTCATAAAGATTAAGGAATGTAAGCAGGAGTTTTGAATTAGAAAGCCATTAACAGATTGCAAAGTCCTGGGCTTTATAGTTTTTTATCTTTATGATTTATGGAAGAAGGCCTTTGCTGCTTTTCCCTTGCAGCTGACAGTTTTTAATTGTATTTCAGTTGTAGGGTGAAAAATTTGCCAAATCCTAATTGCTGAAATCAGAAGTGAAAATGCCATGAAAGATCGTTGTCTTGAGAAATATTTATCTTTTTAGGGTTTTTTTAAAAATAGATTTTAGAATCTGCTCACTGTGACTTGGCCTACCAAAGATGGATTTCAGAGATGTCAAAAGGCTCCAGCTCAAACCTGCAAGTCTTCTCATAAAAAAAAAAAAGGTAAATAGCACCCACATAGCCACTGGTCCTCCCACCCCAGAGGGCCAGGAACAGCTAGGGGTCTTTGGGAGAGACAAAGGAACTCAGAGTCAGAAAATTTCTCTGGGAAGCCTGAAAGGGGAAGCCTCTGACCTGGGGCCTACTTGGGGCAGGTCATCTCGCCCCGGCAACCTACCTCAGGGTGGCATTGACTTACCTGGCCCACCTGCCCGGTGGCTTTCCCAAGGCCGGGCATCACCTGAATAAATAAAATAAAAGTCAAGATAAAAGACTCGGCAGCGTTGGGAGGACTCAGCTGCTGCTCTGGCCCTCGCAGAGTCCTTGAAGTTGATTAAAAACAAACAAAAACAAAACCCCCAAACCTTACACTGAATGAGGAGGCCAGAAATATTTGTTCACTGGGATTTCAAAGAAGGTAGAGATCAGCAGGACTGGAATAATCCAAGAGTCTTCATGGAGCAGGTAGACAGGGAGCATCAGGTGAGCACCCCCTTCCAGCCCTTGGCTGGCCCTAGACACAAATATTCCCAGCTCCAACTGGGCTGATAGGTTAATGCTGAGGAGATCTGGGACCTCTGCATTGAACAGAAGAGGAAACCAATCTGGAGGAGGTGAAGTGACTCCGTCAAGGCCATAGAGCTGGGAGAGGTCACAAAGAATCACAAAAGACCCCCAACATGAAGATGAAGGCCAAGGTTTACCAAGCACTTTCCTTCTGACAAGAGAAGAAAGAGAGACATGGAGACAATGAGAGAGACAGACAGAAACAGAGAGACAGAGAGAACAAGAGAGAGACAGAGAGAGATAGATACAGAGATACAAAGACAGAGACACAGAGACAGAGAAAACAAGAGAGAGACAAACACAGAGACACAGAGAGAGAGACAGACAGACAGACAGAGAGTGTCAGTTCAGTATTTTAACCCCCTTTTACAGAGGAGAAATCTGAGGCTCACAGAAGGAAATGACTTGCCCAGGGACACACAGCTAATTTGTGAACCAGGATTTCAAACAATGCCTCTCTTGTCACCCAGTCCTATCTGTCGATGACACCATCCTGCCTAGCAGGTAAGTCAGGACATAGACAATTCTTGATCACATTGAGGGACCTGTACTAGTCCCCTGGAACTCCCCTCTAATGCAACAGGACTATCTTGATTTTGCTTGGGTCAAACAGAGAGAAGGTTATGAAACCAGCTCCCACAGAGACAGTTCAACAGAACCAGGCCTCTGAGTCAGGAAAATGGGTTCAAATCCCTCTTCTGTCACGTACTAGCCGTATGACTTTGGGCAAGTCACCTAACCTCTGACTTTCCAGTTTCTTCTGCTGTACAATGAGAAGAAGAAGAATAACAGTACCCAATACACCGAACTCCATATTTTTGCTGTTGCTCAATTATGTCTGACCCTGTGTTCGCGGGTGAGGTTTTCTTGGCAAAGATCCTGGCTTTCCTTCTCCAGCTCATTTTCCAAACGAGGAACTGATGCAAACAGGTTGAAGTGGCTTGTCCACAGCTAGTGTCTAAGGCTGCATTTGAACTCGGGAAGATGAGTTTTCCTGACTCCAGACCCAGCGCTCGATCCATGGGGTCATGCGGCTGCCGCTGGTAAACATTAAAATGCTACATAAATAATAGCTGCCCTTCTCTGGTGCTCCCTAATAGACCAAGGACTTTTCCAATTAAAAACCGAAGACTGTGATGACTATGACTGCCCCCTCCCATCTTTGATTTCATCAAGTCGGGAACTCCAGGTGTGGAAATTTCCTCCACTGATACTGTTCGATTGTCAGCAATAACTCATAGACTTAAGAGATGTTGATGGCATTTAAAGGTGAGGTGACTTGCTCAAGGTCATACAGCAGGGCTTGGACCCAGGTCACCCTGACCCTGAGGTCAGCCCCCAGACCACTTCCTGTAAAAACAGTGAATGCTTCTGGTTATCTGGGTGTTTTCTAGATTTAGGGATCCCAAACTATGCCCCTCAGGGACTCAATGACTTTGGGCTGGATGAGCCCTTCCCTTCCTTGGATACATAACACTAGGGCTTTAAAGATGACTATCAGGGTGGCTAGGTGGCACAATGGATAGAGTACCAGCCCTGGAGTCAGGAGGACCTGAGTTCAAATCCGGCCTCAGACACTTAATAATGACCTAGCTGTGTGGCCTTGGACAAGCTGCTTAACCCGATTTGCCTTGCAAAAAAAAAAAAGCCTAAATAAAAACAAACAAACAAACAAACAAGTAAGTAAATAAATAAATAAATGTATGAATGAATGAATGAATGAATGAATGAATGAATAAATAAATAAATAAAGATGCCTATGAGCTGAATTACAGATGAGGAAAGTGAATCTCTCCCCAAGGAAACTCAGCTAAGCAAGAAACTACCTGGGCCTCCAGTTTATCTCCCTTCCCCCTACCCTGACTTTCTGGTCCAGCTCTCCCATATCGGTGCTCAGGAGACTTTGGGGGCTTTGGAAGCCATCAGCCCTTACCTATCCTGTTTTCTTCTATATTTCACCCCTTTATCATTTCCTGGCAATGCCAGGGTAGTCCTCCCCCAGATACACTATCATCCCAGTGGACAAAACCAACTTGCACCTGGGCACAGGTCTGACACTGGCATCTGCACGAACTTTCCAACCATATCCAAGGTCAGGCTTCCTCCACCAGGCTAGTCAGGGACATTCCCAAGGTGTTGGCCAAGGGCAGCCTCTGGGAGGTGGGGTGGTAGTTCTGGGGATTGATGATAGCCCAGGTGACCTCACTAAGGAAGAGAATCAAGATGGACCCATAGCTCCCTTACCTCCCCAAGCCTTGATTGACGCTGGAAAATTGCAGAAGTGGAAGTTCCCCTTTGATCATGCATTTAAAAACAGTTCTGAAGAGGGTCTGTGGGCTTCACCAGACTGCCCAAGGAGACCACGACCCACTGAAAGTTTAAAACCCTCACTTTAGACTTAGCCTCAGCATGTTACAGAATGTCATTGGACATTGCTGAAAGAGACCCCAGTGGTCATTTCAATCCCTCCTTGGGCAAGAATGATCTCTAGAACATAACTGACAAGTGGCCATCCAACCTTTCCTCGGGGATCTCCATCAGGGAGGAGCCTACCCACCTCCTGAGGCCTCCTCCTTCTAATAACAAGTCACTCAATTTTGAGAAAATTTTCTAAATGCTTTATCAGTGGATATCAAGCTACTTGGATAACTCTTTGTAACATCTACCCATGATTCCTGGTTCTGCTCTAGGACCAAACAGAAACCATTCTCATCCCTCTTACTTGTCAGGTACCACTCTTCCATGTCTTCTCTTTTCCTGGCTAAATATTCCTTATTCTTGCAGTGATGCCTCATCAGTCATGATTCCAAGTTCCTTCCCCATCCTGGTCATCGATAGGCTTCCTAAAATATGCCCCCCCCCAGAAAGAAACAGGAATTCTTGATATGGTTTGATCAGGACAGAAACTGGAGGAACTGTTGTCATCTTCCGTGTCTCTGAGCTCTTATTTCTAGGCTGCCAGATTACAATTTTGACTCATAGTGAGGCATTCCACTATAGAGTAAGTCAGTAAGCATTTATTAACCCCCTGTGAGTCAGGCCATTGCCATAGGTGCTGGAGATGGACAAAAATGAAATAATTCCTGTCCTCAAGAAACTTACATTCTTTTAAATGTATGGAGGACAGTCAGTGCAAAGGTTCTATAACCTCCAGATGTTTTTCAAGGAAACCACTGCCTAACTAGGGCAGTTTCAAACTAATCAATGAAGAGATTAGCCCAAAAGATGATCTGCTAAGGTTTGTTATATAGAAGGGGTGCATTGATGAAACTCTTCCCACAATCTCCTCCCCACTTAAAAAAAACATTCAGCTGTTACCATCACCACCTATCTGCCCAGCATTGAAAGCCCCCTACAATCTGGCCCACACCTACCTTTCCCATCTTATTTCCTAGTGTTTTCATTCACACACACACTCTGTTCTGGTCAAATGGGGTGAATGTTCTGGTCATATAAAACATGCCATCAACTCCCAACCAGGCACCTGTCCCCCCAGGTCTGGCATCAATACTTGAAGTGGGTAATGCAGTAGATAGAGTCAGGAAGATCTGAGTTCAAATTCAGCCTTACATATTTTTTAGCTTTGTGACCCTGGCAAGGGACAACCTCAGGCTACCTCAGTTTCTTCAACTATAAAATAGGGGTAATAGTATCACCTCCCTCCCAAGATTTTGTGTGGATCAGACAAAATAATATTTAAAAAGCACTTAGCATGGTGTCTGTACATAGGAGGAGCTTAATTAATGTTTATTCCTTTATTTTTTCCCTTCCTGTTTTCACTTTCATTCAAAACCAGATCTTGAGGGTAGAAATCAGGGGCTTTATATTTTAATCAGAATGAATTCAGATAAACTCCTTCTCTCTGACAGAGCTCTCTCTATTTAAGTCTAATTCATAATAGTCAGTCAGTTAGCAAGCTGGGTGAAGAATGGCAGGAAAATGAGGTCTTTGTCCTCAAGGACCTCATAATAGTGGAGGAGACAACATTCAAACAGCTATCTACAAAAGATATATATGCACATCCATCCATCCATATATTTCATTTACCATATCCAGATACTTCATAAATAAGATGCTAATGAGTCTATATTATCTAATATATAAATATGTTTTATAGAGTATGCATATATCATATATAAATATATCTATTAAATATGTGGCATCCATAACATAATCATACATTATTATGTATTCATATTTCTAAGAGTTGCAGGAATGGGAGGTAGCCAATGAAAAGGCATGAAGTGAGGAGCTGGAATAAATCCCAAAAGAAATAAAACACAATTAAAGCAACTTCAGACCAACCCCCAGCCTCAGTAAGTGAGAGAAGACTCAGAAATGAAGGAACCCAAAGGCAGAAAGAAAGGTGCCACCTATAGCAAGGACATCTATATTAAGTATATCCATCAATGAATATAGACCTGGGACAGATAGTACAAGTAGACAAAAAAATGGGCTTAGAATTAAATAGGAGAAAGAAGATGGGCTGGATTGCCTTTAGGAAATTGAAAATATTTTTAATGGTGTTGAATTTCTCCCAGAAATAAAGATTCCCAAGATCCTACCAGTTTGAAAAATAGCAGAGAAGATACCAACCTACATCCATAAAAGGAACTTCTTCAAGAAGGAAATTAGCTGTACCACATTCAGTCCTAATCCCCCATCATCCTTGCCTGCTCACGTAAACTCAGAAATAGAATGTTGAATCAGTGGAAGCCATTAGTAGTAAATGACTATAGAAATCTGCTGTTTGATAAATCCAGAGACTCGCTCTTTGATAAAATCTGCTGGGAACTGAAAGATAGGATGGCAGAAACTAAATATACACCAACATCGCACACCCTATACCAAGATAGGGTCTAAGTGGGCTCAAGATTTAGACATAAAAGTTTACAACCTAAGCCCATTAGAAGAACAAGGAATAGTTTATTTGTCAGATTTATGGAAAGGGGAACAATTTATAACCAAAGAAGAGATAAAGAGCATCATAATAGACAAAATGGATAATTTTGATTCATTAAATTGGAAAGGTTTTGCACAAACAAAAGCAATGTAGCCAAGATTAAAAGGAAGGGAGTAAGTTAGGAAGCAATTTTTACAACTAGTGTTTCTGACAAAGGACTCATTTCTAAAATATTAGAGAACTCAGTCAAATTTATAAGAAAACAAATTATTCCCCATTTGATAAATGGTCAAAGGGTATGGAAAGGCAATTCTCAGATAAAGGACTTAAAGCTATCTATAGTCATATGAAAAACTGCTTTAAATCATTATTGATTAGAAAAACAAATTAAAACAACTCTGAGGTACTACCCCACACCTATCAGACTGACCAATACGATTAAAAAGGAAAATGATCAATGTTGGAGGGGATGTGGGAAAACTGAGATACTAATGCCTTGTTGATGGAGTTGTGAACAGATCCAATCATTCTGGAGAGCAATTTAGAACTATGCCCAAAGGGCAAAAAAAACTATGCATTACTCTTTAATCTAGCAATAACACTGTTGGGTCTGTATCCCAAAGAGATCATGAAAAAGGGCAAAAATTTCACTTGAACAAAAATATTCATAGCAGCTCTTTTCATAGTGGCAAAGAACTAGAAATAGAGGCTAGCTAGGCCTATCATATATATACATATATACATATATGTATATATATGATGGAACACTTTTGTTCTATAAGAAATCATGAGAATATCCTGGAAAGACTTGCATGAACTGATGCTGAGCAAAGGGAGCAGAAGCAGAAGAACATTCTACACACTAACAACAATATTGGGTTATAATTATGATGGACTTGATCATTTCAGCAGTGCAATGATCAAAGCCAATTCTAAAAGACTTGCAATGGAAAATGCCATCCCTATGCAGAGAAGAAATTATGGAGTTTAAATACAAACCAAAGTTTACTATTTTCAGTTTTTTTAAAAGTTGTCTTCTGTATTATGTCATTTTTTCTCTCTGTTTTTTCTTCCATTTGGATTTGATTCTTCTTTCACAACGTGATAATTATGGATCTATGTTTAGCACAGATATACATGTAGAGCCTATATTAGATTGCTTTCTGTCAAAGGGAAGGGGGAAGGAAAGGAGAGAAGAAGAAAATGTAAAACTCCAAACTTCGCAAAAAATGATTATTGAAAACTACCGTGGCATGTAGTTGGAAAAAAAATAAATGAAATATTTTAAAAATAAAATAAAATGCAAGTGGCTAGGTGGCACAATAGATAGAGCAACAGCCCTGGAATTAGGAGTACCTGAGTTCAAATCCGACCTCAGACACTTAATAATTCCCTAGCTGTGTGGTCCTGGGCAAGTCACTTAATCCCATTGCCTTGCAAAAATAAATAAATAAATAAATAAATGAATAAATAATAATAATAAATAATAAATATAAAAAAATAAAATAAAAACTCAATGGTACTCTGACATCATGGACAAAAGGTTGGCCATAGAATGAAGAATATTAGGGTTTAAGGCAGGGGTGGGGAACTTCCAGCCTGCTATATTGATTTGACATTGCCTAGATAGCCACAGACAGGACTTGAATTTCAATAAATCTGGTATTTTTTTTAGGGGTGAATTAATTAAATGTTTGACCAAATATCATCCACAAATGATGTTATAAATATTCAAATAGCCCTTGACAGAAAACAGGTTCCCCACCCCTGGTTTAAGGACTGGCTCTTCCATGTACTGGTTATATGGTCCTGTCCTCTCAGTCCCCCCACCCCCAGGTAACACTCTAAATTACAGATGACCTGCATTGGTGCAGGGGACTTGCATGCCTATACAGATGAAATCATAGGCCTAGATTTAACTCTCATCTATGTCATTTGATATTTCTTTATCCAATAATGCTAGGATCATACAGTTTGGAGCTCTTTGAGACAGCCAAGGTTTGATTCATCCAAATCCTTCACCTCATGGATGAGCTTCTTGCTCAAGTTGGTTTCACAGCCAGTCATGGAGCAGGACTTGGATTCAGAGCAGGTTTTCTGACTTCAGTTAGACTCAGTGTCTTTTCTAAACAAAGCAGGCCTGGGATACTCCTCCTTACTTCTTCCCAAGTCTCTACTGCAGCCTGTCTCACATACATCCAATTTATGTGGTCTCTGGAACCAAGGGAGGTGGGGAGACTCCCCCACTGGGTCCCTGGAGCTAAAAATCTGACATGTTCCCCATTTTTTATTGGTGCCAAGAAGTTCCTTTAGATGCCTCAGATTTATTCCAACAGTCACCACCCAATGAGGATTTCAACAGGGATTCATTGACAGTTTTTAACCCCTTTGGAAACATCCATCCCATCTTGGATGTCAAAAAACCCTAAGCTCTATGTCTTTTTCATTAGAGTAAAACTCCTGGATTCCTATGCCTCTTCATGCTCTGCTAGGCAGCCAAGATTCAAGATTAGTAGTTCCTAAAGAGACTGCAGAGACATTGGATCCATTTTGCAGAAGTCATCACTGAGGCACAGACAGATGAGGTGAGCACAGCCCTCCTTTATGGGTGACTTTGAACCCAGGACTTTTACACTTGACCTTAACACATAGAGCCCTTTGGGAGTCAGTCAGAGAATATGATGAACTGGATAACAAAATGTAACCCCTCATCAACCTAGGGTACATGCTCCCAGAAAGACGTCCCCATCTTGGTAAGAAGAATAAAACCTCATGAGGAGAGAGATGTCCACATAAAGCATGGAAACAGCCAGGCCAGGTGGGAGGCTGAGACAGGAGAGAAGAGGAGCTCCACACTGATGCAGGGTCTCTGAGGTCCTTCCTCCCCTCCCAGGGACCCTGGTCTTGCTGTGGATATCAGCTCTGGAGGGCCCCTTCTTGACTTTCATCTTCATAGTCTTCCTAAGATCACTTTGGGGCTCCCTTCCAGGCCAGCTGAGATCTTAGTGTGTCAATGGGTATTATCATCTTCCTTTTTCAAGAATTAAGACATCTCTCTTGAGAAAAGTCAGTTCCTGGAACATCCAAACTTAGGATCTCTTGAACTTAGAGGCAACTTTCACCCAGGGGCTGTCCTGGAAATCACCTTTCTCTGATAGAGTTGGGGCTGGTTAAGGAATTCAGAATTCCAGTCCAAGAATAGGAAAGGCTAAGGGACCCCAGAGACCCCATCTCAGTCAACCCCTTGTTGGCCAAGAATTTGGTGGATGACCTTCTGCCAGTAGTGGAGTCTGGTGAAAGGCTTGGTGATTAAAACAGGGAATACTCTCTTGAGCTTAAAACATAGATTCTATGTGGTTAAAAAATTATGTGTTAGGAAGAGGCTAATTCCAAAGCCTCACCATTGTAGGAGGTCAATCTGGGGACCCAAACTCTACCAGAAGCATGGCAGCCTTCCTACCTTTCTGTGGAAGGAGAAAATACGTCTTCTTCATTGAATACTTGCTAGAACCTGTTGTTCAGTGTGGGTGACTCTCTAATGACCCATTTGGTTCAAAGATTTTGGAGAGGTTCTTTACAGATGAAGAAATTGAGGAAAAGAGGATGAAGCCCAGGATCCCATAGTTAGGAACTATACCACATCCTACTATTAATTAAAAACAAGACAAAAGGGGCAGCTAGGTGGCACAGTGGATAGAGCACTGGACCTGGAGTCAGGAGGACCTGAGTTCAAATCTAGCTTCAGACAATAATTACCTAGCTGCGTGGCCTTGGGCAAGACACTTAACCCCATTGCCTTGCAAAAACCTAAAAAAAGAAACAAAAAAAAAAGAAGATAAAAGGAAGGTGGGAGAAAACATGGGGCAGCTGAAAGAATTCTGACCTTGGAGTCCCAGCATGGGAGTTCAGATGCTAACTCTGCTACTCACCTATATGGCCATGGGCAAATCCATTTTACCTTTCTCTGGGCCTCAGTATCCTCCCCTGAAATTTTTCTCAGGCCTCCTTTATGCTTTTCTTCGGGGATCATGGACAGTGTATCCTGCCTTTAGCTTATCTGCATGTGCTTGTCTGGATGTTGTCTCCCCCATTTTTCTGGGAGCTGTTTTTTTCTTTGTAACCCCACCCAGTGCTTGTCACAGGACCATAGTAGGCTCTTTATAAATACTGACTGACTTGACTTGGAAAATGAAACCCTTGGACTCCATCATCTTTGAAGATGCTTCTGGCTCTGGATTCTCCAATGTGGGGGGCCTCAGTTTCTTCACTTGTAGCAAGTCAAGAACTATGATCTTATGAATGTCCTCTGAATTCTAAGTATCCTGAGCCCCATTCTCCCAAATGGAGACTCTAAAGGAAAGGGACTCTCTCCATGTGAAGTTTCCTTTGCCAAGGATATTTCAGAAAATGGCAAATTTGAAAGGTCCTACCATGATGATGGCAGCACCTGAATTTGCTCTCTGCAAAAGCTGAGCCCCTAACCTTGGAGAAGTAGGGATTGTTCCCCCGGAGAAAAGAAAAATAAACCTTGGAAGTCCAGAGCATGGCCTCCCACTGAACTGGAGAGGTCCCCTGTGGCCCTGACCGGTTTGACTGGTCTCCTGATTTGCAAGCCCAGGGAGCTGAGCCAGGGCTCAGGTGAATGCAATCAGCATTATTCTGAAAATTGGGTTTTCTCTTTTAAAAATGTATGAGGAGGGGCGGCTAGGTGGTGTAGTGGATAAAGCACCGGCCCTGGAGTCAGGAGTCCCTGGGTTCAAATCCGGTCTCAGACACTTAATAATTACCTAGCTGTGTGGCCTTGGGCAAGCCACTTCACCCTGTTTGCCTTGCAAAACAACAACAAAACCTAAAAAAGAAAATGTATGAGGAAAAGCTGTTGACCCCAAAGGCTGACGAGGTGTGTGTGTGTGTGAAATGAGGCCAGCTGTTCTATCTCATCAGAAGTGCGGGGGACCGAGGAGGGTCTTGGCCTTTCCTGCTCATTTCTCCATGCACATTACAGCCAGTCCCTCCTGGAGAAACTGTCATTGGGAGGATCTGCACTCAAATCTTGCTTCAGATACTAACTATGCAACATTCGGGACATCACTTAACCCCTCTGTCCCTCTGTTTCTTCATCTATAAGATTGGGAAGGACTTAATGACTACAAAAGGCCCTTCTAGCTCTAAGCCTATGCTCTTATGACCTGTAATCATAGATTATAATCAGATAGGGGAAGCTGGTGGTGCCACAATAGAGAGAGTGCAGGGCCCGGAGTCAGGAAGAAATGAGTTCAAACGCAGCCTCACGGGCTTCCTAACGCTGTGACCCTGGGCAACTCACTTTACCCTGTTTGCCTCAATTTCCTCATCTGTAAAATGAGCTGGAGAAGGAAATGGCAATCCATTCCAGTATCTCTGCCAAGCATATCCCAAATGGAGTCACAAAGAGTCGGGACAATTGAAATGATTCATCAACAACAAATTATCTATAATCCTATAAACTTGGAGTTAAAAAGCTACCTACTGTCCTGAGTATGCCAGAAAGGCAGCCATGTGGAAGGGATCTAAGGCCCCCACCCTCTTCAAACCTCACTGAGACTCCCATCTGTCTGGAGAAGGAATTTGGACCCTTGCCCAGGGTTTGGTGCTTGGAAGCTGGCCCAGGGGTGAAAATGCCACCCGTGTTACCTACTTCATCAAGTATTACTGGCATGTCGTGGTCCTGGCACATCACTTCTCAGGAGTGGATGTCTGACACGTGTATGTTAACGAATGCTGTTGGAACAAATTGTTCCTATTGATTTTCCCTCCCAAGAATCAATGGGTTGGTCACCCACCTCCCCATCACAGCAGATGGACACCAGCAAGACTCATCTCCTCAACATCTTATATGAATGGGACTGGTTGGGTAAGGAGAGGAGGAAAGCAAGGCTGGAAGAAAGAGAAGGAGGAAGAGGAGAGAAGGAGAAAGGAGGAATGGGGTCCTACAAAGACTGTGTGGAAGAAGAGGTAATCAGGAGTAAAGATGATCCAGATGCAGCAATAGAAAACACAAAATGAGAATCCAGGTGCGAAGTCGGACTTCGGCTCACGAAAATGACGGTGATTTTAATTCAGTTTGACAAATGTTTCCGAAGCCCTGTAAGAAGCCATGGTTGCTCTAGATGCTGGGTCCCTGCCCTCAGAGAGCTCCCCTTTCTGAGTATCCACTGATACTGCCACTGACTGACTGGGAAGCCTGGGCAAGTCCTTTCCTCTCTTCTGAGACTCAGTTCTTTACTAGAAAACTGATGCAATTTTTCTAAGTGACCTCTGGGCTTCCTTCCAGCTTTGTGACTGCTACAAGTCCACTCTAAGTTAATGCATCTATTAACTCCATAATTTTCATAAAAGTCCCTTTATATAGATCCTGTGAAATGTTACAGATGAAGAAACTGAGGCTAGTATGTGAAGGAGGATTTGAACCTAGTTTTAGTTTATCACCCCAACCATTACAGTCCATAACCCAGTGTACAACTCAGTCCATCTTCACTTCTAAGGCCCTGGCTAACCCTCATAAGGTTTTTTGGGGGGTTGTTTGGGTTTTTTTAGGTTTTTGTAAGACAAACGGGGTTAAGTGGCTTGCCCAAGGCCACACAGCTAGGTAATTACTAAGTGTCTGAGACTGGATTTGAACCCAGGTACGCCTGACTCCAAGGCTAGTGCTTTATTCACTACGCCACCTAAACACCCCCCGCCACCCATAAGGTTTTGACTAGACCTCAGAGGTCTATCTGGGCTCTGACTTATGCTCCAAACATACTTCTTCCTTCTATCACCTAGGATCCCTAGTTTCCTTCTAAATTCAGTTTCCTACAGGAAGCCTTCCCTGATCTCCCAACCTGAACCTAAATTATTTTGTATATGTTTTGTATTTATTTGCTTTTCTATTGGTACTTCTTATCCCACTTCAATGGAATATAAACTCTTTGAAGATAGACTTTTTTTGTTTTGCTCATTGTTTCCCCATTCAGGAATACAGTAAGGGTTTAAGGTATGGTAGCCTAACAAATGAATGAATAAACTGTGCTATCAGCCCATTTTAGAGATAATAAAACTGATCTCAGAAAGACTATGACCTGCCCTGGGTCACAGGAAGCAGAATAAACCAGATTATCCAGACCACAAATCTAGTGCGCTACCCACTAGGAAATGTTGCCTCCCTTCTAGTCCCGAATCTTAAATTACTCCTTCTACCACCACCACCACCAAAAAAAAAAAAAAAAAAAAAAAAAAAAAAAAAAAAAAAAAAAAGATGTGTTAAACACCAAAAAAAGCAGGGAGGCCTGATTTTTAAGAAAATTCACCCAAGCAATGATGAACCAAATGGGAGTTCTCATAAGATTTCACCTAGTTGTCTTCTTTTTTTAGGTGTTGTGGTTTTTTTTAATTGAATTTTATTTTATTTTTATTTGATCATCGTTCTCTTCCTTCTTCCTCCCTCTCCCTCACCCATTGAGAAGGCAAGAAAAACAAATCTCATTGCAAATATGTAATCCCTACATTAACCAAGACATAAAAAAGAAGGAAAGGAAGAAAGGAGGAAGCAAAAGAAAAGAAGAAAAAAAGAAGAAAGGTAGGATGGATGGAAATAAAGAAAGAAAAATCTGCTTCAGACCACATTGACTCCAATAGCTCTCTCTCCGGAAATGGGCAACATATTTCATCTCAAGTCCTTTGGAATTGTGATTGGTCATTGTGTTGATTAGAGTTAATGAAGCTTTCCAAAATTGATTTTCTTTATAATAGCATTATTACTGTATAAATAGCTCTGGTCCTGCTCACTTCACTTTGCATCAGTCACTATAAGTTTTTCCATGTTTTTCTGAAATCATCAGACTCCTCCTTTCTTAGAGCACAATATCATCCCATCACAATCATACACCATAAATTGTTCAACCATTATCCAATTGATGGGGCCATCCCCATCATTTCCAATTCTTTGCTACCACAGAAAGAGCTACTATAAATATTTTTGTGCCTATAAGTCCTTTTCCTCTTTCTTTGATCTCCTTGAGGTACAGACCTACTAGGGTTATTTCTGGGTTATTGTCCTCCTCTTTTGAATATCCCTGTAGTCTGGGACAGTTCTACCCCCAGAGTGCTGGATCCTCTGAACTAACTGCAGGACTATGCCTCCAGTCACAATAGTGCTGCCATCCCTATGCATGCACTAAATCTCAAGAAAAGAGTGAAAAATAATAAACACTAACATTTCAAAATCCTTAATAAACATTGATTCATTTGATCCTCAGGATAAGCCTGGGAGATAGGTCTTTTATTATTCCATTTTATAGATGAGGAAACTGTGTCTGAGAAATGGTAAACACATGCCTTGCCAGGGATCACACAGCTAGTAAATATGTAAGGTAGGTTCTGAATTCAGTTCTTCCATGTTTGGCACTCTATCCATTGTACCACTTAACTGCCTCCTAAAAGTAAAAAAGGAAACACATATCCTGACCATAGATTCAAAATTGTAATTCTGAGTCACCTCTACCTCTTAGAAATCCCATTACAGCTCAGCTCAAACTCTGCCCTCTACATCAAACCTTTTCTAATGCCCAGCCCTAAGTGCCCTTCTTCCCTAGTTACCTTTCATTTGTCCTTTGCTCTTTACATGCCCCCCTATTAGAACAGAACCATCTATATATCTCTTCCCTACTTGAACATAGATTCCTGGAAGGAACAGTAAATTTAATTTTTAAAATTTATAAATTTGTATATTTAATTTTTTTCAAATTTAAATTTATAATTTATATTAAAATTTATAAAATTTAAATTTATATAGCAAATAGTAGATTGATAGTTATCGTTCAGTCTTTTTTCAGTGATATCAGTGATCCACTTTGGGGTTTGTTTGTTTTTTTTAGGGTTTTGCAAGGCAATGAATGGGGTTAAGTGGCTTGCCCAAGTCCACACAGCTAGGTAATTATTAAGTGTCTGAGGTTGGATTTGAACTCAGGGACGCCTGACTCCAGGGCTGGTACTCTATCCACTGCACCACGTAGCCATCCCTGGGGTTTTCTTAGAAAAGATTCTGGAGTGGTTTCCAGTTTCCTTCTCCAGTTCATTTTACAGATGAGAAAAGTGAGGCAAAGAGGGTTAAGAGACTCGCCAGAGCTAGTAAGTGTCTGAGGCTGGATTTGAACTTAGGATGATGAATGTTCCTGTTTCCACCCCCAGTCTATGCAACCTAGCTGCCCAGGAAAGGAGAGTAAATTCTGACTCTGGAGTCCAAGGACGTGGGTTCAAATCCTGACTCCTACCTGTGTGAACTTGTCAATTCTCCTGCCCTCCCTAGACTTCCACTTCTGAGGGAGCTGCACCCTATGGCCTCTGGGGTCCAACCCCACTCCAGATCTATGATCCGGAGTGCCTGCTGGCACGGATGGCAGCTCCTCCGGGCGCCCGGGGCCTGCTGCCCCAGGTTTCTCACACCTCCCTCCCAGTAGGGGCCACCCCACAGAGGCTCCCACCTTGCCAACCTCGCTCCCTTCTGCCCAGACGCACACACAGGACAAATCTAGTCCTCCCAGGGAGCCACGCCCCCTCCTCTCAGACGCCTATTTTCCTGTAGTCCCCTGGCAGCCAAAATGTCACTCAAAGACACTCCCAGGTTGGTGCCACATTGTCTCCGTCTATTCTGCTGCACAAAAAGGGCCTCTCCTCTTTCACTGGGAATTACCTTATTTTAACATCTGACTATTTTTAAAGACAGATCCTACCTTTAAAATAGGAGTCCTGGCCAGCCTCTGTCTGACTCCCAAGACCAGCTGTCTGCCACCCACACCCATGACTCTTCCCTCTCTCCATCACTTTACAGAGGGAGGAAGGCCAAGAGTGTCCTCCCCGTCTCAGGGCTGGAGCAAGGCTCCTGTGCTTCCCAACGCTGGAGACCCAGTCTTCTTTGTGTGGTCAGTGGTGTTTCCCCAGAAAAGCCAGGATTGGGACATCTTCTTCCCTACAACAAAAATCTCCCACTTTCCCCTAGGGCTAAATAAAGATTTAGATTTATAAGTAACCTATCCCACAGATATTTGAGTTCACAATGAACTAATTAGTCATCATCAATTATTTCAGCAGGATATAAAAAGGGAATCAAATTGTCCCAACTCTTTCTTAGAAACAAGAGAAACAACCCATTTTATAGGAAATGCATTTTTCCTGGAATTTTCCTCTTTCCACTGTAAGCCAACAAGCTCAAGGGACCTTTGGGGGTAAGTGGTGCCCTGTCATACTGTCCAGGCACCCAAAACAGTGAGGAAAAGCTCTGGAGGAGACTCAAGGGGGCATGGCTCGCTCATTTTGTGTCAGTCACCAATGGTCAGGCTTTGAATGTATTCTGAGGCTGTTTTAAGACCTCAGACAATTTATCACCCCTCCCAAAGTCCTTGTCTCCTCCCAGGGATGCTTAGAGCACAGAAGGACTCAAAATAGGATACAAGGGAGTCACTGGTAACCAGACTCTATAGGGCTGCCCTGCTCTCTCACTGAGTCTTCTTGTCCTCAATTCAATCTGAGAAACACTTATTAAGCTCCTACAGTATGCAAGACATTGGGAATACAAAGATGAAAATGAAACACTGCCTAATCCTCAGGGAGCTTACTTACTGTCTCCTGGAGATACTGACTAGAGACCATGCATGCTGCACAGTTAATTTGAAGAGGGAGAGATAACTAACTCCTTCTCTTCCCTCTTTTGCTCCTCCTCCTTCTCCTCTTCTTCTTCCTTCTCTTCCTCCTCTTCTATCTCCTTTTCCCTCCTTTCCTCCTCCCCTCCTCCTCCTTCTCTCCCTGGCATGCTCAACTTTCCAGTCTCAGTATGAGAACTAGGGAACAGAATCCTGCAAGTCTGCACTGTCTGCAGGAGCCAGATGCAGGAGAGAAACTCATACCCCCTTAGTCTGTTGGCAGCAGCTGCTGACCCACAGGGAAATCTGGTAAGTGAAGGGCTTGGTGCCATCATCTCCAATGTGCCCACAAGCTCAACCATTCTAGGAATTAGACAGCTTGTGGTGCCAGTCGAAGAAAGGAACTGGCTGCTGACCACAATATAATGAAGTTTGATATTTTTTTTGGTGGCTGGAGGAGAGGGGATGTAGAGGGGAAGAAATGGAGAAGGAAAAGGAGAGGAATAAAACATATGAGGAGAAAGAAGGAAGGAAGGAAGGAAGGAAGGAAGGAAGGAAGGAAGGAAGGAAGGAAGGAAGGAAGGGAGGGAGGGAGGAAAAAAGAAAAAAGAGAAAGGAAGGGAAAGAGGAGAGAAGGAAGGAAAGATGAAGAGAAAGGGAAGGAAGGAAGGAAAAGAAATGAAGAATGGAAGAAAGGAAGGATGAAAGAAAAAAGTCTGACATGAGATAACATTTTAGAAAAGGACAAAAAATAGGAAAAAATTTAAAAGAAAATAACTCCTATAAAGTCTGCAAATTGTTTTAAAATGCCTTTTAGAAAGCAAGGGGAAAATTATGATTTGGATCAAAAGGACAAGCATGGCTAACTTTAAGAGAAGAAATATAGAGAGAGTATATAGAGAACCAGTCCCAAGGAAGATCCCGGACAAATCACTTCAACTCTCAGCCATCCAGGCAATATAGATAGGACTATAAGTCAAAGAAAAGTTGCTGATCCCCATTGAGAGGGGACGTTTCCTCATCAGGAACTGCCTATACTAACAAAATCATAGAACCTGAGCTAAAGCAAACAAAGACTAACTTCACATGGCAAAATATAAGAGATCATTGTAGGGGGAAAGGGAAGACTTTAAGTTTCATATGGGCCACTATATATGCTTCCCTTTATGCATATTATCTATGGTTATATCTCTGTTACTAGATCATAAGCTTCTTGATAGCAGGGACTTCATTCCTCTACAAATTCAGGGCCTTATACCCTCTCATAGGAGTTCTCTTGAATTCCAGAACTGAAGAATATTTTAGTAATGAACATTCTCTATACACATCACTGCATCTCCAGTATATCACACATTGATTTGCCTTGCACATCGTATGACAAATTTGGAATGGGATCCTTAAAAAGAGAAAGACTTTGCATGAGACAATAGGAAAGTTGGCAAGGGGACTATCAAGAGCAATTCCAAGATGTGGCGGAAGCAACATCTAGTAGGATTGGCAGGTCTTGCCATTCAGTCAAGCTATTTTCCCCCTAAAAATGCAATAAAATTGTGTCCTCGAGATTAAATTGTTCCAGAAGACTAAGAATAGAAACATTTTTGTAACTTCCCGGTTGCCAAAGACACAAAGAACCTAAGAATGAGTAGCCCAGTCTTGATGGACTTCCTATAGTCTTAAGAGTCAAACACAACCCTTCTGATTCAATATCTTTGCATCTCCAGTTGTTAAATATTTTCTCCATGCTAGTTAAAGGTTTCGTACTCTAGGAACATCTCTTCTTTCTTCCAATCTTGATTTTGAACCACCAAACCAGTCAGTCTCAGATCTCATCAAGAAACCAAGTATAGAAATAGGGCCAAGATGGTAGAGTAGAAGGAAGCAATGCAGCTGATCTCTGGTCCTCAACTCCTATAAACAGGTTTACAAAATGCACCAGACCAAATCCTGATGGAGAAATGAAGAAAAACTCACAGAAGTTCTTTATCTGGCCCAAGGCAGCATATGGAGACACACAGTGAGCTCTGCAGATATTGGAGAGAGGATGGGGCAGGAGAGAGGTTGCACACTGACACAAGAGGAGACCCTAGATTCATACTAGGGCACCCCCAAATCCATACCAGGGCACTGCAATGAAGAACAGGTGCCAACTGGCAGCTTTATTCCCCTGGGTCAAAGAACCAGGATGGAGTGAGAAGGTCAGATATATTGTTGCCTTTCTCAGATAAGGAGATCCTGGTTAAGGTAGGGAGAAAGGAGGAGGCTTAGAAATGGAAATCTATAGCCATGTGGCTCAGACCCCAAACTCAGAGCCAGGTCTTACTTCTATCATCCTACCCAGAGGAATACCTATGACAGGGATTCCAAACCAGAGGGAAGCCTTCCATTCTGCCACTTAGAATCAGCAATCTAACCCTAAACTTGAACAGACCTAAAGCCAAGTCAGGAATTTACAGAGCTCAAACCAGGGAAAGCGATTAGACTTTGCCCTGGATCAGATCTCTTGCAGGTCCTCAGCCTATCCCTGAGATCCTGGAATAACACAACATTCAATGCCCCAAGAAAGCAGTACCAGAACCATGCAGATCTTCTCCAAAGGAAGGTTTAACCCAATCCTATATCAAATACAAAGTCAAGAAATAGACTGAGCAAACAAATGGGCAAACAAAAAAGAACCACACCATAATGAGCTATTATAATGGCAGGGACACTCAAAATACAAACACAAAAGAAGGGAAAGACTACAAAATATCTACAAGCAAAGGGTCAGAGAAAAACAGACAAGGTTCTAACTCAATCTGAATTCCTGGAAGAGATGAGCAAAGGTTTTTTTTTTAAAAAAATTTAAATTTTTTTTTCAAAATGAAATGAATGCTTGAGAGGAAAAAATAGAAAAGAAATGAGAGCTATGGAGGAAAGAAATGGCACAATCAGGACAAAGCCAAGTAACAAACTCCCTGAAAATTAGAATGGATCAAATAGAAGCCAATGACTCCAGGAGACAACAAGAAATATTAAAACAAAGTCAAAAACCTGGAAAAAATGTAAGAAAGTGTAAAGTACCTCACAGTAAAAATAACTAACCTGGAAAACAGATCATAAAGAAAAATATTTGAGACAATGGAAAAAAGACCCAAAAAAGAATCTAGGCATCCTAGTTCAAGAAATCTTAAAAGAAAATTGCTTAGGTCTCTTAGAACCAGAAGATAAGCGCAAAAGAAAAAACCCACCAGTCACCTCTTGAAAGAATGAAAAGTCCCTGTAACATTATGGCCAAAATCTAGATTTCCAGATCACAGAAAAAATACTACAAGTAGCCAGAAAGAATTCAAGTCTGAGGAGTCGAGGTAAGGATCACACATGATTTAGCAGCTATCACTATAAAGGGGCAGAGTGCTTGGGCTACAATAGTCCGATTTGGCAAATGATTTGGGCTTACAGTCAAGAACAGCCTACCCAGAAAAACTGAGTATAATACTACAGGGGGGGAACTGTATTTTTAATGAAGTAGAAGACTTCCAAGCATTCAAATCCTTCCTCAGATAGGTACTAACCTAACCATGTAACTATGAACAATTTAACTTCTTTTAGTCCTAAGCTCCCCATTTGTAAGATTGGCAACATCATGGCCTGTCTCTCACAAGAGTACTGAAAAGATCAAATAAGATAATCCTTATAAAGGGCTCCTTTCAAACTTCAAAATGCCACTTAAATGTTAGGATAGAAAACAGGGATGGTACAATGTCACTTCATTCCTAATGGAGAAATGCCCTTTATCCATTTAGTTTGCTACCTTCTCTGCAATGAATGTACTTGGCCCTGCCTAACAGGGCACTGACAGGATCAGTCATTTGCTGGGTCACCCAACTCGTAGGTCAGAGGCAGGATCTGAACCCAGACCTTCCCGATTCTCATGGCAACCAACATTGCCTCTCAAGTTATACCTAACAACATTGATGATTAAGATGTATTGTATTTTTGAAGGTAAACAGAACTTCAAAAATACCCAAGACTGAAAGCTATCATGAGACACAAAGTAGAATTAAGAATATTAGACTCAATCAATTTTACTGAAGAAGCTGTCAAAATCAGATACCCCCAAACTGTCAGATAACCAGAAGATTTCAAACAAACAGTCGTCAATGAATAGACCTAATGATTAAATTCACTGTATTTAACTCCCTAGGATTAGAGGCATTCATTCATTCAAGATGTTGGAAGGAATTCAAGGGTGGAACTAGAGAGAGCTTTGCCAAAATTCATAAGTTCCTTTCACAGATTCCTATTCCAAGGTACTAGGACTGTGAGCTTACCATGGGACCCCTCTTCCTGGGAAGGATCCCTGCTGGGACCCTGGAAAATCCAGATTCCCTACAGGACAGCCTCACTGAGGCTCTGAACCAAGGCCACAGACTGAGGCAAAGGATCTCTGCAGTCATGGCTGCCAGTCCATCAGGCAGAGAGCTTGGGGGGACCCCGGATTGGTAACAAGGAAACTACACATGACCAGACAAATAGATCTTCTACAGGTCAAATAACTAGTATACTTTGAATCTGTGTTACCAGGTCTCAAGCGTAGACGATGATGTTGTAATAGTTCCAGGTTACACAGCATTCATCTCACAGGTACAGGGACTCCCTCCCACTGCATGGGTTGTCATCTATTTGCACCTTTCCAACCCAAGTAATGAGTCCCCAAGTAAGAAGGGCCCTTGGGTCCCTGGGCCCCTTGAAGGGGTCAGTTCCTATCTGTCCTCTCCTAAGTGATGGGTAGAGGGCCCATCTACTGAGACATCTTTCTCATGGTTACCTGTCCCAAGCTGTGGGTAGCAGGGTACTATCTGAACAATCCATCTGTGACAGTGGGTAAAAATGGGCTTCCCTTTGGGATCAGGGATGCCCTCCCTGTAAATGATCTGAGGGAGAAAGGAAAGGAAGACATTTCTACAGCTAAAGGAAAAATAAAACTCTTCCGAACAAACAGGTAACAAGCTTTCTTACCACACCTGCTTGCCCATGGTAAGTCTTGGAGACTCAGTTTCCGTCTCTAAGGTCCTCCCAGCTCCAAAACCCTAATCCTGTGGTCTGTTGAGCAGCATTCACCAATTACTTCTTACCTGTCTACCCCATGAAGAAAACCCCAAAACAAGAGGGTGATTCATGAGTTTGAATCAAGAGGCAAAATCTAGCAGTGTGCTAGATTTGTCTCAGATTCGCACATATTGCTGCCAGGGTAAGTTCCAGGGTAAGTTCTCTGAAGCCTCTATTCATACCTAGACCCTGCTGTCATGATGAGTCTTCCTCAGCTCTCACCTGAACTATTCCATTGGCCTCTCAATATGACTGCACAAATGACATTCCCAGAGGGCAGATATGTCCACGTCACTCCCCTCCTCCATAAACTCTGGTGGCTCCCCATTTCCACTAGATTTAAAACCAAAATCCTCTGTTTGACATTTGAAGCCTTGCTCCTACCTACTATCCTGTTATACATTACTCCCCTTCACACAGTTTTCATTCCAGTCAAACTGGCTTTCTTGCTGTTCCACACACTCATCACTGCATCTTCCATTTCTGGGCCTTTGCGTAGACAGTGTCCACTGCTTGGAACTCCCCCAACCTCCTGTAATCCCTAATCTCCTTCATGAATTGCCTCCTAGATGGAACCTTTCCCAGTCCTCCCCTCCAAAATTACCTTTTATTATTTTCCATTTCTATATCTTACATATAACTCAGTAGGTGTACATGGTCCCTTCTGATAACATATATGCTCTTTGAAGGCAAGACCTCTAAAGTCACAGGCTCCACTCCTTCACAAATGTTTTTGGGTGGGTTGATTGATTGATTGATGAAGGTTGACACATGTGAGCACAGTAGTGGATGTCTGGAATGTTGTGGTAGTAAACAAGGTCACTAGAAACGAGGAAAACAAAAGGGTGACTTGGGAGGAAGCTTGGCCCGTGCACAGGGAGCTGGCCGGGAGCCAGCAAGGCCTGGGCCCGGGGCTGTGTGGCCCTGGGCAATGGCCAAGGCTCTTGGTGTCCAGGAGGCTCATGGAGACAATGAAGGGAGAGCGGATGGTGACCTGTCCTCTCCATGATGAAATCACAGACCTGGCATTGCTCACTCTGAAGCATTATCAAGAAAAAGGCAGAACATGGAAGACATGGAAGAGAATACACAGGCAGAGGAAGAAATATTCAGAAATCCAAATGACTCCAAGTCAGATCTGGGCAAACCACACCCCCCCTAGAAATAACCCAGATCCCTCATCTTCCATGTCCCCAATGTCCAGCAAACGCCTTCTCCTGCTAACCGAGGTCGGGAAGACGGTGAGTCTGGTTGGAAGGCAGAGACCTAAACTCTAACACTGCTTTGTCTACACATTAGTTATGTGACCTTGGCCAAATCACAGGGTCTTTGAGGCCCAACTGGACTAATGTTCTCTAGGGTTCTTTCCCATGATGCTGTCCCCTGAGTCTATAAGTAAATGCACAGTCACAGCCACCTATACGGTCGCTGCTATATGGATCATATAGTTCTTCAAGTTGGCCTGTGACTTCATGTATATATTGATTTATTGCTTTTGGAGAAAGAAACAAACCCTGAATTCAATATGATTTGAGACAAATCAATGAATAAATAAGCAAGTAGATAGATAAAAAAATTGATTAAAAAATTAAATAAATAGAATGATAAATTAATAGATAAATGAATAGAAAGATGGATGGATGATTGGATAGATAAATAGATAATTGAATGACAGACAGATAGGTAGGTAAACATAGATAACAAAATAAACAAAGATAAAATTTAGATAAACAGATCTAGAGATGAATTCACAGACAAGTAAACTGAGAAATAGAAATAGAAAGAGATAGAAAGATTAGATAGATAGATAGATAGATAGATAGATAGATAGATAGATAGATGCATAGATACATAGATATATAGATAGATGGTAGATAAAAGGTTTGAAACTCTATCTTCCAGTTGGATTGGATTGTACCATTTTCATAGACTTAGACTGTACAAATAAAGAAACTGAGGCCCCAAAATGTAAGGTGTCTTGCCCAAGGTTACCCAGGTGCTAAGAGACAAAGTTGGCTTATAATCAACTGTGTGACTCTCTCCACCTCAGTTTTCTCATCTCCAAAATGGAGGTTATAATTACTTCTGCCTCCCAGGGTCATTGTAAAGATTAGATAATATTCATAAAATGCTTCATAAACCTTAAAATTCTTTCTCCATGCTAGGTGTTAATGATGAGCTGATTGCTCCATGGAGCCAAGCTGGAGACGTCACTATTGCCTAGTCCCATCACTGCTACCATCACTCTCAGTCTTCATTTGGTGAAGAACACGCTGGCTTTTCCAGGTGAGAGCTTTGCTCCCTTCCTCATAGGCATCGCCAAAGGGCTGCCATTTATCCAGAAACAGATGTGAGCAACAGGATATGAAACATGTTCCTTTCCCTGCAATGGGACCTGGGGCCTTCACAACAACGGCCAACTGTTGCCAGCTCCCTTTACTTTTTCTGGCAGAGACTAAACCCCAATATATAGGCTCATTTTCTCTTGGCAACAGAGCTGACGGCCCTGCCAGATTTGCCCTTAAAGGAAGCGGGTATGAGACAATGAGGTCTTTCACATGCCCTCCCGACTTCTTCCAGGAGGGCTTTTTCAATTTTCTGAACTGAGACGAACTTGAACAACGGTCCATTTTTCGTAGGGCCCAATTAATTTTCTGAAAGAAGACGCTATAGGAAAATAGGGACTTGTATTCACAGATGGCTTTCTGGCCCAGCCCCTCCCCAACTGGACCTGAAGCCAAGGTGTCTTTGAAAAGGTAGGAGGGAAGAGGGCCATGGGCCAAGGAGCCATTTCATCTTCAAGGGGAGATACTCCCCCATCACCCGGATGGTTTGTCTTCAACCAATCAGCGCTTTGTTTTATTAGGCACTTAACAGAAGCTTACCTCACTGCCATTTACCTTTCTTCCGTAGTTTAGGGATGATTTCTTCTACACAATGTAGCTTTGTTTTAGGAATAAAAGAACAGTTTCTTGCCCCCCCCCAAAAAAAAACCTCCAAAAAATCATAAGGACCACCAAAAAGTGTCACTGGTTTTCCAATGCAAGACTCAATATTTACCCAGTGAGGTGGCACCACCCTATTACCTAGGGCAGGGAAGGAGAGAATGTATCCTGTTGGATGTGGCATGGGCCTCTCAAGGGAGCTGGATTATGTAGTGTATTCAAACTGAGAGAGACAAAGACAGAAATAGAGACACTGAGAGAGATAAAGAGAGACACACATAGAAAGAAGGAGAGACAGAAGCAGATAGAGAGAGAAGAAAGAATCCCCTGCTGGCTAAGATCTTGGGAAACCCAAGGGTCATTATCACTCACCCTCTTTTCCCCAACTCAATGTGATAGTCCTTTGGGGGAATCACCCACCACTACAGAGAAAAGTGGGAAATATTTTGATCGAGGAAATAAGGAGAGAAGGGCATTTGTATTTGTGTAAGGATGGAAGCTCGATTCCATGGCCAGGCAGGCTCTCCCTAGATCTTGGGAAAGTCAACCAGTGTCTTGTCTTTGATTTCCTTAATTATCAAATGGGAAGGGTCTTCCCAGTATGATAGATCATAGAAAAACCTAGATTTGGAATTAGAGGACCTGATTAATCATTGCTGCTTATCATCTCTGCAACCTTGAGCAAGTTACTTCTACTGGTCCTGATTCCCCAGATATAATGAGCTAAGTCTCTTGACTGGTGACCTCTGAGGTTCATTTCAGCTACAAAATCTGGAGGTGGGTCAAAAGGGGAGGGTCAATATAGTAAAAAGAAGGCTTTCTATTCTTCTAGGAAGAGGGAGGGGGAGTTGAGTTTAAAGATTTAAACACGTGGACTAATTCCAAGAGGTGGAAAAATCATGAAAAACTGGAGAGATTCAGAAAAGCCTGCTAGAAGCAGGGCCATTTGAACTGTGTAGTAAGCTAGGGATTCTGAAAAGAGAGGTGAGCAAGGCATGAGGCACAGTAAGGACAAAGACAAGCTGATTGGAAATGGGCCGTTCTATTGAGAACAGCAAGGAAGTCACTTTTGTTGTAAGATCAGGTGAGGTAGTGTGGACACCACCTAAGTGATGCCAGAGTATGCAGATCACCAGGCCTGGTGTCAGGAAGACTCATTTTCCTGGTCTTAGAGACTTATTAGTTTTGTGACCCTGACAAGTCACCTAAGGATATCTGCCTCAGTTTCCTCATCTGTAAAATGAGTTAGAGAAGGAAATGGCAAACCACTCCAGTATCTTTGCCAAGAAAACCCCAAATAGGATCATGAAGAGTCAGACAGGCCTGAGAAGAACCGAACAACAAAACATGTGAGATGGGGAATAATGTTAGATCAGTCTGGAAAGTCAAGTTTCCTAGATGAAGAAGAGAAAATCTGAAGAAAGTAAAATGGTCCAGGGTTATGTAGTTGGAGGAGAAAGATGTCGACAAAGAACCTGGGTCTTCAGACTGCATTCTAGAGTCCTTTCCACGCTCTTAAGGAAAAGGCATTTAACACAAGCTTAAGGACTTGGGACTTTGTCCGGTTGGCAGTAGGGAACCACTGCAAGTTTGCAGGAGCAGAAGAAGGAAAGCTTGAAAGAGTAATTTTAGGGAGATTAATAGAATGAGTACATCAATGCCTCAACAAGTTTTCAACATATTTTATGATTTTACTGTAATTTCTCCTATCTCTACAAATGCACTTTAAATACAATTTAAATACAAGCAGCTATTATAATTTTCCTTTGCAATAAAAATCATCAACCTACTATTTCTACAATGTGCAAAGTATTGTGTTCATCACCATAGCCTAGTCCTTTAGGGTGTCCCTAGATTCTGCTCCTTTTGGTGGCAGTCCCATTGGGAAATAAAAAAATAAAGGGAGAAGTCAGGAGACTAGTTAGGATCACAGCAGTTCAAATGGAAGTAGGTGCTTAATGCTGATCGTTGTAATGTTTAAAGTCAGAAGGACAGAAAGGAAGCTGATCTGGGGTAGATAATAAGTATGGGGTTAGACTCGGTTGTGTGAAAAGATGGAGAAG